>NC_051399.1:18713556-18723556 GCF_015228065.2 Penaeus monodon | reverse complement strand
GGTCAGAATCTCCTGAATAGAAAAAGGTCTTGCTAATTCGAAAGCCTTCTACAGGTCTAGGAATACTACCATAGATGTGGCAGAGCTGATTGTGCTTAAGAGTGGGGCTATGCTGTGTGCTATGCTCATGCCCCTTGTGAACCCATGGTGCTGGGGTCCCATTTTCCATTGGAGTTGGTTTAGTAACATTCTCTCGTCCGTCTTGCCCAGCATCTGAGGAGAGAGATGGGGCAGTACTTTCCTGGCTCCTTTGGTTTTGGGATGGGAACTATGATAGCCTCTTCCAGATCTAAAGTAGAGTGGAAGTTTCCAAGGACTTGCCAGGCCTAGGTGGGAAATGATGGGGTACGAGATCCCATCAGAACCTGGAGCTGTGCAAGAACTGATTTTGTAAGTTTTCTTAGTTCTCACAGAGAAGATGACATCTGAGTTATCGAGTTCAGCTGCCCTTTCTCTGATATGAGCAAGTCTGCCTGGTTGTAGGCATTTTTGGTCTGCCCTTAGTTCAGTTGGCAGACTGTTGCTGCTTGTTCTCGCAGAGAACTCGTGCATCAGTCTGTTTGCTCCTGACTGAGGATCATGGTGTGTGTGGACCTCGGGGCTGAGCAGCTAGTAGCTCGCCTGACACATCGCCACAGCTATGTAAGGGTGATTCGGTGGTCAAAGGACTCCCACCATTCTAGCCACTTTTCCTGCCTTACTCTTATGGCAGTTTCCTTGGCATCCCTGACTGCTTCCCATAGGAGGGCTAGGTTGTCAGGGGTTCTTTGCCTTTCGATTTGTTTCTACATATGTTCACTCTGTGGTTGACTTCCTTAATCTCATCATTAAAGTACCAAGCGTCTTTATAACTCCCGGACCATGGCCAAGTGTTAGGTATAGCCTGTGAGGCTGCTTGATTTATGGTACTGATACAGGATTCCTTAGCACAATGACGTCACATGATAGCAGTCTTCTTTGACCTTGACCTTGGAGTCACAATATATCACAATAGAATGGTTCATAAGATCTCTAGTCATCTTAACTGCTGCAAGGATGGCATGTAACTCTGCAGCGAAGATCGAGGCTGCCAGATGCAGTCTTCCTTCTGCTCACTGCTGCAAAGCCCACACCATTTTCAGATTTCGAACCATCTGTATATATTGCGTCCGATCCTTGGTACTTCGAAATGTGCTGAAGAAATCTCTCTCTGACTTCTGCTTCAGATCTCTCCCCTTTATCAATTCCGACCAAATCCAGCTCGACTTGATTAGTCCAAGGGGGGAATTGGGGAATTCCAACAGCCAGAACCTTAGTGAGACTTAAATTAAGTTCTTCTACAAGATTCTTCATTCTCCTCCCCATAGGACGGCTATCCTCAAGGGGTTGAAAACGAATCTGGATGTGGGAGATCCTGAATCCTTTGTAGTCTCGTGTAGTAAATCAGGTTCATGTAGTCCGGTGTAATGAAAGGTGGTTCTCCACTCTCAGCATACAGGGACCCCACAAGTGAAGACCTGAAAGCCCCAGTACAGATTCTGAGAGTTTCATTATGAACCGAGTCCAACATCCGGAGAACAGTGGGAATTGCAGATGAATAAGCTTCACATCCATAGTCAAGCTTACTACAAATAAGCGCTCAGTAAAGCTGTAGAAGCGTTGTGTGGTCTGCACCCCAAGATAAATGTGAAAGAACCCGCAAAATACTAAGTGCTTTTGTAGCCTTCACTTTTAACTGTTTGATGTGAGGCACCCATGTAAGTCTTGAGTAAAAAATTAGACCCAAGTACTTCACTTCTTGGACAAATTGCAGCGGGTTTGCTCCTAAATAGAGGGAAGGATGGAACTTTCCTCGTTTGTGGAAATGTATAGCCGTGGTCTTGCTTGGAGAAAGTTTGAACCCATGATATGTTGCCCACTGTACAACCTGATTTATTGCAGTCTGCATGCGTCCTTGCACATCCTGTAAGCTTCCTCCTCAGCAGTACAGCGTAAAGTCATCCACATACAGATTACATGAGACCGCACTTGGAACAACCTTTACAATGTCATTCATAGCAATGGCAAACAGGGTCACACTTAAGACACTCCCTTGTGGGATCCCTTCCAGCTGACCTTCCAGGTTAGAGAAACTGTTTCCTACCCGAACTCTAAACTTCCTGTCGGCAAGGAAGCTTTTTATGAAGGTAGGTAATGCTCCTCTTAAATCAATGTCATACAGCTTCATGAGTATGCCATGCTTCTAAGTAGTATCGTAAGCCTTTTCAAGGTCAAAGAAGACTGCTATCATGTGACGTCACTGTGCGAAGGAATTCCGTATAGCGGTTTCCATCCTCACATGTGCATCTGTAGTTGATCTTAATTTTCTAAAGCCATATTGATATGGGGTCAACACGTTTTCTTTTTCCAGCAGCCATGTCAACCTGAAGTTGACCACTTTCTCCATCAGCTTGCAGATACAGCTGGTGAGGGAAATTGGTCTGTAATTTCCTGGTGCGGAAGCATCTTGGCCAGGTTTAGGAACAGGAATGATTATAGCTTCTCTCCATGTGGATGGCACTGTGCCCTCCCTATACATCCTATTAAATAGGTCTAACAGGAACTTCTGGGAGCTCTCTGGTCCCAGAGAGCTCCCATACCAAATGGTATTCCATACCATTTGGTATGGAATATCGTCACTTCCTGGGGCAGTCTTACGACAGAGCTGCAAAGCAGAGTCCATCTCCTTGCACAAAAATAGCAAGTTGTCTGGAAGTTCTGCTGCAATCCTACTGAAGAACGACACTGGGTGTTGTTCCTGTTCCGCCCGAAAAGTGGAGAATCGAGCAGTGTAAGATGCTCCAGAGGAGATCTCTGCCATGGATTTAGCTAGCTCATTTGCAACATCTTTTTTATCTGTGATGATTATGCCATCTATCTTCAGAGCAGGTTGTGACATGGATATGCTCTTTCCAATGATCTTATGCACCTTGTCCCATACCTATGCTAAGGGGGTCCCAGAGTTAATCGAGGAGACATACTGTCTCCACGATGTCCGTCTAGCCTCCTTTAGCACACGCCTGGCCTTGGCTCAGGTCTTCTTGTAATTGATCAAGGCTACAATGCTGGGGTGTTATTTCAATTGCCTTAATGCAGCTTTTCTTGCTCTGAGAGCTTGTTGGCATTCATCAGACCACCATGGTACTGGAGGTCGACGGTAATGCCCGCTACTTTTGGGAATGGACGCTTCTGCTGCAAGGTGAATTCGTGATGTGAGGTGATTAACAGCATCTTGAATACACTGGAATCATTCACAGATCCTTGCAATACTGCAGTTGATCTAAAAAGATTCCAGTCCGGATGTTCAAGTCACCATCTCTGCACTCCATTGGCTGGAATACCATTCACCTCCTCCAAAAGTATTGGAAAGTGGTCACTTCCATGACCTGCCAAGTGAAGTTCAACTGTGAATCAGGTGAGCCTATTGATAAGTCTATATTGGAGAATGTGTGGGAGTGTCACTGTTCAGTAAAACTGCATCTACTCTTAAGAACAAGGACTCCAAGGCCCTTCCTCGAGGGTTGCACAAAGTGTCTCCCCAGAGGTGATGCCGACCATAGAAATCTCCCATGAGTAGAAATGGATGTGGCAACTGCCCAAGTAGATCTTCCAAATCATTAATGTTCAGATTATGTGGAGGAAGGTAGATGGAAGCAACAGTGTAAGGTCGTGTCAAGCCTATTCTCACAGCCTTCACCTGCAGTGTTGTCTGCAGGTGGATGGCCGGGAAGGGAATATCTTGACGTACCATTACTGCTACTCCTCCACGAGGTCCATTGTCAAAGATTCCATAATGGGCTTGAACTTGGAATCCTCTCAGGAAAATGGGACGATTTTCCCTGGTTATAATCTCTTGTAGGCATACACAAACTGGGTTACATGAAGCTATCAGATGTTGCAGTTCTTCCCATTTTGCATGAATTCCCTGACAGTTCCATTGTATTAGGGTATCCAGTTCTTTATATTATTTCTTCATAAGGTGTTTGGCAGCACCTATGGTCAAGGTTTGCCTCACACCTTTAGGCTGTCCCTTTCCATGATCCTGGGAGTACCTTTTTAATATTTGTTGACCTATGGAACTAGCTTCAGGGGCATTCTGTCTAGCAGCGGAGGCCCCTGTGGATGTTGTTGCAGCTGGAGTCTTTTGGACAGGTTCAGGATTCCTTTGCCTGTGGAAAGGGGGTGCCTGAGCCTTTACTTCAGGGGCATTCTGCCTAGCAGCAGAGGCTCCTATGGATGTGGTGGCAGCTGGAGCTGTCACCGTTGAGGCCTCTGGAGCCTTAAATGATGGCTCCAAAGACCTTACTTTCGGAGGAGGAGTCTCCTCAATAGACTTCAACTATTTTCCGATGAACTTCAAAAATGTCAAGATCCCCTGACTGATACACTATCAATGGTCTTCACTACTAGGTACTTACTATATGAAATGCTTTCATATTTACCAGGTAAGATTTCCTTAATGGTTTGGGAGCCCGGGAACCATTACAATTCCCATTCTTACCCTTTGGAAGCTGGAAAGGTTCCAGAGTGACAACGTGTGATGTTCCAGAGGGAATGGTCGTGGATTGCATAGGTCATCAGGGAGAGAACTAAATCTTTGTAAATAGTAGTACTCATGGGAAATTTGAATTCTTCATTTCCTCACCCCCCCACCCACCATGGAGTCCAACGAGGGGAAGCTATATTGGGGCTCAAATCTCCCAACAGCCACAGGGTAATGAGGAAATATACCAGCCACTATTACAGTACTGATGGCAGTCGCAGGACCTATGCGCTACCAACTGAATAGTGCCTGCTTGACCCTAGCCATATTTGACCAGCCGATTGACTTGACCGGGCCTTGATCAAGCCACCCGTCTAATCAGAATAAAGGACCAAAGATGTGTGTTGCTAGCTGCAGGGCGCAGCGTGCAGCATTGCTCAACCTCCAGGACTCCTGTCTCCTGGTAATACGGGAGCCACGCACGGCAAACACACGTGGGAGAGCTCTCCCTGGTCCAAGATGGAATGAACCAGGGGTGGGTGCACCATCCCCTCTCACAGGCCTTGGTGCACCAGGAAGCCATTTTGTCTCATCCCTCACTGGTGACCCCTCCAGTATGGGTAGCCCTCTGGTCCGGCTCACCAGATCATTGGGACCTCAAGCCCCCTCACCGCGGCAAGGCGGCTTCCGTTAGGGGGGGGGGGGGGACGTCTGAGAGCTACTCAGAGGTCAACCTGATTTGGGTGCTAGCCTGGAGAGGCCAGCATGAGAGTCCATCTGCTGAACTATATCATGGACAGACATGTTTTTGGCTGATGTCATGTCCATTTTTTAGCGCAGGTTCTCACAGAGTTAACCTGTGCATTTGGCATTTTTCTCTGCCTACTTAGAAAGCCGATGTCGGCTTCAGAGTGACTGCCATGGTCTGGTCCTTGCACGTTCGTCATCGTATCTTTTTTTGTTGTGGGGGGTTTTTGAAAGTTCTTTTCATATAAAATATCTCTACACCCCACCGACCCACTGGTAGTCCAACAGGGGAAGCTGTATGTGAGATCTAATTGTTTAACAGCCCAACAGTCCACAGGGGTGGTGAGATGGATATGCTCGAATAGGGACCAAAGAGGGCGGTGTTGCTAGGAGGCCAAAGTGGCTACTTATGACAGCAATGTAGGACTTCCGCTGTCTTTCCACCCAGTGCCCATGGATGCCACACACGGCAAATGGGTTTGAACCCCTCTCCATTGAAACCCAAAGGCTGTATCACCTCAGAGAGAGAGCTCTGTCCTGCACCTCAAGAGGAGGTTTCAGTGTGGCAGGACCTACGCGTGTGAGGCCTGTGGTCCTGCTGGATTTATCACCTGTGACAAAACGTCAAGGTGGCCAGCCCTCTCTCCCTTGACTGGCTAATCTGGCCGCATGCATGTGGAGCTGGCACGAGCTGATGGTCCCGCGCTCCTCTTGCCATTGCTGTTTTAAGGCTGTGCGACGCATAGGATCTAACCAATGAGTTCTAATGCTGAGTTATAGTTGCTTGTGTATGTTTCTGAAGGAATTGAGTCTAAAGTCATTATACTGTGTTCTTTCCCCAGGTAGTGCTTTGTTCTGTACTGATTGCATTTTGAGTTTTTTTGAGTTAGATATTGCAACCAGTGGGACAGGTGTGTATTCAAGAATAGGTCTGTCATTTGGTTTGTAGTCTGTTTGTGGTGTGCAGTATGAGAAGCGTCTGAGTTTGACGAGTGTTGTGCATGCTTGTGTGATTCATTGTGTGACGTGTGATGTGAAGCCTGTGGTTATGAAGTGAAAACTTAGGTTTCCTCTGTTTGTGTATGGGATGTTGGTGTTGTTTGTTGTGATGGGTTGTGCAGTTTTGCGTGCTATGTACATGTGTTTGAATTTGTTGATGTTTGTCTGTATTTTCCAGTGTTGCTCAAAAGTGTTAATGTTCTGTATAGTTCTTTCTGTTGTGAGTTTCATGATGTGTTGTGATTTAGAGGGGTGTGAGATTATGTGTGTGATATCGTCTGATAGGAAATATAGTTGCTGTAAGGTGTAGCTTGTGGCAGATTGGCTGTGTAAAGGATAAATATGGTTGGCGATAAAACGCTTCCCTATGGTACTCCACTTGGAGGTGGTGGAGGGGGGCGCCCAGGTGTGAGCCCAGGCGTATTGCGGTAAAGCTGCAGAGGAGGCACGAGAGATGCCCCATCTCTCGCGCCTCCTCTCTGTAATTCTCCACCTCATGTGCTGACTTCCCTGACTTCGGGATGAGAGTGATTGTGGCGTGTTTAAATTTGTCAGGGAAATATCCTGTAGCCAGTGCTGCATTAAAGATATGGCATAACCTGCAGATCATTATGGGTGGCAGATGTTCTATGATTATTTTGTTTATGCTGCTTGCTCCTGGTGTTGTGTTTTTGGTGTGTTTCATGGCGTAACTATTTCTTCTGGTGTGGTTGGTGTGGAGAGGGGACTGTCCTCTGTGAGATAGTCTAATGATGTTTAGCCGTGTTTCTGTGTCGGTGCAGGTAATATGTTACCTTGTTGATAATTTTATGTTGGATGTTGTTTTTTATCACTATAGCTACACCATTGCTTTGTTCTTGTGATTTGTTGGAAGAACAGACTGTGTATGCGTAGCTTTTTAGTGGATTAGCATTATTGAGCCCATGGCTGTTTATGAGGATGATATGTGGGTCGTGTTTTCTGTAGGTGTTGCAGAGTTCGTTTTTTCGCGTTATCCAGTATAAGACATTGTGCTGTATGATGGTGAGGCATGAGTGTAGTGTGTGTAGTGTGGGTATTTTGTCTGTTATCGTATTGTTCAATCATGGTGTTGTCGATATGTATGTTACCTTCCAAGAGGTGTGCATGTATGTGTTGAGCTATAACCGTGTTATGATGTTCTGTTCTGGTCAATACCCAATTGATTCGGTTCCTTTTTATCTCTTGCCAGATTTCTTCTGTTTCAGAGTATGCATATTTTGGGGGGGATTTTCAGCAAGCAATCGGATACCATAATATTTGGGGTCGAGGTTGTCCCATCCATCATTATCTCTGTGACAGGGTCCTCCCTGGGGAATCCTGTTTTTGTCTTTGCTTCTTAGGTCTCACCGAAGTGTCTGGCTTAGGAGCTGTCACAGGAGTGATTGGGAAATCTGGGTGGATCTTCATGAGCTGTTTATCCAGAGCTGTGTCATGTGATGACTCCCTGTAACTGGATGACTTAGAGGATTCCCCAGTAGTCTGCCCCAGATCTAACATGGGTAGCTAGTTTTTAGCTAGGCCCTCTTTGCTTGAAGCCCTTCTCAGGGGCAATGAGATTCTGCAGGTGGGCATGGAGAAGGACTATCATGATTTCTTTGGAGAGATCATTAGAAAGGGCCAGGTGGATGGTTGGTTCGATTTTAGCAGTGCTGGTCTTTATGTCCTGGTAGACTTGGCATTAGTGGTTGCCTGCACCGTTTCTTAAACCGCCTTTTGAGCCACGACTTTAAGAGGTCTAACTTTTTTCTCTTCTTCTCTTTCTTTTTCTTTCTTTTGTGAGATTTTCATTGCTTCTTTTCATACAGGGCAGCTATTGGCAAATGTGCGGTGATCACCACCGCAGTTTATGCATTTTTTATTGTACTTTTGCAGTCCCAATGCGAGTGTGTGCCAGAGCCGCATTCAGAACACCTGGCTTTTTTTGCTTCCTTGCATTGGCCTTTTAGATGGCCATATTCATAGTAGTTCATGCACTGTCTGAGTGGCGTGAAGCACTCAAATTCTATTTGCCATGGAGGCAACAAAGAGATTAAACAGGTGAATACCCTTTTCTTTGATTCTGTTGGTGGCCTGGTGGTCTGAGAAGTGGACTTTCATGAGATAAGAGGTTTTCATGACATACACAATTTCAACCTGCGTGTCGGGAGCAGCTGCCATGATCTCGTCAGCAATGGCTGATTCAGGTTCTTTAACCATGTGTCTCTCAAGTCTCTTGAATACCAATGTGAGCTTGTCCTTCATGTCAAGGGGGAGCACGGGAGTAAACCCTAAATTCTTTAGTAGGTCGATTGTCTTTGAGGAGATTGTTTGGGCATGTTGGTCACCATCGATTATGGCTATACTACCAAATTCTTCATGAATTTAGTGGTACTGAAATACCCTGATATTGGTATCAAAAAGAGTCTTGGCGAGGGCGTCCTGCTAGCTATGGCTGGGGCTGCTACAGGAAGATGATCTTAATATTGACCATCTTTACAGTGACATTAGTGGAATGGAATGAGATGAGAGGGGAGTTGGAGGTGATTAGGAGAGCAGTGAGAAAGTTAGGAAAAGTAGATTGATTGATTGATAATTTAAAATTATCTGCCACATCAACAGCTAAGGTCATTAGCGGCAAATACCTTGTTAAATAGAACTATTTAAATGTTTAAAACTTCAAAAATCTATCAATAAATATCTTACAAATAACAATAAATAGATTCAAAATGAAAGCATAAATATTATGCTCTAAGTGTATAAAATGATAAACATTATGCATAATTAAATCTTATCGAAAATGTTATTCTCCCTAAGGAAACTAATAAGACCCTCTATGTCACAATCCTCCCCCAATACATTTTTCAGTGTATATGGGGGAGACAAGTACATGTCTTTGGTCTGAGAATGTTGCACATCTTTCCACTGCATGTGAGATCGTTAATGGCTCTTGGCATCCCTCACAAACTGCTTGACTTTTAGCCATCATTGGCCCGGGCATCAGTCTTGTGTGCCCGATTCTTAGTCTTGTTAATGCAACTTTCACTTTTCGGTTGGGATGGATGCTAGTCACCCCACTACCAAGGTCATCTCTAATCTCTCACAGTTTGTTTCTGGAGGTATGCCTCCATTGTTCCTTCCATTTATCGCGAAGATAACTCCTGATTCTGGGTTTCAGGTCGGTGTGTGGGAGAGGAAAACGAGCATCACAAGACACCCAACATAGAGTTATCTTTTTACGTGTTGACATCAGTGCAAGCCAATCTTGAACCTCCCTCATTAGTGGATGTGATGAGTTTAAGTTCTCGATTGCTTGCAAGGCACTACGAGAGTCACAATATATCACAATAGAATGGTTCGTAAGATCTCTAGTCATCTTAACTGCTGCAAGGATGGCATGTAACTCTGCAGTGAAGATCGAGGCTGCCAGATGTAGTCTTCCTTCTGCTCACTGCTGCAAAGCCCACACCATTTTCAGATTTCGAGCTATCTGTATATATTGCATCTGATCCTTGGTCCTTAGAAATGTGCTGAAGAAATCTCTCTCTAACTTCTGCTTCGGATCTCTCCCCTTTCCCAATTCCGACCAAATCCAGCTCGACTTGATTAGTCCAAGGGGGGAATTGGGGAATTCCAACAGCCAGATTCCTGTTTCTCCTACCATAGGATCGGCTATTCTCAAGGGGTTGAAAACCAATCTGGATGTAGGAGATCCTGGAATCCTTTGTAGTCTCGTGTATAAAAGGGTTTTTATTC
>NC_051399.1:18706384-18713456 GCF_015228065.2 Penaeus monodon | reverse complement strand
CGTTTTGTTCAATCTGGTGTTGTCGATATGTATGTTACTTCAAGAGTTGTGCATGTATGTGTTGAGCTATAACCATGTTGTGATGTTCTGTTCTGGTCAATACCCAATTGATTCGGTTCCTTTTTATCTCTTGCCAGATTTCTTCTGTTTCAGAGTATGCATATTTTGGGGGGGATTTTCAGCAAGCAATCGGATACCATAATATTTGGGGTCGAGGTTGTCCCATCCATCATTATCTCTGTGACAGGGTCCTCCCTGGGGAATCCTGTTTTGTCTTTGCTCCTTAGGTCTCACCGGTGTCTAGCTTAGGAGCTGTCACAGGAGTGATTGGGAAATCTGGGTGGATCTTCATGAGCTGTTTATCCAGAGCTGTGTCATGTGATGACTCCCTGTAACTGGATGACTTTGAGGATTCCCCAGTAGTCTGCCCCAGATCTAACATGGGTAGCTAGTTTTTAACTAGGCCCTCTTTGCTTGAATCCCTTCTCAGGGGCAATGAGATTCTGCAGGTGGGCATGGAGAAGGACTATCATGATTTCTTTGGAGAGATCATTAGAAAGGGCCAGGTGGATGGTTGGTTCGATTTTAGCAGTGCTGGTCTTTATGTCCTGGTAGACTTGGCATTAGTGGTTGCCTGCACCGTTTCTTAAACCGCCTTTTGAGCCACGACTTAAGAGGTCTAGCTTCTTTCTCTTCTTCTCTTTCTTTTTCTTTCTTTTGTGAGATTTCATTGCTTCTTTTCATACAGGGCAGCTATTGGCAAATATGTGGTGATCACCACCGCAGTTTAGGCATTTTTTATTGTACTTTTGCAGTCCCAATGCGAGTGTGTGCCAGAGCCGCATTCAGAACACCTGGCTTTTTTTGCTTCCTTGCATTGGCCTTTTAGATGGCCATATCCACAGCAGTTCATGCATTGTCTGAGTGGCATGAAGCACTCAAATTCTATTTGCCATGGAGGCAACAAAGAGATTAAATAGGTGAATTCCCTTTTCTTGATTCTGTTGGTGGCCTGGTGGTCTGAGAAGCGGACTTTCATAAGAGAGGAGGTTTTCATGACATACACGTTTTCAACTTGAGTGTCGGGAGCAGCTGCCATGATCTCGTCGGCAATGACTGATTCAGGCTCGTAGACCGTGTGTCTGTCAAGTCGTTGAATACCAGTGTGAGCTTGATCTTCATGTCAAGGGGAGCACGGGAGTAAACCCTAAATTCTTTAGTAGGTCGATTGTCTAGAGGAGATTGTTTGGGCATGTTGTTCACCATCGATTATGGCTATACTACCAAATTCTTCATGAATTTAGTGGTACTGAAATACCCTGATATTGGTATCAAAAAGAGTCTTGGCGAGGGCGTCCTGCTAGCTATGGCTGGGGCTGCTACAGGAAGATGATCTTAATCTTGACCATCTTTTCAGTGACATTAGTGGGATGGAATGAGATGATAGGGGGATAGAGGTGATTAGGAGAGCAGTGAGAAAATTAGGAAAAGTAGATTGATTGATTGATAATTTAAAATTATCTGCCACATCAACAGCTAAGGTCATTAGCGGTGAATACCTTGTTAAATAGAACTATTTAAATGTTTAAAACTTCAAAAATCTATCAATAAATATCTTACAAATAACAATAAATAGATTCAAAATCAAAGCATAAATATTATGCTCTAAGTGTATAAAATGATAAACATTATGCATAATTAAATCTTATCGAAAATGTTATTCTCCCTAAGGAAACTAATAAGACCCTCTATGTCACAATCCTCCCCCAATACATTTTTCAGTGTATATGGGGAGACAAGTACATATGTCTTTGGTCTGAGAATGTTGCACATCTTTCCACTGCATGTGAGATCGTTAATGGCTCTTGGCATCCCTCACAAACTGCTTGACTTTTAGCCATCATTGGCCCGGGCATCAGTCTTGTGTGCCCGATTCTTAGTCTTGTTAATGCAACTTTCACTTTTCGGTTGGGATGGATGCTAGTCACCCCACTACCAAGGTCATCTCTAATCTCTCACAGTTTGTTTCTGGAGGTATGCCTCCATAGTTCCTTCCATTTATCGCGAAGATAACTCTGATTCTGGGTTTCAGGTCGGTGTGTAGGAGAGGAAAACGAGCATCACAAGACACCCAACATAGAGTTATCTTTTTACGTGTTGACATCAGTGCAAGCCAATCTTGAACCTCCCTCATTAGTGGATGTGATGAGTTTAAGTTCTCGATTGCTTGCAAGGCACTACGAGAGTCACAATATATCACAATAGAATGGTTCGTAAGATCTCTAGTCATCTTAACTGCTGCAAGGATGGCATGTAACTCTACAGTGAAGATCGAGGCTGCCAAAGAATGTCTTCCTCCTGCTCACTGCTGCAAAGCCCACACCATTTCAGATTCGAACCATCTGTATATATTGCATCTGATCCTTGGTACTTAGAAATGTGCTGAAGAAATCTCTCTCTAACTTCTGCTTCGGATCTCTCCCCTTTCCCAATTCCGACCAAATCCAGCTCGACTTGATTAGTCCAAGGGGGGAATTGGGGAATTCCAACAGCCAGATTCCTGTTTCTCCTACCATAGGATTGGCTATTCTCAAGGGGGTTGAAAACCAATCTGGATGTAGGAGATCCTGGAATCCTTTGTAGTCTCGTGTAGTAAATCAGGTTCATCTAGTTGCAGTGTAATGAAAGAGGTGGTTCTCCACTCTCAGCATACAGAGACTCCACAGAACAGATTCTGAGACCTTCATTATGAACTGAGTCCAACATCCGGAGAACAATGGGAGTTGCAGATGAATAAGCCTCACATCAATAATCAAGCTTACTATGAATAAATGCTCAGTAAAGCAGCAGAAGCGTTGTGCGGTCTGCACCCCAAGATAGATATGAAAGAACCTACAAAATACTAAGCGTTTATGTAGCCTTCACTTTTAACTGTTTGATGTGAGGCATCCATGTAAGCCTTGAGTATTAAACCCAAGTACTTCACCTCTTGGACAAATTGCAGTGGGTATACTCCTATATAGAAGGAAGGATGGAATATTCCTTGTTTGTGGAAATGTATAGCCATGGTCTTATTGGGGAAAACTTGAACCCATGATATGTTGCCCACTGTACAACCTGATTTATTGCAGCCTGCATATGTCCTTGCACATCCTGTAAGCTTCCTCCTCAGCAGTACAGTGTAAAGTCATCCACATATAGATTACATGAGAGAGCACTTGGAACAACCTTTACAATGTCATTTATAGCAATGGCAAACAGGGTCACACTTAAGACACTCCCTTGTGGGACCCCTTCCAGCTGATCTTCCAGGTTAGAGAAACTATTTCCCACCCGAACTCTAAACTTCCTGTTAGCAAGGAAGCTTTGTATGAAGGTAGGTAATGCTCCTCTTAAAGCAAGTCATACAATTTCATGAGTGTGCCATGCGTAAGCCATTTCGAGGTCAAAGAAGAGTGCTAACATGTGACGTCACTGTGCGAAGGAACTCTGTATAACAGTTTCCATCCTTATAAGTGCATCTGTGGTCAATCTCAATCTTCTAAACAAATATTGATATAGAGTCAGCACATTTTCCTTTTCTAGCAGCCATGTCAACCATTTTACCATTTTCTCCATCAGCTTGCAAATGCAGCTGGTGAGAGAAACTGGTCAGTAATTCCCTGGTGTGGAAGCATCCTTGCCAGGTTTAGGGACAGGAATGATTATAACCTCTTTCCATGTGGATAACACTGTACCCTCCCTATAGATCCTATTGAACAGGTCCAACAGGAACTTCTGGGAGCTCTCTGGTAAGTGAGATATCATTTGGTATGGAATATCGTCACTTCCTGGGGCAGTCTTACGGCAGAGCTGCAAAGCAGAGTCCATCTCCTTGTGCAAAAATAGCAAGTTTCTGCTGCAGTCCTACTGAAAAATGACACTGGGTGTTGTTCCTGTTCAGCCCGAAGAGTGGAGAATCGGGCAGTGTAAGATGCTCCAGAGGAGATCTCTGCCATGGATTTGGCTAGCTCATTAGCAACATCTTTTTTGTCTGTAATGATTATGCCATCTATCTTCAAAGCAGGTGGTGACAGTGATGTGCTCTTTCCATAGATCTTATGCACCTTGTCCCATACCCATGCTAAGGGGGTCCCAGAGTTAATCGAGTAGACATACTATCTCCATGATGTCTGTCTAGCCTCCTTTAGTACTCGCCTGGCCTTGGCTCAGGTCTTTTTGTAATGGATCAAGGTTACAATGCTGGGGCGTTATTTCAACTGCCTTAATGCAGCTTTTCTTGCTCTGAGAGCTTGTTGGCATTCATCAGACCACCATGGTACTGGAGGTCGACGGTAATGCCCGCTACTTTTGGGACTAGATGATTCTGCTGCAAGGTGAATTCGTGATGTGAAGTGATTAACAGCATTTTGAACACACTGGAAATCATTTACAGATCCTTGCAATACTGCAGCTGATCTAAAAAGATTCCAGTCCGCATGTTCAAGTCGCCATCTCTGCACTCCATTGGCTGTAATACCATTCACCTCCTCCAAAAGTATTGGAAAGTGGTCGCTTACATGTAAATCTTCCATGACCTGCCAAGTGAAATTCATCTGTGAATCAGATGAGCCAATTGACAGTCTATATTGGAGAATGTCCCAGTTTGAATTTGGAAATGTGTGGGAGTGTCACTGTTCAGTGAAACTGCATCTACTCTTAAGAACAAGGACTCCAAGGCCCTTCCTCGAGGATTGTACAAAGTGTCTCCCCAGAGGTGATGCCGACCATTGAAATCTCCCAAGAGTAGAAATGGATGTGGCAACTGCCCAAATAGATCTTCCAAATCATCTATGTGAAGATTATGTGGAGGAAGGTAGATAGATGCAACAGTGTAAGGTCCTGTCAAGCCTATTCTCACAGCCTTCACCTGCAATGTTGTCTGTAGGTGGATGGCCTGGAAGGGGATATCCTGACGTACCAGTACTGTTACTCCTCCATGAGGTTCATTATCAAAGGTCCCATAATGGGCTTAAATATGGAATCCTCTCGGGGAAATCGGATGATTTCCCTGGTCATAATCTCTTGTAGGCATACTGGATTACATGAAACCATCAGATGTTGCAGTTCTTCCCATTTTGCATGAATTCCCTGACAGTTCCATTGGATTAGGGTATCCAATTCTTTAAACTACCTCTTCATAAAGGTATTTGGCAGCACTGTGATCAAGGTTTGCTCCACACCTTTAGACTGTCCCTTCCAGGACCTTGGGAGAATCTTTTGAGGGGTTGTTTACCCGTGGAACTAGATTCCACAGGCTTCCTTTTCACAGGCTCAGGATTTCTTTGCCTGGGCAAAGCAGTGGAGGGCCATGAGGATGTGCTGGCAGCTGGAGGTGTCACCATTGGAGCTATCACTGTTGAGGCCCTGGAGCCCGCCTGACAACTCCAATGAATCTTGAAAACAGGCTCAGGATTCCTTTGCTGGGCAAAGGGCGTACCTGAGCATTTGCTTCAGGGCATTTGCCAAGCAGTGGAGGCCCCTGTGGATGTGGTGGCAGCTGGAACTGTCACTGTTGAGGCCTCTGGAGCCTTACCTGATGACTCCAAAGACCTTAATTTATGAGGAGGAGTCTCCTCAATAGACCCTTCACTCCTACTCCGTTTTGGTGGAATTCACCAGAGGCAGTTTCGGCAATTGGGGACAGGTTTAAAGGAAGTGGCAGAGTGTGTGTGTAAGAAGCACCGGAGGGCAAGGGTTGGTGGGAAGGAGGATGGGCTAGAACCGAAGCAAAGGATTTACCTGGCTGTGCAAACAGCCAGTTTTTCAAATTTGTACCTTTTACATTGATTTCAAGAAGCTTCATGAGCTTCTTTGCAGTTTTAACAGGCATATTGGACCTAGACAGTTGTGATCCTTGATGATCTGTTGTACCACACTTTACACATACTTTTGGTTGTCCATTTTCCTTAAAACGGCAAGAGTTGGCTCCATGCCCATAATCCTGGCAGTGGAAGCACCACATAGGATTGGGCACATATGGCTTTGCCTAGAGGTGGTACCATGCCAACTTAACTGATTCTGGAAGGACTAACGTGTTAAAAGTTAGAAGGAGAGCTGGTGTCAACTGTTCCAAACCATCAATTTTCTTCTTAAAACATTTTACTGCCACTCCATTAAAATTTTTTAGTTCCTCTAACAGCTTCTCCTCAAAATACCTCATCAGGTCTTGGGAAAAGACAATTCCCTTACACTGATTGAGTGTTTTGTGAGGAGAACATGAAACTTGAGCCCCAGGAATGTCGCATATTGCACGCAGACGGTTACTCTCGTCTGTTGACGAAACCTCAACTATTTTCCAATGTACTTTAAAAATATCAAGATCCATGATTGATATACCATCAATGGCCTTCACTACTAGGTACTTATTATATGAGATACATTCATATTTACCAGGTAAGATTCCTCATGGATTGAGGAGGACTTTTCTCCTTACTTGGTTTGGTGGAAGCTGGAAAGGTTCCAGAGTGACAACATGTGATGTTCCATGGGATTGCGTAGGTCGTCAGGGAGAGAGCTAGATCAGGCCTTGATTAAGTCACCTGTCTAACCAGAATAAAGGACCAAAGAGGTGTGTTGTTAGGTGCAGGGCGCAGTGTGCAGCAATACTCAACCTCCAGTAGTCCTGTCCCCTAGTAATATGAGGGATGCCACGCACGGCAAACACACATAGGAGAGTTCTCCCTGGTCCAAGCTGGAATGAACCAGAGGTGGGTGCACATCCCCTCTCATAGGTATTGGTGCACCAGGAAGCCATTTTGTCTCATCCCTCAGGTCCAGCTCACCAGTTCATTGGGACCTCAAGCCCCCTCACCGCGGCAAGGCGGCTCCCGTTAGGGGGGCAACAAGTCCTTGTTGCATAATCAGCACTGTCATATCTGTGGTAGTATTCCTAGACCTGGAGAAGGCTTTTGAATTAGCAAGTCCTTTTTCTATTCAGGAGATTCTGATCCAGAAGAGAGTCAGAGGAAAGCTCTTGGCTTGAATAGGTGACTATTTCAGGAACAGAGCAGCCAAAGTCAGATTCCAAGGT
>NC_051399.1:18693884-18701384 GCF_015228065.2 Penaeus monodon | reverse complement strand
GCTTGTACCTTGAATATTGTGTCTCAGAGCCATGGCTTTGGATTTGGCTGCAAAGATCTTTCGTCCAGTCCTACAGCACTCCTCAGATATAAAGTCCAGACAGTGCTGGGCAGTGTGGTCCAGTGGAGATGATTATGAGATCATCTGCATAGATGATCTTGCACCCCACTGGGAGGTGTATGTTGAGGATACAGAACATCAGGGTGTTGAAAAGGGCTGGACTGAGGACCCCACCCTAGTGGCATGTACTGTGATAGGTGACCTTGGAATCTGACTTGGCTGCTCTGTTCCTGAAATAGTCACCTATTCAAGCCAAGAGCTTTCCTCTGACTCTCTTCTGGATCAGAATCTCCTGAATAGAAAAAGGACTTGCTAATTCAAAAGCCTTCTCCAGGTCTAGGAATACTACCACAGATATGACAGTGCTGATTATGCAACAAGGACTTGTTGCCCCCTAACGGGAGCCGCCTTGCCGCGGTGAGGGGGATTGAGGCCCCAATAAACTGGTGAGCTGGACCGGAGGGATGAGACAAAATGGCTTCCTGGTGCACCAATACCTATGAGAGGGGATGGTGCACCCACCTCTGGTTCATTCCATCTTGGACCAGGGAGAACTCTCCTATGTGTGTTTGCCGTGCGTGGCATCCCTCATATTACTAGGGGACAGGAGTGCTGGAGGTTGAGTATTGCTGCACACTGCGCCCTACACCTAACAACACACCTCTTTGGTCCTTTATTCTGGTTAGACAGGTGACTTAATCAAGGCCTGATCTAGCTCTCTCCCTGACGACCTACGCAATCCCATGGAACATCACATGTTGTCACTCGGAAAACCTTTCCAGCTTCCACCAAACCAAGTAAGGAGAAAAGTCCTCCTCAATCCATGAAGGAAATCTTACCTGGTAAATATGAATGTATCTCATATAATAAGTACCTAGTAGTGAAGGCCATTGATGGTATATCAATCATGGATCTTGATATTTTTAAAGTACATTGGAAAATAGTTGAGGTTTCGTCAACAGACGAGAGTAACCGTCTGCGTGCAATATGTGACATTCCAGGGACTCAAATCTCATGTTCTCCTCACAAAACACTCAATCAGTGTAAGGGAATTGTCTTTTCCCAAGACCTGATGAAGTATTCTGAGGAGAAGCTGTTAGAGGAACTAAAGAATTTTAATGGAGTGGCAGTAAAATGTTTTAAGAAGAAAATTGATGGTTTGGAACAGTTGACACCAGCTCTCCTTCTAACTTTTAACACGTTAGTCCTTCCAGAATCAGTTAAGTTGGCATGGTACCACCTCTAGGCAAAGCCATATGTGCCCAACCCTATGTGGTGCTTCTACTGCCAGGATTATGGGCATGGAGCCACCTCTTGCTGTTTTAAGGGGAAAATGGACAATCAAAAGTATGTGTAAAGTGTGGTACAACAGATCATCAAGGAGATGACAACTGTCCAGGTCCAATATGCTGTTACCACTGCAAAGAAGCTCATGAAGCTTCTTCAAAACAATGTAAAAGGTACGAATTTAAAAACTGGCTGTTTGCACAGCCAGGTAAATCCTTTGCTTCGGTTCTAGCCCATCCTCCTCCCACCAACCCTTGCCCTCCGGTGCTTCTTACACACACACTCTGCCACTTCCTTTAAACCTGTCCCCAATTGCCGAAAACTGCCTCTGGTGAATTCCACCAGAAACGGAGTAGGAGTGAAGGGTCTATTGAGGAGACTCCTCCTCACAAATTAAGGTCTTTGGAGTCATCAGGTAAGGCTCCAGAGGCCTCAACAGTGACAGTTCCAGCTGCCACATCCACAGGGGCCTCCACTGCTAGGCAGAATGCCCTGAAGCAAAGGCTCAGGTACGCCCTTTGCCCAGGCAAAGGAATCCTGAGCCTGTTTAAAAGACTCATTGGAGTTGTCAGGCAGGGCTCCAGGGGCCTCAACAGTGATAGCTCCAATGGTGACAGCTCCAGCTGCCAGCACATCCTCATGGCCCTCCACTGCTTTGCCCAGGCAAAGAAATCCTGAGCCTGTGAAAAGGAAGCCTGTGGAATCTAGTTCCACGGGTAAACAACCCCTCAAAAGATTCTCCCAAGGTCCTGGGAAGGGACAGTCTAAAGGTGTGGAGCAAACCTTGATCACAGGTGCTGCCAAATACCTTATGAAGAGGTAGTTTAAAGAATTGGATACCCTAACCCAATGGAACTGTCAGGGAATTCATGCAAAATGGGAAGAACTGCAACATCTGATGGTTTCATGTAATCCAGTATGCCTACAAGAGATTATGACCAGGGAAAATCATCCGATTCCCCGAGAGGATTCCATATTTAAGCCCATTATGGGACCTTTGATAATGAACCTCATGGAGGAGTAACAGTACTGGTACGTCAGGATATCCCCTTCCAGGCCATCCACCTACAGACAACATTGCAGGTGAAGGCTGTGAGAATAGGCTTGACAGGACCTTACACTGTTGCATCTATCTACCTTCCTCCACATAATCTCAACATAGATGATTTGGAAGATCTATTTGGGCAGTTGCCACATCCATTTCTACTCTTGGGAGATTTCAATGGTCGGCATCACCTCTGGGGAGACACTTTGTACAATCCTCGAGGAAGGGCCTTGGAGTCCTTGTTCTTAAGGGTAGATGCAGTTTCACTGAACAGTGACACTCCCACACATTTCCAAATTCAAACTGGGACATTCTCCAATATAGACCTGTCAATTGGCTCATCTGATTCACAGATGAATTTCACTTGGCAGGTCATGGAAGATTTACATGTAAGCGACCACTTTCCAATACTTTTGGAGGAGGTGAATGGTATTACAGCCAATGGAGTGCAGAGATGGCGACTTGAACATGCGGACTGGAATCTTTTTAGATCAGCTGCAGTATTGCAAGGATCTGTAAATGATTTCCAATGTGTTCAAAATGCTGTTAATCACTTCACATCACAAATTCACCTTACAGCAGAAGCATCTATTCCCAAAAGTAACGGGCAGTACCGTCGTGGTGGTCTGATGAATGCCAACAAGCTGTCAGAGCAAGAAAAGCTGCATTAAGGCAGTTGAAATAACGCCCCAGCATTGTAACCTTGATCCATTAAAAAAAGACCTGAGCCAAGGCCAGGCGAGTGCTAAAGGAGGCTAGACAGACATCATGGAGATAGTATGTCTACTCGATTAACTCTGGGACCCCCTTAGCATGAGTATGGGACAAGGTGCATAAGATCTATGGAAAGAGCACATCACTGTCACCACCTGCTTTGAAGATAGATGGCATAATCATTACAGACAAAAAAGATGTTGCTAATGAGCTAGCCAAATCCATGGCAGAGATCTCCTCTGGAGCATCTTACACTGCCCGATTCTCCACTCTTCGGGCTGAACAGGAACAACACCCAGTGTCATTTTTCAGTAGGACTGCAGCAGAAACTTGCTATTTTTGCACAAGGAGATGGACTCTGCTTTGCAGCTCTGCCGTAAGACTGCCCCAGGAAGTGACGATATTCCATACCAAATGATATCTCACTTACCAGAGAGCTCCCAGAAGTTCCTGTTGGACCTGTTCAATAGGATCTATAGGGAGGGTACAGTGTTATCCACATGGAAAGAGGTTATAATCATTCCTGTCCCTAAACCTGGCAAGGATGCTTCCACACCAGGGAATTACTGACCAGTTTCTCTCACCAGCTGCATTTGCAAGCTGATGGAGAAAATGGTAAAATCAGGTTGACATGGCTGCTAGAAAAGGAAAATGTGCTGACTCTATATCAATATTTGTTTAGAAGATTGAGATTGACCACAGATGCACTTGTAAGGATGGAAACTGTTATACAGAGTTCCTTCGCACAGTGACGTCACATGTTAGCACTCTTCTTTGACCTCGAAATGGCTTACGCATGGCACACTCATGAAATTGTATGACTTGCTTTAAGAGGAGCATTACCTACCTTCATACAAAGCTTCCTTGCTAACAGGAAGTTTAGAGTTCGGGTGGGAAATAGTTTCTCTAACCTGGAAGATCAGCTGGAAGGGGTCCCACAAGGGAGTGTCTTAAGTGTGACCCTGTTTGCCATTGCTATAAATGACATTGTAAAGGTTGTTCCAAGTGCTCTCTCATGTAATCTATATGTGGATGACTTTACACTGTACTGCTGAGGAGGAAGCTTACAGGATGTGCAAGGACATATGCAGGCTGCAATAAATCAGGTTGTACAGTGGGCAACATATCATGGGTTCAAGTTTTCCCCAATAAGACCATGGCTATACATTTCCACAAACGAGGAATATTCCATCCTTCCTTCTATATAGGAGTATACCCACTGCAATTTGTCCAAGAGGTGAAGTACTTGGGTTTAATACTCAAGGCTTACATGGATGCCTCACATCAAACAGTTAAAAGTGAAGGCTACATAAACGCTTAGTATTTTGTAGGTTCTTTCATATCTATCTTGGGGTGCAGACCGCACAACGTTTCTGCTGCTTTACTGAGCATTTATTCATAGTAAGCTTGATTATTGATGTGAGGCTTATTCATCTGCAACTCCCACTGTTCTCCGGATGTTGGACTCGGTTCATAATGAAGGTCTCAGAATCTGTACTGTGGAGTCTCTGTATGCTGAGAGTGGAGAACCACCTCTTTCATTACACTGCGACTAGATGAACCTGATTTACTACACGAGACTACAAAGGATTCCAGGATCTCCTACATCCAGATTGGTTTTCAACCCCCTTGAGAATAGCCAATCCTATGGTAGGAGAAAGAGGAATCTGGCTGTTGGAATTCCCCAATTCCCCCCTTGGACTAATCAAGTCGAGCTGGATTTGGTCGGAATTGGGAAAGGGGAGAGATCCGAAGCAGAAGTTAGAGAGAGATTTCTTCAGCACATTTCTAAGGACCAAGGATCAGATGCAATATATACAGATGGTTCGAAATCTGAAAATGGTGTGGGCTTTGCAGCAGTGAGCAGAAGGAAGACTATATCTGGCAGCCTCGATCTTCACTGTAGAGTTACATGCCATCCTTGCAGCAGTTAAGATGACTAGAGATCTTACGAACCATTCTATTGTGATATATTGTGACTCTCGTAGTGCCTTGCAAGCAATCGAGAACTTAAACTCATCACATCCACTAATGAGGGAGGTTCAAGATTGGCTTGCACTGATGTCAACACGTAAAAAGATAACTCTATGTTGGGTGTCTTGTGATGCTCGTTTTCCTCTCCTACACACCGACCTGAAACCCAGAATCAGGAGTTATCTTCGCGATAAATGGAAGGAACAATGGAGGCATACCTCCAGAAACAAACTGTGAGAGATTAGAGATGACCTTGGTAGTGGGGTGACTAGCATCCATCCCAACCGAAAAGTGAAAGTTGCATTAACAAGACTAAGAATCGGGCACACAAGACTGATGCCCGGGCCAATGATGGCTAAAAGTCAAGCAGTTTGTGAGGGATGCCAAGAGCCATTAACGATCTCACATGCAGTGGAAAGATGTGCAACATTCTCAGACCAAAGACATATGTACTTGTCTCCCCCATATACACTGAAAAATGTATTGGGGGAGGATTGTGACATAGAGGGTCTTATTAGTTTCCTTAGGGAGAATAACATTTTCGATAAGATTTAATTATGCATAATGTTTATCATTTTATACACTTAGAGCATAATATTTATGCTTTGATTTGAATCTATTTATTGTTATTTGTAAGATATTTATTGATAGATTTTTGAAGTTTTAAACATTTAAATAGTTCTATTTAACAAGGTATTCACCGCTAATGACCTTAGCTGTTGATGTGGCAGATAATTTTAAATTATCAATCAATCAATCTACTTTTCCTAATTTTCTCACTGCTCTCCTAATCACCTCTATCCCCCTATCATCTCATTCCATCCCACTAATGTCACTGAAAAGATGGTCAAGATTAAGATCATCTTCCTGTAGCAGCCCCAGCCATAGCTAGCAGGACGCCCTCGCCAAGACTCTTTTTGATACCAATATCAGGGTATTTCAGTACCACTAAATTCATGAAGAATTTGGTAGTATAGCCATAATCGATGGTGAACAACATGCCCAAACAATCTCCTCTAAGACAATCGACCTACTAAAGAATTTAGGGTTTACTCCCGTGCTCCCCCTTGACATGAAGGACAAGCTCACATTGGTATTCAAGAGACTTGAGAGACACATGGTTAAAGAACCTGAATCAGTCATTGCCGACGAGATCATGGCAGCTGCTCCCGACACTCAAGTTGAAAATGTGTATGTCATGAAAACCTCTTATCTTATGAAAGTCCGCTTCTCAGACCACCAGGCCACCAACAGAATCAAAGAAAAGGGTATTCACCTGTTTAATCTCTTTGTTGCCTCATGGCAAATAGAATTTGAGTGCTTCATGCCACTCAGACAATGCATGAACTGCTGTGAATATGGCCATCTAAAAGGCCAATGCAAGGAAGCAAAAAAAGCCAGGTGTTCTGAATGCGGCTCTGGCACACACTCGCATTGGGACTGCAAAAGTACAATAAAAAATGCCTAAACTGCGGTGGTGATCACCACATATTTGCCAATAGCTGCCCTGTATGAAAAGAAGCAATGAAAATCTCACAAAAGAAAGAAAAAGAAAGAGAAGAAGAGAAAGAAGCTAGACCTCTTAAAGTCGTGGCTCAAAAGGCGGTTTAAGAAACGGTGCAGGCAACCACTAATGCCAAGTCTACCAGGACATAAAGACCAGCACTGCTAAAATCGAACCAACCATCCACCTGGCCCTTTCTAATGATCTCTCCAAAGAAATCATGATAGTCCTTCTCCATGCCCACCTGCAGAATCTCATTGCCCCTGAGAAGGGATTCAAGCAAAGAGGGCCTAGTTAAAAACTAGCTACCCATGTTAGATCTGGGGCAGACTACTGGGGAATCCTCAAAGTCATCCAGTTACAGGGAGTCATCACATGACACAGCTCTGGATAAACAGCTCATGAAGATCCACCCAGATTTCCCAATCACTCCTGTGACAGCTCCTAAGCTAGACACCGGTGAGACCTAAGGAGCAAAGACAAAAACAGGATTCCCCAGGGAGGACCCTGTCACAGAGATAATGATGGATGGGACAACCTCGACCCCAAATATTATGGTATCCGATTGCTTGCTGAAAATCCCCCCCAAAATATGCATACTCTGAAACAGAAGAAATCTGGCAAGAGATAAAAAGGAACCGAATCAATTGGGTATTGACCAGAACAGAACATCACAACATGGTTATAGCTCAACACATACATGCACAACTCTTGGAAGGTAACATACATATCGACAACACCATGATTGAACAATACGATAACAGACAAAATACCCACACTACACACTACACTCATGCCTCACCATCATACAGCACAATGTCTTACACTGGAAACACGAAAAAACGAACTCTGCAACACCTACAGAAAACACGACCCACATATCATCCTCATAAACAGCCATGGGCTCAATAATGCT
>NC_051399.1:18673664-18693784 GCF_015228065.2 Penaeus monodon | reverse complement strand
CTACAGGTCTAGGAATACTACCAT
This sequence comes from Penaeus monodon, assembly GCF_015228065.2. NCBI lineage: Eukaryota > Metazoa > Arthropoda > Malacostraca > Decapoda > Penaeidae > Penaeus > Penaeus monodon. Next base: position 18,693,760 of record NC_051399.1, on the reverse strand, counting down.
AGATGTGGCAGAGCTGATTGGTGCTTAAGATGGGGCTATGCTTTTGGGCTATGCTCATCCCCCTTGTAAACCCCATGGTGCTGGGGTCCCATTTTCCATTGGATTTGGGTTTTAGTAACATTCTCTCGTCCGTCTTGCCCAGCATCTGAGGAGAGAGATGGGGCAGTACTTTCCTGGCTCCTTTGGTTTTGGGATGGGAACTATGATCGCCTCTTCCAGATCTAAAGTAGAGTGGAAGTTTCCAAGGACTTGCCAGGCCTAGGTGGGAAATGATGGGTACGAGATCCCTCAGAACCTGGAGCTGTGCAAGAACTGATTTTGTAAGTTTTCTTAGTTCTCACAGAGAAGATGACATCTGAGTTATCGATTTCCAGCTGCCTTTCTCTGATATGAGAAAGTCTGCCTGGTTGTAGGCATTTTTGGTCTGCCCTTAGTTCGTTGGCAGACTGTTGCTGCTTGTTCTCGCAGAGAACTCGTGCATCAGTCTGTTTGCTCCTGACTGGGGATCATGGGGGTGTGTGGACCTCGGGCTGACAGCTAGTACTCGCCTGACACATCGCCACACTATGTAGGGTGATTGGGTGGTCAAAGGACTCCCCCCCATTCTACCACTTTTCCTGCCTTACTCTTATGGCAGTTTCCTTGGCATCCCTGACTGCTTCCATAGGAGGGCTATTTTGTCAGGGGTTCTTTGCCTTTCGATTTGTTTCTACTATGTTCATCTGTGGTTGATTTCCCTTTAATCTCATCTTTAAAAGTACCAAGCGTCTTTATAACTCCCGGACCAGGGCCAGTTTTTAGGTAAAAGCCTGTGGGGCCTGCTTGATTTATGGTACTGATACAGGATTTCCTTAGCACAATGACGTCACATGATACAGTCTTCTTTGACCTTGACCTTGGAGTCAAAATTTATATCACAATAAAATGGTTCATAAGATCTCTAGTCTCTTAACTGCTGCAAGGATGGCATGTAACTCTGCAGCGAGATCGAGGCTCCCAAAGATGCAGTCTTCCTTCTGCTCACTGCTGCAAAGCCCACACCTTTTTGCAGATTTCGAACCATCTGTATATATTGCGTCCGACCCTTTGGGTACTTCGAAATGTGCTGAAGAAATCTCTCTCTGACTTCTGCTTCAGATCTCTCCCCTTTATCAATTCCGACCAAATCCAGCCGACTTGATTAGTCCAAGGGGGGAATTGGGGAATTCCAACAGCCAGAACCTTAGTGAGACTTAAATTTAAAGTTCTTCTACAAGATTCTTCATTCTCCTACCATAGGATCGGCTATCCTAAAGGGGGGTTTTAAAAACAAATCTGGATGTAGGAGACCCCTGAATCCTTTTTGTAGTCTCGTGTAGAAAAATCAGGTTTTCATGTAGTCCCGGTGTAATGAAAGGTGGTTCTCCACTCTCAGCATCCCGGGACTCCACAAGTGAAGACCTGAAGCCCCAGTACAGATTCTGAGAGTTTCATTATGAACCGAGCCCAAACATCCGGAGAACAGTGGGAATTGCAGAAAATAAGCTTCACATCCATAGTCAAGCTTACTACAAATAACCCCTTCAGTAAGCTGTAGAAGCGTTGTGTGGTCTACCCCCCAAGATAAATGTGAAAGAACCCGCAAATACTAAGTGCTTTTGTAGCCTTCATTTTTAAACTTTTTTGATGTGAGGCACCCATGTAAGTCTTGAGTAAAATTAGCCCCAAATACTTCACTTCTTGGACAAATTCAGCGGTTTGCTCCTAATGAGGGAAGGATGGAACTTTCCTCGTTTGTGGAAATGTATAGCGTGGTCTTGCTTGGAGAAGTTTAAACCCCCTGATATTTGCCCACTGTACAACCTGATTTATTGCAGTCTGCATGCGTCCTTGCCATCCTGTAAGCTTCCTCCTCAGCAGTACAGCGAAAAGTCATCCACATACAGATTACTTTGAGACCGCACTTGGAACAACCTTTACAATGTCATTCATAGCAATGGCAAACGGGGTCACACTTAAGACACTCCCTTGTGGGATCCCTTCCAGCTACCTTCCAGGTTAGAGAAACTGTTTCCTACCCGAACTCTAAACTTCCTGTCGGCAAGGAAGCTTTTTATGAAGGTAGGTAATGCTCCTTTTAAAATCAATGTCATACAGCTTCATGAGTATGCCATGCTTCTAAGTAGTATCGTAAGCCTTTTCAAGGTCAAAGAAGACTGCTATCATGGGGACGTCACTGTGCGAAGGAATTCCGTATAGCGGTTTCCATCCTCACATGTGCATCTGTAGTTGATCTTAATTTTCTAAAGCCATATTGATATGGGTCAACACGTTTTCTTTTTCCAGCAGCCATGTCAACCTAAAGTTGACCCTTCTCCATCAGCTTGCAGATACAGCTGGTGAGGAAATTGGTCTGGTAATTTCCTGGTGCGGAAGCATCTTGGCCAGGTTTGGGAACAGGAATGATTATAGCTTCTCTCCATGTGGATGGCACTGTGGGCCCTCCCTATACATCCTATTAAATAGGTCTAACAGGAACTTCTGGGAGCTCTCGGGTCCCAGAGAGCTCCCATACCAAATGGTATTCCATACCATTTGGTATGAATATCGTCACTTCCTGGGGCAGTCTTACGACAGAGCTGCAAAGCAGAGTCCATCTCCTTGCAAAAAAATAGCAAGTTGTCTGGAATTTCTGCTGAAATCCTACGAAGAACGACACGGGGTTTGTTTTTTCCTGTTCCGCCCGAAAAGTGGAGAATCGAGCAGTGTAAGATGCTCCAGAGGAGATCTCTGCCATGGATTTTAGCTAGCTCATTTGCAACATCTTTTTTATCTGTGATGATTATGCCATCTATCTTCAAGCAGGTTGTGACAGGGATTATGCTCTTTCCAATGATCTTTTTTCCCTTGTCCCATACCTATGCTAAGGGGGTCCCAAGTTAATCGAGGAGACATACTGCCCTCCACGATGTTCGTCTAGCCTCCTTTAGCACACGCCTGGCCTTGGCTCGGGCCCTTCTTGTAATTGATCAAGGTTACAATGCTGGGGGTTATTTCAATTCCCTTTAAATGCAGCTTTTCTTGCTCTGAGAGCTTGTTGGCATTCATCAACCACCATGGTACTGGAGGTCGACGGTAATTGCCCGCTACTTTTGGGGAAAGGACGCTTCTGCTGCAAGGTGAATTCGTGATGTTGAGGTGATTAACAGCATCTTGAATACACTGGAAATCACTCACAGATCCTTGCAATACTGCAGTTAATCTAAAGGGATTCCAGTCCGTAAGTTCAAGTCACCATCTCTGCACTCCATTGGCTGGAATACCATTCACCTCCTCCAAAAGTATTGGAAAGTGGTCACTTCCAGACTGCCAAGTGAAGTTCAACTGTGAATCAGGTGGCCTATTGATAAGTCTATATTGGAGAATGTGTGGGAGTGTCACTGTTTCAGTAAAACTGCATCTACTCTTAAGAACAAGGACTCCAAGGCCCTTCCTCGAGGGTTGCACAAAGTGTCTCCCCAGAGTGATGCCGACCATAGAAATCTCCCCATGAGTAGAAATGGATGTGGCAACTGCCCAAGTAGATCTTCCAAATCATTAATGTTCAGATTATGTTGGGGGAAGGTAGATGGAAGCAACAGTGTAAGGTCGTGTCAAGCCTATTCTCACAGCCTTCACCTGCAGTGTTTGTCTGCAGGTGGATGGCCGGGAAGGAAGATCTTGACGTACCATTACTGCTACTCCTCCACGAGGTCCATTGTCAAAAATTCCATAATGGCTTGAACTTGGAATCCTCTCAGGAAAATGGGACGATTTTCCCCGTTATAATCTCTTGTAGGCATACACAAACTGGGTTACATGAAGCTATCAATGTTGCAGTTCTTCCCATTTTTGCATGAATTCCCTGACAGTTCCATGTATTTTGGGTATCCAGTTCTTTTATATTATTTCTTCATAGGGTTTTGGCAGCACCTATGGTCAAGGTTTGCCTTTACACCTTTAGGCTGTCCCTTTCCATGATCCTGGGGGTACCTTTTTAATATTTGTTACCTATGGAACTAGCTTCAGGGGCATTCTGTCTAGCAGCGGAGGCCCCTGTGGATGTTGTTGCAGCTGGAGTCTTTTGGACAGGTTCAGGATTCCTTTGCCTGTGGAAAAGGGGGGGCCTGAGCCTTTACTTCAGGGGCATTCTGCCCTAGCAGCGGAGGCTCCTATGGATGTGGTGGCAGCTGGAGCTGTCACCGGTTTAGGCCTCTGGAGCCTTAAATGATGGCTCCAAAGACCTTACTTTCGGAGGAGGAGTCTCCTCAATAGACTTCAACTATTTTCCGATGAACTTCAAAATGTCAAGATCCATGACTGATACACTATCAATGGTCTTCACTACTAGGTACTTTACTATATGAAATGCTTTTCATATTTACCAGGTAAGATTTCCTTAATGGTTTGGGAGCCCGGAACCATTACAATTCCCATTCTTACCCTTTGGAAGCTGAAAGGTTCCAGAGTGACAACGTGTGATGTTCCAGAGGGAATGGTCGTGGGATTGCGTAGGTCGTCAGGGAGAGAACTAAAACTTTGTAAAATTTTAGTACTCATGCAAATTTGAATTCTTCATTTCCTCACCCCCCCCACCCACCATGGAGTCCAACGAGGGGGAAACTATATTTGGGGCTCAAAAACTCCCAAAAGCCACAGGGGGAATTAGGAAATATACACAGCCACTATTACAGTACTGATGGCAGTCGCGGGACCTATGCGCTACCCCAAATGAATATTTCCTGCTTGACCCTAGCCATATTTGACCACCGATTGACTTGAAACCGGCCTTGATCAAGCCACCCGTCTAATCAGAATAAAGGCCAAAGATGTGTGTTGCTAGCTGCGGGGGCAGCGTGCAGCATTGCTCAACCTCCAGGACTCCTGTCTCCTGGTAATACGGATGCCACGCACGGCAAACACACGTGGGGGAGCTCTCCCTGGTCCAAAATGGAATGAACCAGGGTGGGTGCACCATCCCCTCTCACAGGCCTTGGTGCACCGGAAAACCATTTTGTCTCATCCCTCACTGGTGACCCCTCCAGTATGGGTAAGCCCTCTGGTCCGGCTCACCAGATCATTGGGACCTCAAGCCCCCTCACCGCGGCAAGGCGGCTTCCGTTAGGGGGGGGGGGGGACGTCTGAGAGCTACTCAGAGGTCAACCTGATTTGGGTGCTAGCCTGGAGAGGCCAGCATGAGAGTCCATCTGCTGAACTATATCATGGACAGACATGTTTTTGGCTGATGTCATGTCCATTTTAGCAGGAAGTCTCACAGAGTTAACCTGTGCTTTGGATTTTCTCTTGCCACTAGAAGCCATGTATGGCTTCAGAGTGACTGCCATGGTCTGGGCCTTGCACGGTTCGTCATCGTTATCTTTTTTTTGTGGGGGGTTTTGAGTTCTTTCATCCTCTCACACCCCCACCGACCACGGAGTCCAACAAGGGGAAGCTGTATGTTAGATCTAATGTTTAACAGCCACAGGGGTGGTGAGAGGATATGCTGGAATAAGGGACCAAAGAGGCGTGTTGCTAGCCACAGGGCATACTTATGCAGCATGAGGACTCCTGTCTCCACAGTGCACATGGATGCCACACACGGCAAATGGGTGTGAACCCCTCTCCAGTGAAACCCAAAGGCTGTATCACCTCAGAGAGAGAGCTCTAGTCCTGCACATCAAAGAGGAGGTTTCAGTGGCAGGACCACGAGTGTGAGCTGTGGTAACAGCACCGCCGAATTTATACCTTTGACAGACGTCAAGGTGGCCAGCCCTCTCTCTCCTGTGACTGGCTAATCTGTGCCGCATGCATGTGAGCTGGCAGAGCTGATGGTTGCTCTCTTGCCATTGATGTTTTAAGGCTGTGCGACATGGATTAACCAATAGTTCTATGCTGTATAATCTGTGTAGTGTTTCTGAAGGAATTGAGTCTAGAATCATTGTGCTGTGTACTCAGAGTAGTGCTTTGTTCTGTACTGATTGCATTTTGAGTTTTTTTGAGTTATATATTGCAACCAGTGGGACAGGTGTGTATTCAAGAATAGGTCTGTCATTTGGTTTGTAGTCTGTTTGTGGTGTGCAGTATGAGAAGCGTCTGAGTTTGACGAGTGTTGTGCATGCTTGTGTGATTCATTGTGTGACGTGTGATGTGAAGCCTGTGGTTATGAAGTGAAAACTTAGGTTTCCTCTGTTTGTGTATGGGATGTTGGTGTTGTTTGTTGTGATGGGTTGTGCAGTTTTGCGTGCTATGTGCATGAGTTTGAATTTGTTGATGTTTGTCTGTATTTTCCAGTGTTGCTCAAAAGTGTTAATGCTCTGTATAGTTCTTTCTGTTGTGAGTTTCATGATGTGTTGTGATTTAGAGGGGTGTGAGATTATGTGTGTGATATCGTCTGATAGGAAATATAGTTGCTGTAAGGTGTAGCTTGTGGCAGATTGGCTGTGTAAAGGATAAATATGGTTGGCGATAAAACGCTTCCCTATGGTACTCCACTTCTGAGGTGGAGGGGGGCGCCCAGGTGTGAGCCCAGGCGTATTGCGGTACAAGCTGCAGAGGAGGCCGAGAGATGCCCATCGTCCGCGCCTCTCTCTTAATTCTCCACCTCATGTGCTGACTTCCCTGACTTCGGGATGAGAGTGATTGTGGCGTGTTTAAATTTGTCAGGGAAATATCCTGTAGCCAGTGCTGCATTAAAGATATGGCATAACCTGCAGATCATTATGGGTGGCAGATGTTCTATGATTGTTTTGTTTATGCTGCTTGCTCCTGGTGTTGTGTTTTTGGTGTGTTTCATGGCGTAACTATTTCTTCTGGTGTGGTTGGTGTGGAGAGGGGACTGTCCTCTGTGAGATAGTCTAATGATGTTTAGCCGTGTTTCTGTGTCGGTGCAGGTAATATGTTACCTTGTTGATAATTTTATGTTGGATGTTGTTTTTTATCACTATAGCTACACCATTGCTTTGTTCTTGTGATTTGTTGGAAGAACAGACTGTGTATGCGTAGCTTTTTAGTGGATTAGCATTATTGAGCCCATGGCTGTTTATGAGGAGATATGTGGGTCGTGTTTTCTGTATGTGTTGCACAGTTCGTTTTTTTCGCGTTATCCAGTATAAGACATTTGCTGTATGATGGTGAGGCATGAGTGTAGTGTGTGTAGTGTGGGTATTTTGTCTGTTATCGTATTGTTCAATCATGGTGTTGTCGATATGTATGTTACCTTCCAAGAGGTGTGCATGTATGTGTTGAGCTATAACCGTGTTATGATGTTCTGTTCTGGTCAATACCCAATTGATTCGGTTCCTTTTTATCTCTTGCCAGATTTCTTCTGTTTCAGAGTATGCATATTTTGGGGGGGATTTTCAGCAAGCAATCGGATACCATAATATTTGGGGTCGAGGTTGTCCCATCCATCATTATCTCTGTGACAGGGTCCTCCCTGGGGAATCCTGTTTTTGTCTTTGCTTCTTAGGTCTCACCGAAGTGTCTGGCTTAGGAGCTGTCACAGGAGTGATTGGGAAATCTGGGTGGATCTTCATGAGCTGTTTATCCAGAGCTGTGTCATGTGATGACTCCCTGTAACTGGATGACTTAGAGGATTCCCCAGTAGTCTGCCCAGATCTAACATGGGTAGCTAGTTTTTAGCTAGCCCTCTTTGCTTGAAGCCCTTCTCAGGGGCAATGAGATTCTGCAGGTGGGCATGGAGAAGGACTATCATGATTTCTTTGAGAGATCATTAGAAAGGGCCAGGTGATGGTTGGTTCGATTTTAGCAGTGCTGGTCTTTATGTCCTGGTAGACTTGGCATTAGTGGTTGCCTGCACCGTTTCTTAAACCGCCTTTTGAGCCACGACTTTAAGAGGTCTAACTTTTTTCTCTTCTTCTCTTTCTTTTTCTTTCTTTTGTGAGATTTTCATTGCTTCTTTTCATACAGGGCAGCTATTGGCAAATATGTGGTGATCACCACCGCAGTTTAGGCATTTTTTATTGTACTTTTGCAGTCCCAATGCGAGTGTGTGCCAGAGCCGCATTCAGAACACCTGGCTTTTTTTGCTTCCTTGCATTGGCCTTTTAGATGGCCATATTCATAGTAGTTCATGCACTGTCTGAGTGGCATGAAGCACTCAAATTCTATTTGCCATGGAGGCAACAAAGAGATAAAATAGGTGAATTCCCTTTTCTTTGATTCAGTTGGCGGCCTGGTGGTCTGAGAAGCGGACTTTCATAAGATAAGAGGTTTTCATGACATACACATTTTCAACTTGCGTGTCGGGAGCAGCTGCCATGATCTCGTCGGCAATGGCTGATTCAGGTTCTTTAACCATGTGTCTCTCAAGTCTCTTGAATACCAATGTGAGCTTGTCCTTCATGTCAAGGGGGAGCACGGGAGTAAACCCTAAATTCTTTAGTAGGTCGATTGTCTTAGAGGAGATTGTTTGGGCATGTTGTTCACCATCGATTATGGCTATACTACCAAATTCTTCATGAATTTAGTGGTACTGAAATACCCTGATATTGGTATCAAAAAGAGTCTTGGCGAGGGCGTCCTGCTAGCTATGGCTGGGGCTGCTACAGGAAGATGATCTTAATCTTGACCATCTTTTCAGTGACATTAGTGGGATGGAATGAGATGATAGGGGGATAGAGGTGATTAGGAGAGCAGTGAGAAAATTAGGAAAAGTAGATTGATTGATTGATAATTTAAAATTATCTGCCACATCAACAGCTAAGGTCATTAGCGGTGAATACCTTGTTAAATAGAACTATTTAAATGTTTAAAACTTCAAAAATCTATCAATAAATATCTTACAAATAACAATAAATAGATTCAAAATGAAAGCATAAATATTATGCTCTAAGTGTATAAAATGATAAACATTATGCATAATTAAATCTTATCGAAAATGTTATTCTCCCTAAGGAAACTAATAAGACCCTCTATGTCACAATCCTCCCCCAATACATTTTTCAGTGTATATGGGGGAGACAAGTACATATGTCTTTGGTCTGAGAATGTTGCACATCTTTCCACTGCATGTGAGATCGTTAATGGCTCTTGGCATCCCTCACAAACTGCTTGACTTTTAGCCATCATTGGCCCGGGCATCAGTCTTGTGTGCCCGATTCTTAGTCTTGTTAATGCAACTTTCACTTTTCGGTTGGGATGGATGCTAGTCACCCCACTACCAAGGTCATCTCTAATCTCTCACAGTTTGTTTCTGGAGGTATGCCTCCATTGTTCCTTCCATTTATCGCGAAGATAACTCCTGATTCTGGGTTTCAGGTCGGTGTGTAGGAGAGGAAAACGAGCATCACAAGACACCCAACATAGAGTTATCTTTTTACGTGTTGACATCAGTGCAAGCCAATCTTGAACCTCCCTCATTAGTGGATGTGATGAGTTTAAGTTCTCGATTGCTTGCAAGGCACTACGAGAGTCACAATATATCACAATAGAATGGTTCGTAAGATCTCTAGTCATCTTAACTGCTGCAAGGATGGCATGTAACTCTACAGTGAAGATCGAGGCTGCCAGATATAGTCTTCCTTCTGCTCACTGCTGCAAAGCCCACACCATTTTCAGATTTCGAACCATCTGTATATATTGCATCTGATCCTTGGTCCTTAGAAATGTGCTGAAGAAATCTCTCTCTAACTTCTGCTTCGGATCTCTCCCCTTTCCCAATTCCGACCAAATCCAGCTCGACTTGATTAGTCCAAGGGGGGAATTGGGGAATTCCAACAGCCAGATTCCTGTTTCTCCTACCATAGGATCGGCTATTCTCAAGGGGGTTGAAAACCAATCTGGATGTAGGAGATCCTGGAATCCTTTGTAGTCTCGTGTAGTAAATCAGGTTCATCTAGTCGCAGTGTAATGAAGAGGGGGTTCTCCACTCTCAGCATACAGAGACTCCACAGTACAGATTCTGAGACCTTCATTATGAACCGAGTCCAACATCCGGAGAACAGTGGGAGTTGCAGATGAATAAGCCTCACATCAATAATCAAGCTTACTATGAATAAATGCTCAGTAAAGCAGCAGAAACGTTGTGCGGTCTGCACCCCAAGATAGATATGAAAGAACCTACAAAATACTAAGCGTTTATGTAGCCTTCACTTTTAACTGTTTGATGTGAGGCATCCATGTAAGCCTTGAGTATTAACCCAAGTACTTCACCTCTTGGACAAATTGCAGGGGGTATACTCCTATATAGAAGGAAGGATGGAATATTCCTCGTTTGTGGAAATGTATAGCCATGGTCTTATTGGGGAAAACTTGAACCCATGATATGTTGCCCACTGTACAACCTGATTTATTGCAGCCTGCATATGTCCTTGCACATCCTGTAAGCTTCCTCCTCAGCAGTACAGTGTAAAGTCATCCACATATAGATTACATGAGAGAGCACTTGGAACAACCTTTACAATGTCATTTATAGCAATGGCAAACAGGGTCACACTTAAGACGCTCCCTTGTGGGACCCCTTCCAGCTGATCTTCCAGGTTAGAGAAACTATTTCCCACCCGAACTCTAAACTTCCTGTTAGCAAGGAAGCTTTGTATGAAGGTAGGTAATGCTCCTCTTAAAGCAAGTCATACAATTTCATGAGTATGCCATGCGTAAGCCATTTCGAGGTCAAAGAAGAGTGCTAACATGTGACGTCACTGTGCGAAGGAACTCTGTATAACAGTTTCCATCCTTACAAGTGCATCTGTGGTCAATCTCAATCTTCTAAACAAATATTGATATAGAGTCAGCACATTTTCCTTTTCTAGCAGCCATGTCAACCTGAAGTTTACCATTTTCTCCATCAGCTTGCAAATGCAGCTGGTGAGAGAAACTGGTCAGTAATTTCCCTGGTGTGGAAGCATCCTTGCCAGGTTTAGGGACAGGAATGATTATAACCTCTTTCCATGTGGATAACACTGTACCCTCCCTATAGATCCTATTGAACAGGTCCAACAGGAACTTCTGGGAGCTCTCTGGTAAGTGAGATATCATTTGGTATGGAATATCGTCACTTCCTGGGCAGTCTTACGGCAGAGCTGCAAAGCAGAGTCCATCTCCTTGTGCAAAAATAGCAAGTTTCTGCTGCAGTCCTACTGAAAAATGACACTGGGTGTTGTTCCTGTTCAGCCCGAAGAGTGGAGAATCGGGCAGTGTAAGATGCTCCAGAGGAGATCTCTGCCATGGATTTGGCTAGCTCATTAGCAACATCTTTTTTGTCTGTAATGATTATGCCATCTATCTTCAAAGCAGGTGGTGACAGTGATGTGCTCTTTCCATAGATCTTATGCACCTTGTCCCATACTCATGCTAAGGGGGTCCCAGAGTTAATCGAGTAGACATACTATCTCCATGATGTCTGTCTAGCCTCCTTTAGTACTCGCCTGGCCTTGGCTCAGGTCTTTTTTTAATGGATCAAGGTTACAATGCTGGGGCGTTATTTCAACTGCCTTAATGCAGCTTTTCTTGCTCTGAGAGCTTGTTGGCATTCATCAGACCACCATGGTACTGGAGGTCGACGGTAATGCCCGCTACTTTTGGGAATAGATGCTTCTGCTGCAAGGTGAATTGTGATGTGAAGTGATTAACAGCATTTTGAACACACTGGAAATCATTTACAGATCCTTGCAATACTGCAGCTGATCTAAAAAGATTCCAGTCCGCATGTTCAAGTCGCCATCTCTGCACTCCATTGGCTGTAATACCATTCACCTCCTCCAAAAGTATTGGAAAGTGGTCGCTTACATGTAAATCTTCCATGACCTGCCAAGTGAAATTCATCTGTGAATCAGATGAGCCAATTGACATGTCTATATTGGAGAATGTCCCAGTTTGAATTTGGAAATGTGTGGGAGTGTCACTGTTCAGTGAAACTGCATCTACTCTTAAGAACAAGGACTCCAAGGCCCTTCCTCGAGGATTGTACAAAGTGTCTCCCCAGAGGTGATGCCGACCATTGAAATCTCCCAAGAGTAGAAATGGATGTGGCAACTGCCCAAATAGATCTTCCAAATCATCTATGTTGAGATTATGTGGAGGAAGGTAGATAGATGCAACAGTGTAAGGTCCTGTCAAGCCTATTCTCACAGCCTTCACCTGCAATGTTGTCTGTAGGTGGATGGCCTGGAAGGGGATATCCTGACGTACCAGTACTGTTACTCCTCCATGAGGTTCATTATCAAAGGTCCCATAATGGGCTTAAATATGGAATCCTCTCGGGGAAATCGGATGATTTTCCCTGGTCATAATCTCTTGTAGGCATACTGGATTACATGAAACCATCAGATGTTGCAGTTCTTCCCATTTTGCATGAATTCCCTGACAGTTCCATTGGATTAGGGTATCCAATTCTTTAAACTACCTCTTCATAAGGTATTTGGCAGCACCTGTGATCAAGGTTTGCTCCACACCTTTAGACTGTCCCTTCCCAGGACCTTGGGAGAATCTTTTGAGGGGTTGTTTACCCGTGGAACTAGATTCCACAGGCTTCCTTTTCACAGGCTCAGGATTTCTTTGCCTGGGCAAAGCAGTGGAGGGCCATGAGGATGTGCTGGCAGCTGGAGGTGTCACCATTGGAGCTATCACTGTTGAGGCCCCTGGAGCCCCGCCTGACAACTCCAATGAGTCTTTTAAACAGGCTCAGGATTCCTTTGCCTGGGCAAAGGGCGTACCTGAGCCTTTGCTTCAGGGCATTCTGCCTAGCAGTGGAGGCCCCTGTGGATGTGGTGGCAGCTGGAACTGTCACTGTTGAGGCCTCTGGAGCCTTACCTGATGACTCCAAAGACCTTAATTTATGAGGAGGAGTCTCCTCAATAGACCCTTCACTCCTACTCCGTTTCTGGTGGAATTCACCAGAGGCAGTTTCGGCAATTGGGGACAGGTTTAAAGGAAGTGGCAGAGTGTGTGTGTAAGAAGCACCGGAGGGCAAGGGTTGGTGGGAAGGAGGATGGGCTAGAACCGAAGCAAAGGATTTACCTGGCTGTGCAAACAGCCAGTTTTTCAAATTCGTACCTTTTACATTGTTTTGAAGAAGCTTCATGAGCTTCTTTGCAGTGGTAACAGCATATTGGACCTAGACAGTTGTCATCTCCTTGATGATCTGTTGTACCACACTTTACACATACTTTTGATTGTCCATTTTCCTTAAAACGGCAAGAGTTGGCTCCATGCCCATAATCCTGGCAGTGGAAGCACCACATAGGATTGGGCACATATGGCTTTGCCTAGAGGTGGTACCATGCCAACTTAACTGATTCTGGAAGGACTAACGTGTTAAAAGTTAGAAGGAGAGCTGGTGTCAACTGTTCCAAACCATCAATTTTCTTCTTAAAACATTTTACTGCCACTCCATTAAAATTCTTTAGTTCCTCTAACAGCTTCTCCTCAAAATACCTCATCAGGTCTTGGGAAAAGACAATTCCCTTACACTGATTGAGTGTTTTGTGAGGAGAACATGAAACTTGAGCCCCAGGAATGTCGCATATTGCACGCAGACGGTTACTCTCGTCTGTTGACGAAACCTCAACTATTTTCCAATGTACTTTAAAAATATCAAGATCCATGATTGATACACCATCAATGGCCTTCACTACTAGGTACTTATTATATGAGATACATTCATATTTACCAGGTAAGATTTCCTTCATGGATTGAGGAGGACTTTTCTCCTTACTTGGTTTGGTGGAAGCTGGAAAGGTTCCAGAGTGACAACATGTGATGTTCCATGGGATTGCGTAGGTCGTCAGGGAGAGAGCTAGATCAGGCCTTGATTAAGTCACCTGTCTAACCAGAATAAAGGACCAAAGAGGTGTGTTGTTAGGTGTAGGGCGCAGTGTGCAGCAATACTCAACCTCCAGTAGTCCTGTCCCCTAGTAATATGAGGGATGCCACGCACGGCAAACACATATAGGAGAGTTCTCCCTGGTCCAAGCTGGAATGAACCAGAGGTGGGTGCACCATCCCCTCTCATAGGTATTGGTGCACCAGGAAGCCATTTTGTCTCATCCCTCCGGTCCAGCTCACCAGTTCATTGGGACCTCAAGCCCCCTCACCGCGGCAAGGCGGCTCCCGTTAGGGGGGCAACAAGTCCTTGTTGCATAATCAGCACTGTCATATCTGTGGTAGTATTCCTAGACCTGGAGAAGGCTTTTGAATTAGCAAGTCCTTTTTCTATTCAGGAGATTCTGATCCAGAAGAGAGTCAGAGGAAAGCTCTTGGCTTGAATAGGTGACTATTTCAGGAACAGAGCAGCCAAAGTCAGATTCCAAGGTCACCTATCACAGTACATGCCACTAGGGTGGGGTCCTCAGTCCAGCCCTTTTCAACACCCTGATGTTCTGTATCCTCAACATACACCTCCCAGTGGGGTGCAAGATCATCTATGCAGATGATCTCATAATCATCTCCACTGGACCACACTGCCCAGCACTGTCTGGACTTTATATCTGAGGAGTGCTGTAGGACTGGACGAAAGATCTTTGCAGCCAAATCCAAAGCCATGGCTCTGAGACACAATATTCAAGGTACAAGCCTGAGAATCCAGGAAATGGACTTGGAATGGGTCCAGGTCTTCCAATACCTTGGGGTAATGATTGACTGGTCCCTCTCCTTTAAAAAGGAGGTCCTGTATGTGGTTAATCGAACCAAAGCAAGACTGTCTGTCATGAGAGCAATGACTGGGAGACACATAGGAGCTAGACATAAAGAACTAAGATCATTCTATGTTCATGCTATCCATCTCATTGTAAACTATCGGTCTCCCTGATTGCCGCAAAGCCAAGATTAAGAGAAAAATTGGAGATAGTTCAGACTAAAGCTGCCAGGCTCATTGTGGGTGCCCCAAGGTGGATGAAGGCCCTCAACCTCCTCATGGAGACAAACCTTCTCTCCCTGGACTCACAAATTGATCTAATGGCAGCTCAGTGTCTTTCAAAGGTCATCCAGGCACCAGGAACAAAAACATGAGACAAAAAAAACTCAGACGCTCTAGAACACGACCACAAGCTGTTTGCAAACAACTATTGTTGGTTCACACAGCCAGGGTGTTGCTACGATATCAGCTTCAAAATCAAAACATTACTTATGCCCTACTTTATTGAAGCCCCGCCATGGCACAAACCTTGATTGAGTTCTCTGTTATGAGCTTGTCAAGGAGAAAGAATCAATATCCTATGCCTAGTTATAAGGCAGAAGCGAGAGGGTAATTGAGACATCACTCCTCTGCGGTAGGAGAACCTAAGTCACAGATGGATCAGTCGATCCCTGTATAAACCACACGGCAGGCGCGGCTTGCAGCAAGGATGACACAATCCATGAAAGGTAACAGACGACGCCTCCTCGCTACAGGGCAGACAGGCAGGAGGGACGTGAGGAAGGTCTCAGCCCACGCGTCCCTGATGGAACGTGATCATCATACAGACTCCACTGACTCTCTACAGCAAAGCTTACAAAGCCAACATCTACCTCCTGACCACGTGGTACCATAGCACAGAGGATTATTGCTCGGGTAAAGAATAATATAAACTGGTCCCTAGCCACATAGGGCATCAGAGGGAATGTGCTTGCTGACATTTGGCCGGAGTATGCTCCCACAAAATCCCATGATAATACAACCTAGCCGAAAAATCTTAAGGGTAAGCAACCAGCTCGTGCCTTCCCCATGCATCTTCACAGAGAGAAAAAAAACAGAGGATCCTACCCACTTGCCAGATGGTACTCAGACGCCACAGGGCGATGAGCCACTAGCACTCTCTGACGCAACCAACGAAGGTATACCGAAGTCATTCTTACAGAATCAGACTAGGTTTACCATACGCCATGCAGACCATAGAGACAATTAGCTATTGCAGACAGCTGTTGATTGCCACTGTGGGGAGCCGAAGCCCACGGTAGGACATTACTTACAGAATTATGAAGTACACACAATTTCTGAGACAGGGTCCGCCCACAACAGACGCCGGGCTTGCGTAAAGAATTAGCCGCATGCTTACATCATGGGCGGCCAGGAGCGGCCTGCTGGGGAATACCCGCCACCACGGACGCGATAGAGTATGGCCAGAGGATAAATAGCTGCCAACAGTGCCCGGGTACATATGATGAAGAAGGCCCGGGGCGAAGCAAGATCTTCGCCAAATCTCAAACAACAACAGCTGTCCCGTGACTTTGAATTGTGGTGATTTTCCGCCCATGTGAACTCCCGCCTGCTCCGCTGAATTATCCTACAGCTGCTTGTAAATATCGTTTTCGCTGGGTATTTTAGTTACTTTGTAAGCAACTACTGTGAAATGTTTCCTCTGGTGTGTTTCCGCTGATGACTGGCTCTGATTCTTAAACGAACCTTAACAATATACATATCAGTATACCGGTGGCTACAATATGTACAATAGATTTGAGCTTTTACAAACTGTATACATTTGATAATATATATGTAAACATATAAGTATATATGTAAATATAGTATAAATGTCATAATAATATAGTATATATAAATAGATAGATAAGTATATTATATAGATATATATATAGATAAATTATATCTTATACCTATATGACTATATATATAGATATATCTATATAGATAGAGTATATATAGATATAGAGATGATATAGGTGTACATTGTACACACAAACACACACACACACACCACAAACACACGCACCACACAAACACACACAACACACACACACACACACACACACACACACCTACTAAGGTTCGATATATATATATATGATATGCCGATATATATAGTATATATCTATATTATATATATAAATATATATATAAGATATATTTATATATGTATGTTTCATACATATGCATATATCCATGCATATACTATACATAGATATGTATGTATATATGCGTCTATATATGTATATATATATCTATATATATACTATATAATATATATATATATTATATCTATATACTCTGCTACAATATATATCTATATATGATATATATATAATTAGATATACCATATTATATTATATATAATCTTATATATATAGATATATATATAATCCTAGATTATATATATATAATATATATATATATTATATTATATGCACACTCACACACCACATATAATTTATATACATAAATATATCTATAATATATATATATACTAATAATATCTATTATATAGATCTATCATAAAAGATATATATATAATATATATAAATAAATAAATAAATAAATTAAATAAATATATATATATATATATTTATATATATATATTATATTGTATATATATATATATATATATATCTATATTTACCATATATATATATATATATATATATATATATATATATATACTATATATATATAGATACATACATATATATATCAGGTATATATATATATATATATATATATTATATATATATATAATATGTATATATATTATATAATATATATATATTATATATATATATAGACTATAATACTATATATAATATACACACACAAACATACATACATACATACGTACACACGCATACATTATAAGGCTCTAATTTGAATGATAGAGAAATACCACTTATTATATGGCAGGTCCAGAGGGAAAAACTCAGAATCTGTTTCTCAGCTGATTATGATGGAACAGACACGTAGATTTAAAAGGGATTCTTGACGCGGTAGGACGTGGCGGAGGCGGGCGTCCAGCTCCTAGGTTCGAGGGAAAGGTTGTTGCGGTTCAAAGGAAGGACTCGGAATGACTCCCCTTCGGGTATTTGGGCGTTCCCCTTTGGGCGTGGGGACTCAGCTGTGTCCCCCTCAAGCGTTTTTTTTTTTTCCGTTATCGCCGAAGGTCAGGTGAAGGACTCTTGAAGGAGGCGCAACAGCTGCGTAGTCGGCTAATTTATAGATGTCACACTGCTATGCCACCCTACCTCGCCCTCCCTCGAGGCGCTGATAGATGCTCCACCTCAAGGCTGTTACTCTTACGCACGGAGAAATGACTGACGGGGCCCCCCAGTCGGACGTCATCCTCCACGGCGCGCGTTCCATCATCCACCTCCCGTCACTGTGCGGCGTCCTCCTCCTGTCCTCTCCGGTTGTCCCGTCACGGCGCCGTATACGCGAAAGTCATCGTACGTAAGCGCCATATCATTCGTCTTGTAGACGGTACCGACATGGCGATTCCTGAATCTCTAGCTACCACGGTTCCTCGACCCTTCGACCGCGTGCCTGGGGTGTGGGTATTGATGACCAGGCTAATAGCAACCAGACCATTGCACACAAGGGCCAAGATAGGTGGAGAGAAAGATAGGACAGGTATGGGGGGGGGGGGGGGCGGAAACTACAGCACTACGATCCCTTAAACAATAAGCTGATGTTTTTTTTATTTTTTTATTATTATTATTATTATTATCATGTCTTTTTTTTTTTTTTTTTTTCTTTTGATCGACCGGAATGCATCCAAGGCACGATCCGCAAAGATCTACTTGAACCCTCCCGAGCTTCCAATTAAAAGGATAGAGTAAGAAGTGCAAAACTACATATACAAAGTACTCAGGCCTTGGGACATGCTGTGCTAAAAGGATAGGTCCAGTGAATATGGGGGACACAAGGAAAGCAACGCGAGGGCCTTACTGACTGATGCGATCCTCTACTTGGTGCTCCGATACGCTTTCGCCATAGCACGCGCCAAACACTAATAAGAGGAGAACATGCCTAACAAGGTAACATAAAACAGGATATATGAAGTTTTATGTGAAAGTTGACATCACCCGGAACGTCCCCCCGGGGGGGGCCCGGTTTTCCTGAACCTTACTAACGTGCCGTAGATGCAGCTCCGAGGATGTGGACGTTGATGTCGGCAGGTTAGGAAAACCGGCCTAATCGCTATAGATCTGCCGTGACATCCTTGGGACGAAGGACTTGATTGCAGGACCCTTTAATGACAGAGAAACAAACCCACAGTGATGAGGTAGGACAAAGAGTTCCCTGCAATAAACCTATCTGGCTGAAGCTCCTCGCAAGCAATTTGTGCGCGGCCGTGACTGATAGAAATAGATCAGTGTCGCCTGCGAAAGACTGAGGCATGAAAGACGACAGTTGATCTCTAACCTTCTCGAAGGAACAGAGTGAGGTGATCAGGCCACCTGAAACACAAAGCACGGGGCACAAGATATGGAAGAGATGAAAGGTAAGGTGAAGAAAAGCACACGAAGAGTGTCCTTTGAGGCTATATTCAAACAGGTGAGTCTAGAAGTCAGAGGAAGGGAAAGATAGAGCATGACCTCCCAACTCTATAAGAATAAATGTCTTTGTGTGAGGCACGTGAAACCAGGATTAATATGAACTGCTGTTTTTGTGTGGGAAGGGTGTGTACGCCCTAAAGATAGTAGAAGGACAGCACTGGAATAATAACAGACAGCCCAGAGGTAGTGAGGAAATACACTGAGGATAGCGTTAAAAACCGAGTGCCGTTGTCTTAAAGGGAAAAGAGTCTTGACAGAAAATGAGATACATCTTAGTACCGCGCCCATGTCAAACAGGCGAAATCACGTCAGGCAACACCTCTTCGTGCGCCGCCGACTGAGGGCTGTTGCCAAAACATTCAAGCGTCTGTGTATTGTTGACTTGCTCTGATATGAAAAAAACGTTAAAGTTAATGAGGTAAGATAGACGCAACATTGTTTACTGTGCCTACAAAGTCTGACAGACCTTACTCGCCACAGGCCTTAAACATCAGTAGCTAATTCTTGAACATTGTGCTCAAAGCGTTGTTGAACAGCATGAGCAGATGAGTCGAAACTGTGAACTACCGACGATAAGCTTTTCCTTCACTTCCTGAATTCGTATGAAGAGTGTCGTCATCCACAACCCGAAAAGTACGTGCGCAATATTGCCAACAAAAAGATAATCCACGTCCGGGCCAACTGTAGGAGGAGAGGCCCTAAGAAAGATTCAAACTCTGCAACGTTCGATCGATTAAGATACGATTGATAGGCGAATAGTCATGTGCATCAAGAGAAGGATCTATGGTAAGGTTGTCACGCCGAGAAATCACTGGGTCCCTGCGCGTTGTATCACGAACTCACAGAGCATTGGACGCGGTTGC
>NC_051399.1:18658664-18666164 GCF_015228065.2 Penaeus monodon | reverse complement strand
CTTGTTACTATTACTATTAATATCACTATAATCGTTATTATTATTATAATTATTGCTATTGTTATTATTATTATCACTGTTATTATTATTACTATGACTATTATCATTATGACTATTATTACCATGACTATTATCTTATTATTATCATCATTATTATTATTATGAGTCATACACAGTTTTAGATGGTGTTTGCAAAGGCAAAGGAATTTTCAGGTTGCTCTCCGTGACTTCAGAAAATCAACTGCTTGCGTTCAAACAAATGGGGAATCCATTACTTTTCTGATAATTCTTGAAGTTCCTAGTAAACAATTTTTTTTTTGTAAGGATTCGATGTCTGCATTCTAGCATGTCTCTATACTTTTTCAGTTTGTCGGTACAACAACCAAGCGCTCCTATTACTACAGATAATATTAACAACTTTACCCCCATTACCTTACACTATGGATTTCATATTTCAAGTCGTTATATTTTTCTTCCCTCTTTTCAGCTACTATTCTCGAGTTAAATGGGCATGTCACACCAATAACGTAACGTCTTCATTCACTACTTCACCTGTCAGGTGTTCACCTGGATTTTTCACATACTTTGACAAACTGTTTATCTTTGCCAATGCAAATTCTTCATTTAATAGTCCCCTTTCTCCTTCCTTTCTTTCATGTCAATGTCTGCACGTGGGTGGAAGCTTCTGTCTATAGTGAGAATCTTTCTAGTTTTTGCATCAATAGATCTCAGCTCCTCCAAAGTCCAGTCTATTATTCACAATCGGTCACGCTGCCTTGATTGATTACATGATAATTACCGCGTTTATCCGACTCAATTCGTTCTCATGAACCTGCTCGCAACTTTTTCATTTGTTTGATCTATCACTTTAATTCGAGATACTTATTCCACTTTTCTCCAATTTTGAATTCGTCATCCAAATCCCTTCCAATATCTGACAACGACTGTTTGAAACTGTATTCTCTTGCTGATTCACATCTGAGAACTCTTCATTTCAAATCTTCATCTTTCTGTAACTTCTATATCCCCATATCGCTCCAGAAATCTATACTTTTTTGCATTGTTGTTCACTTCAGTCTCTATCCATCTATTTCAAATACTCCCTTGATGCACTTTTCTGTTACTGTTGTTTTTGGATCTATAACATAGAATTATCCCACATACACATACACATTTCACTCACAAATCAAACACGACACACCCACACACCCTCACAATACGACAAACATCCGCACTGTAACCACTACATCACACACAACACCGAACACCTCTCACACCATCAACCATCACATCACAAACCCTCATATATCCCCACTATCCACTACCAAATATATATACTTTATAATACTGATATTATTTTTTTATTATATCTATTATATCTAGTTTTATAAATACTCCATTGTTGGGGTGTTGTTGTGTGTTATGCTGTGTGTGGGTGTTGTGTAGTGATGTTTATAATTTGTGTGTGTGCATGTGTACAGCACACACACACACACACACACACACACACACACACACACACACACACACACACACACACACACACACACAGATATATATACACAACTACACAAACAATAAACGAATATACACATATACATCACTAGCACACTTTTATATATAGATATTATTTTTGATAATATAGATATTGATAATATATAGATAGATATAATATATATAATATATATAATATATATACTAATATATATATATATATATTATATATATATATGTGTTAGTATGTGTGTGTGTGTATGTTGTTTGGTGTGTGTGTGTGTGTGTGTGTGTGTGTGTGTGTGTGTGTGTGTGTGTGTGTGTACACACACACACACACACACACACACACACACACACACACACACACACACAACACACACACACACACACACACACACACACACATATATATATATATATATATATATATATATATATATATATAATATATATATATATATGTATGGGTGTTGCTATTTTTTGTGTCACATGTACATTTTTGGTTGTGTGTGTGTGTCTATCTATTGTATGTTGTTTTGTGTATTTTATCAATAATAAGCTATCAAATTATCTATATATACAAAAAGTAAATTATACACACATATAATTGGCTTTTATGACCAGGGTCGTGGGTGAGACAAATTCCGTTGTTGACTTTCTGCCCCTTGCCTAATCGATGTCTCTTGGTTCCCAGTATATCTGCAGTCACTAATAGTACAGTGTTAACAAATACACCTTTCTGATTATATATTTGCTTTCTCACTTATTAAGTTTCTGTATGAGAAGGTGTTTCTTTTACTGCCATGAAGAGGTGATTTTATCGAGGTTGCTAATTTCTCTAACAACTGATTCTGTGTTGCTCATGCAACGATGTTGTTTCTATCCCCAGAGACGTGGCAGGATGCCTTATTAGGAATCGGCAGGACGCGGCAGGAACTTCGCTCGAGCGAAGGCCGGCCCTCGAGGACAAGATTTACAAGGCGGAGCAGGGGGGCAGGGATGGCAAAGCTGTTGGCAGCGCTAATACTGGTGTGACGTAAGCAGCTTCTGGAACACAAACAGCGCCTGACACTAGGCGATTTCTCAAGGTTTCGACAAACAAGCTAACTCCGAAGGCCACTGTTGGCAAATACACACAGTGGCTGGCTCGGACCTGCTTTCTGACGCAGTATGTACACAGGAAGTGGACGAAATTGGTTTTGCTTCGACAGAGAAATTAATCTGGGGAAATAACGGATCTGTTGTTGGAGGCAGCCTCTGGTGACGCACATCAGTGTTGGTAAAATGCGGGCGCCTGTCGTACGTTCGTAACCTGAGCTACTTTTGGAGAAAACCTTGTATCATTCTGTTTAATCTGTATATAGCAAAATGTTTAATATTTGCTAGCACTATCTATCCGTTAATCAATCAATCTATATTCAATCTATTCGCACACACACACACACACACACACACACACACACACACACACACACACACACACACACACACACACACACACACACACACACACACACACAAGTGATGCATAATAAGAATACTGTAACAATGATCAAATGTTATGTCAGCGATTATGATTTGAAATGATAGTTGCTGTTCCAACAATGGTAGTATTATTTTTCATGGGATCATTATAGCCATTATTATCGTAACTTTTATCACTGTTTTTAAAACTGTCATTATTTTCTATAACTATTGTTGATAGTATTACTGCTATAACTACTACAACTTCTACTACCACTATTACTACTGCTGTTGCTGATGATATTACTAATACTACTATTATAATTGTTATTATCCCCATTACTATCATTATCATTATCATGGTTGTTATAACCACTGCTGTTATAGACTATAAGTACCATTAATATCAGCGGCCGTTGATATTGTTATTGCTATTATTTTACTGTTCCTGTATTATGAAGATTGATATGATGATCATCATTATCATCTCTATCATCATCTCATTCTAGTACCATCATTCCCATTACTATTATCAGTATAAGTAGCCTGTTATCATCGTTATTGATATTCCCAATAGAATTTTTCCTATTAAGCATTCACATTTTCTATTGTGATTGTTTCCCCATTATCTTCACCGTTTCTCGACCGCCTGTTCTTCTGTCTGCGGTGAGCAGAAGATTTGCAATAAGAGGGAGTTGCCGCCGAACTTGCCTCTTCCGGGAGTTTTGCAATTGCTCTTCTGCATCAAGTATATTGCGTCTCTTGCAGGTATTGAAGGACCACGTATCTCCCCTTCGTACGGCCTCCGCACAACATCCCTTGATAGGAAATGCATCAAAACCTTTTCAAAGTCTCCTTTGCCTAATAGGTGCACTGTATGTGGAGCAGCAGCCTCTCACAATCAATATCTTTCCCACCTTCGTCTCAGCTCTCGTTCGTTTTCTTCACTTCATCCTCATCTTTAAAGCCTCGCTCAGACTCTCGTTGTGCCACCACCACAATCGTTAATCGTTATTATTCTCTTTCTCTTCTTCACTATCCTTATTAATTTCTTTTACTCCACGTTTTTCTTCTCTTGCCTTATTTCCACTGAATTCTTTCTCAGCCTCACTTCTCCCTTGCTCGTCCACTGATGCCCGTCATTTCGGCCCACACCGCATATCACAGACAGTTCCTCCGGCCTGCATCGCACCACCTGGCTGCATCTCGCTCGCTCACTCCTGCGAAAGAATTACTAAAATCAAACCGCTGTCTGTAAGTCAGCCATTCTGGTTGATTCATTGAGCCTCTCTGATCACCTGCTTTCCCTTCTTTCCGTTGGAAAACCTTTCGCCCCCTCTCTCACACCCCTTTTGCTTCGCTTCGTTTGCGTCAGCATTTTGCCGGGTTTATTCAAAATTTCCGGAAATCCCGATTTGACTGCTGTGACATTTTTTCGACGATGTTTGCCATTGTTAAG
Organism: Penaeus monodon; assembly: GCF_015228065.2. Lineage (NCBI taxonomy): Eukaryota > Metazoa > Arthropoda > Malacostraca > Decapoda > Penaeidae > Penaeus > Penaeus monodon. The sequence continues at coordinate 18,661,744 of NC_051399.1, read as the reverse complement.
GCGGGACGGAAGTTTGCTTACAATTAGCGTTTTTGGCAAGAAATCTATCGGCAGTGGACATTCAGCAGTCATAGTGTTCGGAAACGACGTGTTTGTGCAAACCGTATATCCCGACTCAATAATCAGACAGATAACACGGGAGGCGCTTCCGGCTGTCAGAGCGATGAATGGGAGCGTCGGCGAAGTTTGGCTCCCGTCAATCGCCGGTGCAGTCCGGGGGAGAAAGACAGCACGAATCATGTCTCATTCAAATTTGGAAGAAAAGACAACATATTGAACAAACTTACTGATTGCGAGAATAAACAAATTGCACTATATATAATCCAACACAATGAAAACATAAGAAGTGAATAATAATAAAAATAACAGTAATAATATTAGATATATCAATTGCTAATGATAGTAACAACAATGATAATGATAAAAGTAATAATGATGATAATGATATAGTGATAATAATTATGATGGGAATTATGATAATGAAAATAATAATGGCAATAATGGTAATAATAACAACGGTAATAATAGTAATGATAATGATGATGATGATAATAACAATAATGATAACAACAACTAACAGCTTCACCAATAATAATTTAAATATCAACACTGTTTTACTTATGCCATTCTGATGCCACCAGCAGCAACAAGCAAAACCGCAGCATCACAGCAGGTCCTGGGCGCTGAGGCCGTGCGGGACCGCGCCTCCAGCAGCTGCGCCTCCGCGGCCTCCCACTCCTGCTGTTCCTCCCCCGCTCCGCCGTATCTGGGCGACCGGTCAGGCTCTCGGCGTCGCTGTGTTCGAGGGAGACAGAGTTGTCCGTTCTGAAGCTGGCTTTATCCCCTTGGTCGCCCTGGGTCTGACATATTTTGCATACTTTGGGACATGGCGAATCCCCAAGCAGATCTGTTTCCGGCTATGCAAGCGTCATGCTGCTTTTGTATTATAAAGTTGCGAATACTTGTGAAGACGCAGAAAGACAATGGCCACGGTTGAGCACCTTTGGGAGTGTTGGCAGAGCTAAATCTCGGCAAATATTTTCTCGCGGTCTAGTGTTTCACCGAAGGTTAAAAGGCCTGAAAACCGAGCAGAAATGGCGAGGAACAATGACACTTCCTTTGAAAAAAATAGAATTGTTTCCGCTAAATATAAAACAATATCCAACGCTGTCCCACCTGCTTATGTTTATATTTTGACATATATTTTTTTGGCAGAGTTAGTAATCCAGCACACAATCTTATTTACAAATGTAAACTCTTGAGTTATCAGATTCCCATCTGCTGACATGTCAGATTTCGAAGACAGAAATTGTCCCACTTTTATCCCACAATTAAGTGAGCTGAAAGCATTGATGAAATTTACATCTGTACTTCGTCTAAAGAAGTCAGGGCATCGTAAACCTAATGAAAACTAACTCTGACTTATGGTAATTATTCATATATATTTTCGCCACGACGTGTCAAGAATTCCAAGAACATAGAACATTCATCAACTCAATATACAATGGCCTGTTTACGACGGCCACAGACAATGCAGTGCGAATCTCATTCCCGGAACACATGATGAAAACTCCAACACGAGAGCAGGACAATCTCGACTCATTTCTGCATGTTTACGCGAGGAAAATCGTGATCAGCAGAGGGGCTGCTCCAGCGAAACAAGTCTGCATGTATATCTCCGGCTATTTTTGTCGACGCCGTGACTCGTGTCGTTTCAGTGACGGAGAGGGAAGCTTTTTCATGAACTGCGATTTTCCCCTCACTTCTGTCCGCATTTTTCTTTCCAGGAAGCAATTTTCCGTTCTTAGAGTCCGGACTCGGCTCATGGGAGAAAAGAAGAGCGTATAATTAAGAGATTTTCATCACTGCACAGAAGTAGCATAAATGCTGAATATACTAGGCTTCATGGTGCTATCCTTTACTTTTATTTCATTTCGTCTGCTGTGACAAGAGGCAACAGTTACGATTATTGCATTTTCATCTACTTATCTTAACTAGAATTTTAGTGTGGTACAAGTCATGTGTAAAACATGTGCTATTTTTCTTCGTTTTGTTAATTTGAATATCATTTGGACATCTTATATTTTCTATATACAATTTGAGTCATTAGTGAGTGTGTTCGTCACAGCATAACATACAGTACAGCTCCTGCTAAAGCGCACGAGCAGTTCCTTACCGTGAGGGGAACGCAGCCTCTACACGTGTCTTGCCTTGGTCACGGGAGGGAGCAGGTGTCGCTACGGCCAGGGCGTCTGCCTCCTCCCGCAAGAACCGGCGGCCGCGTGCCCCGAGGAGCTCATGTCACGTCACTTTTCCAGCAGCTTTGTGCAGATATGTTTGCTATATTCCAAGGGCTTGGGAGGAAATCTGTGAGCTTGCGTCTCAACTTGGTTATGCCTTATCAGAACTTGATATCTTATCAAACTGTATTCATAAAAAAATCACACGCAGTTCAAGGTTTTACTGACATTTTAAGTAGTATCTGACAACAAATTCGTATTAGGTAGTTTGCCCTGATTACTCTGGAAACTTTAAGGCCAGTGGAAATTTGCTATGGTTATAAAATGTTTCACGAGCACACAACAAAAACCACAGTGCACACTTTGTTTTGAGCTTCTACTGGAAAATTCTAAGCCCACTCGTGTCTGCAGCTCTGTGAAGGAAACGACAAAACACAGCAAACACTGCAAACAAGATATAAAGACTTAAATCAGGTCAAACTTGGCCATAAATTACTGTCGGGTTGAAGTGTCGCACGCTTTTTACTGCCGTATCATGAATGTCTGAATTGCTAATATGAATGTCTAGTGTTTATTGGATAAATGGTGTATTCCAAACGCGAATTCTAAACACACACACACACACAACATTTAATTAAATTAATATGATTTATATTTCTTGGTCACATTTAAAATACAAACGTTTCAAGTCGACATAGCAGGGAATCACATCACGGGGCTCGCCACATACTGGGTCATTGCAACATCAGCGCGGCGTCCGTTCTCACCTTTTAACGTAATGCATCATGATACACGAAAAACTACTCTTTATTACCTTTTTTCCTTGTGAGGTTTACATGC
>NC_051399.1:18644101-18646601 GCF_015228065.2 Penaeus monodon | reverse complement strand
GTGTGTGTGGTGTGTGTGTGTGTGTGTGTGTGTACGGAGTTTTGTGTTGTTGTGTGTGTGTGTGTGTGTGTTGTGTGTGTTTTTCCGTAGTTTGTGTTGTGTGTGTGTGTGTGTGTGTGTGTGTGGTGTGTGTGTGTGTGTGGGTGGTGGTGTGTGTGTGTGGTGTGGGGTGTGCATATGTACAAAAATACACAGTTATTGTATGTGTGTATTATATGTCTATTATCTATATATATATATATATATATATATATATATATATATATATATATATATATGAGAGAGAGAGAGAGAGAGGGAGGGTGGGAGATATATATATATAGAGAGAGAGGGAGAGAAAGAGAGCTAGTGTGAGAGATAGAAAGTTGAGGCATAAATAGGGCGAGTTTATATTCATACATATCTAAAGCGCGTGATAGCTGATAGCCATGTAGATATGACGAGTTACACTTACACATAAGAATATTGGCTAATAGATGTGTGCTTGTGCATGTATAGGGGTATTTTTTTATGTCAGCTCTTTGCCCATATGTGCACCAGGGCTTTTGCCGTGTGTGCCAATGTTACCTTGTTATGTTTATGTATGTGACACAGCAGACTGACGTAGAGTGAGTCGCGTGGTCACCGTGATTGGTTGATGCGTGTGTTTCGTGTCCCAGAGCCCAGATCTCTGAGGGCCAAGAACCTTGAAGAGCAAAACGAGAGTATGCTGGGCTCCGAAGTACCCTGGCTCAGAACGCGGCATTAACATGTGCAAATGTGCTTTTGCGTTACTTAACATGATTCCTCTCGAATTTAGATAACCTTCTTAAAAATCTCCTTATTTTCAAAGGCTAAATATCCTCAGCTGAGCGGAGGCAGATCCGCGCAAGAGATTGAGGTTCCCCTGACGCGCTCGACTGACATTATGCTGCAGGCGCACTCGAGCGATCTCCTCCTCTTTTAGTTCACTGACGGCGGCCGTGCACCATCGCCCTCCGTCAGAAGCATGCCCGAATACAGTATAATTTGATCAATAAATATGTTCGCTTGTGATTCTGGTCCATTGTCAGAAATATCACACTGAATAATTTCATTCACCACGTCACGTAAGTACAATCACGGGTGCGTGCTTTGTGCAGTATATCTATGCTTTCTGTGTATTAAATCGGAAACGTGTCGACAGTGTGTGTTGTGTGCGAGTCTTTGGGACTTGTGATATCCATTTTACTGCAGTGTTCAGTGTTCCGTTTCATTATTTTGTATTTCTGGTCGCGTTGTAAGCTGTGTCACACTGGAGACATCTACGATTTACATATTGTCTCTCATTTCATTCGTGGGGCGGTGTGTTGATGCTATTTGTATGCGTGTTTCGGGGGGTCGCGTGGGGGGTCGCGGGGGGTGTGCTAGAATGTCTGCGTTTTTCGTGTCTAGCGTAACACTTTCTATTTTACACAAAACTAATATGTACTATTTGTAATCGCTTTAATGAAATAGCAGGTTCCTTGATTCGGGTATCTTGTTTGAGGGGCTGAAGCGTGTGTACCATGTCGCCTCCACAAAGAGTCTGTTATATGAAATCTGTTGATTCTACTCATATATATATTTCTTTGCTTATCTATGTGTGTAGGTGGGTTTGAAAATACCATTGTGTTATTTATTGCGAATCAGCGCCTTCACTTTCCCGCGCACAAGACTGCGGCACCAAGGGTAAAGTATGAGCTCATTCTCAACACCCGTGAATTAATGCCACCATCAATCAAACACAAGAGTCATCTAGAGTTGATGACGTCACGGAGGAATGAGGCAATGAGGGTCAGGCGGCCCTTGCACTACTCTGTATGGTGCGCGTGGGTTCTGCGACTGTGTGTGCATTTTTTTGGTCCGAGGGGCGCGGCGGGGCCGGACGCGGGCGGCGGGGGGTTCTTGGGAACGAAGTGGTGGTGGGGGGGGGGGGGTCGGTGTGCTAGTTCGGGTGGGCGTCTGTCGGTCGCTACCGGGCGCGGCGTGGTCAGTGTTCCGCGTGTTGGTGTCACCGTACATGCTGTGATGCGGCGAGAACTGGTTCCTTGTGTGTGCTGTCGGCTGGGATGGAAGAATGTGCGTGTGTGTAAGCAAGCATTTAATGTGATTAAATATTGCGCATAAACGGTTCAACTGTTATGAGGTAAGTGGTGCTTTATGATCGCGGGATTTCAATTAGACGTGTGTGCTGTGTGTGTCCTAGCTGAACGGAGGCTGTGTGGTGCGACGTAACTTATTCATAATTGGTGAGCGCACGCCTGCCTGTGTGACAGCGGTTGGACATGACAGTCGTGGGAGATACTGTGTGCGTGTCAGTATGAAGATCGCTCGTTATGAGTTCGCGATCCGCCTTTGGCTCGGCCGTTTCTCTCTTTGCACTTCCGGTGGATGACCAACATATATATGTATAAAGAAATAAATAAGGGAATATATATATATATATATATATATATATATATATATGAAATGTATATAATATATAAAAAATATATATATC
>NC_051399.1:18621601-18631601 GCF_015228065.2 Penaeus monodon | reverse complement strand
TTTGGGGGCCTGCTAGGAGATTTTCCTGTTCAGTCATACATGTTTGCCAGTGAGAACACGAGGTCACAGAGAGAGCGTTTTATATACTTCGGTGGGGGGGGGGTAGTTCATTAGGCTGTCAGACACAAAGTTCAGTAGACAGATCGGCCTGGCAGCAGGGCCAGAAATCTCTACAAACAAAATATTTGGACGATGCCGGTACCTGTGCAGGACCAGCCTATGGTGTTCTTCAGGGCCTGATACGGTGCCAGTTTTACTTAATTGAAACCGGGACGCTATCTCGTGCTTTGAATCGTCGTATTGATGCCTATCGACAGGTCCTTGCACCGGAATCAATGGGGGACAGTTTGCGGGACCATGTTGGTCCAACCACGTTTGCACGTGAGACTGGTACAAGACCTGTACATACACAATCCACACGATCGCCCACTCAGCTAAACGGCCACCTGGCTCGTGTCCCCGGATGATCCCACCCACCAGGTTTGTCTCTGCTAACCCGCGTTTAGGTTAGCAGAAACGAAGGATGGATGCAGCTCTGCGCCCCCGCCGGCCATTAGCTTTCCCCAATGAACGAATTATAGTATCTATTATATATATTATCTATATAATCATATATAGTATATATATATTATATAATATATATATCTATATATATAGCGTAATATATTATATATATTATATATAATATAATATATATATGATATATATATAATAATATATATATGCTGCGTGTATCAATATAAATATATCAATACATATATATATATATATATATATTCTATCTATCTACTATATATAGTATATATATATATACAAAGTATGTGTCTGTATTGTGTGTGTATGTAATATATGTGGTGTGTGTGTGTGGTTGTGTTTTTGTCTGTGTGTTGTGTTGGTGGTGTGGTGAGTGTGGTGTGTGGTGGTGTGGTGTGTGTGTGTGGGTGTGTGTGTGTGTGTGTTGTGAGTGTGTGTGTGTGTATAAAGTATATATATATATATATATATATCTCTATATAGATAGATATATATATATACATCTAATATATATATATATATATATATATATATTATATATACATATAATATCTGTGTGTGTATCTATTAATGTATGTGTGTATTTATTTAATGTAGTTATGTACTTGTAATTATATGTATACTATATATATATTATATATCTTAGTATATCTAATATATATATAGTATCTATATCATATATTGGTCTATATAATACACGGTACATCCACATATATATACAGTACATATATATATGATATATCTATATATATAAGATATATATATATATATATATAATATATATATATACATATATATAGATGTGTGGGTATGTGGGTGTGTGTGTGTGTGTATGTGTGTGTGTGTGTGTGTGTGGTGTGTGTGTGTATGTATATAATCAGACACATATATATGCATATGTGCGTATGTGTATGTTATGTGTTAATATATATGTAATTTACATATATTGTTGTATCTATATAATATATATATATATAATATTATATCTTATATATATATATATCTATATATAATATACATGCATATATATATATATCTCACTATAATAAATATAATATATTATTATCATATATATAGATTCTATATATATACTATAAATAATATATATATATTCTATATATATGCCTCTATATATGTGTGTGTGTGTGTGTGTGGTGTGTGTGTGTGTGTGTGTGGTGGTGTGTGTGGTGTGTGTGTGTGTATGTTCTATCTATATATATATATTATATTAATATATATATATATATATATATATATATTTTATATATATATATATATGTATATATATAAATATAATATATATATATATATATATATATATATATATATAATAATATATTAATGCGTGTGTGTGTGTGATGTACACAAACCACACACACACACACACACACACACACACACCACACACACACACACACACACATATATATATATATATTATATATATAGATATAATTATATAATATATATATATTAAAGTCTTGGCCGCGGTGCCGAGTGGTTAGAGCAATCGTACTCAAGACTGGCAACGCGACTGCCATCTGAGTTAGAGGGTTCGAGTCACCTGCGCGGCGCGTTTGTTCCCCCCCCCCCCCCCCCCCCCCCCCCCTTGGGCAAGGAACTCCACCTCGATTGCCTCCTAGCCACTGTGTTGCCAAGCCAGCCAAGTCAGTGCTGTCCCAAGCCTCGGATAAATAGAGAGAATTATTACCCCTAAAGGTAACACCGCCACTCTTCGTGAACAGACGGGGACCCTACCGACGTACGTGGGGCCCTCAGGGAGGCATGCAGCGAGCGCGTGGTGGAAACTACAATTAGTATCGATGGTGCTGTTGACCACGGCGGCCGTGCGAGAAACATGAACCTACCGTAAAAAAAAAAAAAAAAAAAAAAAAAAAATCTCTCTCTCTCTCTCTCTCTCGTCTCCTCTCCTCCTTCTCTCTCTTCCCTATATATATATATATATATATATATATATATATATATATAGATATATATTCGTCTTCTTTTAACGGTAGGTTCAGGTCTTGAGCCGCGTGGTCCACAGCATGATCTCATTTGTAAAGTTTTCATGTTGTATGCTCTTGGAGTAGTACGTGGTAGGGGTCCCCGAGTTTCCTTTTGTGTGTGTGTGTGTGTGTGTGTCGTGTGTGTGTTTTGTTGTGTGTGTGTGTGTGTGTGTGTGTGTGTGTGTGTGTTTGTGTGTGTGTGTGTGTGTGTGTCTGTGTGTGTGTATGTATGTACATATGTGTAGAAGATAGATAGATAGATAGAAGATAGATAGATAAGATTCATGTGCCAAAAATACATCGAATATTATTGCACACAGCTGTGTTTGTGTTGCATATCTTAGAGAGCAGTGTGTTTGGGTCAGCCGATCTCCTTTGACCTTTCCTTGTCGTTAAAGAAGTTACGTCTTCCTAATTCACGTTTTTATGTCCATTTCTTCCCGCTTGATATTAATGTAGTGTAGTGCTCGAGGAGCCAATAAGCAGTTTAGTTTCTTCTCTGCCCGAGTGGTCTCCATTTACAGAATTAACCGTTTAGAATAGAAAACAAAACCTTACATGAGCCTTTCTGTTGCTTTTCGCGAATTCGTATGCCAATTGCCAAATGAAACATACGACTTATTAATTAAAGAAAGAACGTAATGACGATTTACGAGCGAGCGAATTGATAACAAGACTCGCAAGCGGACGGCAGCTTGACTGCCGGCAGACGGAAGCGTGGACAGCACACTCTGCCTCCTTTCATATCAAATTGAAACCTTTGTGCGTTTTGAGGGAGAAAAAATAATGGTGCAAAAATGGTGAAATTGGCAAAATCAGGTGAAAATTCCATGTTCTGAATGTGGAAAATATCTTTAAATGCTAAGCAATTTCACGGCGCAGGATTATGTTTTTCCGCCTTTTTTATTCCCCGAATGACATCGGAGTATTCAAGAAATCAGCCCGTGTTTACAGAAAGAAATTGATATGCTAATGAATTGCCAGACAAGACGAGGGAAAGGAGAGAACGCAGCGCAGGAGCAAAGACAGAGACGCTCAAGAATGCAACAAGTAAGAAGGTTCAATGAAGAAAATAAATAATAATAAAACCGACAACAAAAATGGAGAGCAGTGCATAAATCCGGAACGAGAAGCGATAGTTCCAGACGGGATGGGAGAAAAACGAGAAATGGACCATCCCCGAATTAGATTATTGCGTAAAGCAAGAGGCAACAAATAGACAGCACGGGATGAATGCAGTTTGGAAACAGTATAGCTGCGTTAGAAAGGATAGATAGGATTTCCTTCATAAAGAGACATTAAGTGACCTAAGCGAAAACTGTCCACGGTGGAAGGCGGTAAGCTATGTGACCCAAAGTATGGCTTCGTTGATGGTAATTGTTTATAAAGTATGAGACAAATATTGCAATACGGATAAAGATGCAAACTCCCATATACCTGTGATATCTAAAAAATGATGGATGCAAAGAAATGATATTTCGTGGCGATCTCCTCATCATTAGATAGAAGAAAAGGGGAATGGAAGGACGGACCGAATGGGAAGTGCAGTTTTGCAGTGGATATGTGGTACATATTTCAACAGATAATCGTAAGTGCGTGCATGCGTAAACCTCACAAGGAAAAAAAAGGTAAATACAGGGGGGGGGGGGACAAGTAGTTTTTCGTGTATCATGATGCATTTCGTTAAAAGGTGAGAGACGGACGCCGCGCTGATGTTGCAAATGACACCAGTATGTGGCGAGCCCGTGATGTGATTTCCCTGCGATGTGACTTGAAACGTTTGTATTTTAAATGTTGACCAGAAATATAAATCAATTAATTTAATTAAATGTTAGTGTGTGTGTGTGTGTTAGAATTCGCGTTTGGAATACCACATTTTATCCAATAAACACTAACATTCATATATTGCAATTCATACATTCATGATACGGCAGTACAACAGCGTGCGACACTTCAATCCCGACAAGTAATTTTATGGCCAGTTTTGACCTGAATTAAGTCTTTATATCTTGTTTGCAGTGTTTGCTGTTTTTGTCGTTTCCTTCCAGAGCTGCAGACCGAGTGGGCTTAGAATTTTCCAGTGAGAAGCTCAAAACAAAGTGTGCACTGTGGTTTTTGTTGTGTGCTCGTGAAATATTTATAAACCATAGCAAATTTCCACTGGCCTTAAAGGTTCCAAGAGTATCAGGGCAAACTACCTACACGAATTGTTGTCAGATACTACTTAAAATGTCCAGTAAACCTTGAATGCGTGTGATTTTTTATGAATACAGTTTGATAGATATCAATTCTGATAAGGCATAACGAGTTGAGACGCAGCTCACAGATTCTCCCAAGCCGCCTGGAATATAGCCAACCACATATCTGCACAAAGATGCTGGAAAGTAAGACGTCGACATGAGCTCCTCGGGCACGCGGCTCGCCGGTTGCTTGCGGAAGGAGGCTACGTCCCTGGCCTAGCGACACCTGCTCTCTCCCGTGACCAGGCAAGACACGTGTAGAGGCTGCGTTCCCCCTCACGGTGAGGACTTGCTCGGTTGCGCTTTAGCAGAGCTGTACTGTATGTTTTATGCTGTGACGAACACACTTCCTAATGACTCAAGGTGTATTAGAAAAATATACGATGTCCAAATGCATATTCACATTAACGAAAACGAAGAAAAATAGCACATGTTTTACCATGACTTGTACCACACTAAATTTCTAGTTAAGAAAGTTAGATGAAAATGCAATAATCGTAACTGTTGCCTCTTGTCTACAGCAGACGAAATGAAATAAAAGTAAAGGATAGCACCATGAAGCCTAGTATAGTCAGCATTTTATGCTACTTCTGTGCAGTGATGAAAATCCTCTTAATTATATCCGCTCTTCTTTTTCTCCATGAGCCGAGTCCGACTCATACGAACGGAAATTGCTTTCCTGGAAAGAAAAATGCGGACAGAATGAGGGGAAATCGCAGTTCATACAAAAGCGTCCTCTCCGTCACTGAAACGACACGATCACGGCGTCGACAAAAATGCCGGAGATATACTGCAGACTTGTTTCGCTTGGAGCATCCCCTCTGCTGATCACGAGTTTTCCCTCGCGTAAACATACAGAATGAGTCGAGATTGTCCTGCTCTGTGTTGGAGTTTTTCATCATGTGTTCCGGGAAGAATTCCACTGGGGGGGATTGTCTGTGTCCGTCGTAAACAGGCCATTGTATATTGAGTTTGTTATGAATGTTCTATGTTTTGGAATTCTTTGACACGAAGGCGTCGTGGCGAAAAATATATGAATAATTACAATAAATTTCAGAGTTAGTTTTTCATTCAGGTTTTTACGATGCCCTGACTTCTTTAGACGAAGTACAGATGTAAATTTCATCATGCTTTCACTCACGTTAATTGTGGGAAAAGTGGGACAATTTCTGTCTTCGAAATCTGACATTTCATCAGATGGAATATAACTCAAGAGTTTACATTTGTAACTAAGATTGTGTGCTGGATTACTAACTCTGCCAAAAAAAATATTATATGTCAAAATAATAAACATAAGCAGGTGGGACAGCGTTGGATATTGTTTTTATATTTATCGGAAACAATTCTATTTTTTTCATAAGGAATGTCCCATTGGTTCCTCGCCATTTCTGCTCGGTTTTTCAGGCCCTTTTACCTTCGGTGAAACCCTAGACCGCGAGAAATATTTGCCGAGATTTTAGCTCTGCAACACTCCCAAAGGTGCTCAACCGTGCCATTGTCCTTTCTGCGTCTTCACAAGTATTCGCAACTTTATAATACAAAGCAGCCATGAACCCTTGCATGGCCGAAAACAGATCTCCTTGGTGATTTCGCCATGTCCCAAAGTAATGCAAAATATGTCAGACCCAGGGCGACCAGGGGATTAAAGCCAGCTTCAGAACGGACAACTCTTTCTCCCTCGAACACAGCGACCGCGAGAGCCTGACCGTCGCCCAGATCGGCGGAGGGGGGAGGAACAGCAGGAGGGAGGCCGCGGAGGCGCAGCTGCTGGAGCGCGGTCCCTGCCGGTCTCAGCGCCCAGGACCTGCTGTGATGCCTTGCGGTTTTGCTTGTTGCTGGCTGGTGGCATCAGAATGGGCATAAGTAAAACAGTGTTTGAATTTTAAATTATTATTTGTGAAGCTGTTTGTTGTTGTTATCATTCTTGTTATTATCCTTAATCATCCATTATCATTACTAATTATTACGTTGTTATATTACCATTATTGCCATTATTTTTTCATTATCATAATTCCAATCAAGAATTATTATTCATATCTCATTATCATCTTATTACTTTTATCTTATCATTGTTGTTCACTTATCATTAGCAATTGATATATCTAATATTATTACTGTTATTTTTATTATTATTCACTTCTTATGTTTTCATTGTGTTTTGGATATATATAGTGCAATTTGTTATTCTTCGCAATCAGTAAGTTTGTTTGCAATATGTGTCCTTTTCTTCCAAATTGAATGAGACATGATTCTGCTGTCCCTTTCTCCCCCGGACTGCACCGGCGATTTGACGGGAGCCAAACTTCGCCGGACGCTCCCATTCAAAATCGCTTCTGACAGCCGGAAGCGCCTCCCGTGTTATCTGTCTGATTATTGAGTCGGGATATACGGTTTGCACAAACCGTCCGTTTCCGAACACTATGACTGCTGAATTCCACTGCCGATAATTTTTCTTGCAAAAACGCGTAATTGAAGCAAACTTCCGTCCCGCCTTAACAATGCACAACATCGTCGAAAAAATGTTCACAGCATCAAATCGGGATTTCCGGAATTTTGAATAACCCGGCACAAATGCTGACCAAACGAAGCGAAGCAAATGGGTGTGAGGAGGGGGCGAAGGTTTTTCCAACGGAAGAAGGAAAGCAGGTGATCAGAGAGGCTCAATGAATCAACCAGAATGGCTGACTTCAGAACAGCGTTTTGATTTTAGAATTCTTTTCGCAGGAGTGACGAGCGGATGCAGCCAGGTTTGCGATGCAGGCCGTAGGAACTGTCTGTGATATGCGGTGTGGGCCCCCGGAATGACGGGCATCAGTGGACTAGCAAGGGAGAAGTGGAGGCTGAGAAAGAAATTCAGTGGAAATAAGCAAGAGAAGAAAAAATCGTGGAGTAAAAGAAATTAATAAGAGTAGTGGAAAGAAGAGAAAGAGAGTAATAACGCTAACGATTGTGGTGGTGGGCCAACGAGAGTCCTGAGCGAGGCTTTAAAGATGAGGATGAAGTGGAAGAAAACGAACGAGAGCTGAGACGAGGTGAGGAAAGATATTGTTGTGAGAGGCTGCTGCTCCACATACAGTGCACCTATTAGGCCAGGAGACTTTTGAAAAGGTTTTATGCATTTCCTATCAAGGGATGTTTGCGGAGGCCGTTACGAAGGGGAGATACGTTGGTCCTTCAATACCTGCAAGAGACGCATATACTTGATCAGAAGACAATTGCAAACTCCCGGAAGAGGGCAAGTTCGGCGGCAACTCCCTCTTATTGCAATCTTCTGCTCACCGCAGACAGAGAACAGGCGGTCGAGAACCGTGAAGATAATGGGGGAACAATCACAATAGAAAATTAGAATGCTTAATAATAGGAAATATCTATTGGGAATATCAATAGATGATAGAAAGGCTTCTTATACTGATTAATAGTACTGGAATGAGGTACTAGAATGCGATGATGAAGTAGATGATAATGATGTCATCATATCAATCTTCATAATACAGAACAGTAAAATAATAGCAATACATAAAAAATATCAACGCCGCTGATATTAATTGTACTTATAGTCTATCCAGCAGTGTTTATACACCCATGATAAGATAAAATAGTAATGGGGAAATAACAATTATAATGAGTAGTATTAGTAATATCATCACAACAGCAGTAGTAATTGTAGTAGAATTGTAGTCGTTATGCAGTAATACTATACCACTAGTTATAGAAAATAATACAGTTTTAAAAAACCTAGTGATAAAATTAACGATAATAATGGCTATATGATCCCATTGAAAAATAATACTACCATTGTTGGAACAGCAACTATCATTTCAAATCATAATCGCTGGGAAAAACATAACATTTGATCATTGTTTACAGTATTCTATTATGCATTCAACTTGTGTGTGTGTGTGTGTGTGTGTGTGTGGTGTGTGTGTGTGTGTGTGTGTGTGTGTGTGTGTGTGTGTGTGTGGTGTGTGTGTGTGTGTGTGTTGGTGTGTGTGTGTGCGATAGATTAATATAGATTGATGATTACCGGATAGATAGTGCTAGCAAATTATTAAAAAACATTTGCTATATACAGATTAAACAGAATGTCAGGTTTTCTCCAAAAGTAGCTCCAGGTTTACGAACGTAACGCAGGCCCCGCATTTTACCAACACTGATGTGCGTCACCAGAGGCCCTGCCTCCAACAAAAGATCCGTTATTTCCCCAGATTAATTCTCTGTCGAAGCAAAACAATTTCGTCCACTTCTGTGTACATACGGCCGTCAGAAAGCAGTCCGAGCCAGCCACTGTGGTGTAATTTGCCACATTGGCCTTCGGAGTTAGCTTGTTTGTCGAACCCTTGAGAAATCCGCCTGTGTCCTGCGCTGTTTGTGTTTCCAGAAGCTGCTTACGTCACACCAGTATTAGCGCTCCAACAGCTTTGCATCTCCTGCCCCCTGCTCCGCCTTGTAAATCTTGTCCTCGAGGGCCCGCCTTCGCTCGACGGAAGTTCCTGCCGCGTCCTGCCGATTCCTAATAAGGCACCTGCCAACTCTCTGGGGATAGAAACAACATCGTTGCTGAGCACACAGAATCGTTGTTAGAGAATTAAGTCAACCGTCGATAGAAAATCACCTCTTCATGGAGTAAAAGAAACAACTTCTCTACAAACCTTAATAAGTGAGAAAGCAAATATATAATCAGAAAGGTGTATTTGTTAACACTGTACTATTAGTGACTGCAGATATACTGGGAACCAAGAGACATCGATTAGGCCAAGCGGGCCAGAAAAGTCAACAACGGAATTTGTCTCCCCCACGACCCTGGTCCATAACACACACACACACACATATATACTATATATATATATAATATTAATATAGATATAGATATATATATATATATATATATATATATATAGCATACACACACACATAATTTCAAAAATTGGAATTACTATAATTCTCTATTAGTAATAAAAATAATAATTGCAAACATGACAATAATAAGAAAATAATAATGATGTTATTATGTCTAGATTATTAGAATAATAATAATAAATAATGGCGTATCATGTTATGTATTGATAAAAGCAGTATCATTTGTCGTTGCGGTAATGTGTATTATAATAATCTCGCCATTATCTCCGTGATCGTCCTCCTAGCCATTACCCATATTCAGCATTACCCATATTCAGCATTACCCATATTCAGCATTACCCATATTCAGCAGCGGTGGTG
>NC_051399.1:18611601-18614101 GCF_015228065.2 Penaeus monodon | reverse complement strand
CATATAGGCCAGTCAAAAAAATTAACAGCGATTGAATATTTTTGGCAACGCCCTCATTCGTGCGGCGCCGAAGGGGTTTTGCCTGACGTGATTTCGCCTGTTGACGGGCGCGGTATTTAAGAGGGTATTTCTTTTTCTTAAAAGATCTTTTCCCCTTTAAGAAACGCACTCGTTTTACGTGCCTCAGGTCTTTCCTCCTACCTCGGGGCTGCTGTTATTATTCCAGGCGTCCCTTCTACTTTTTGGGGGACACCCTTCCCCACCAAAACAAACAGTTCATATTACGGGTTTCCCGGCCTCACCATTTTTTCTTAGGGGTTGGGAGGTCGCCTACCCTTTCCCCTTCCTCTGACTCTTAACTCCTGTTTGAAGCCTAAAAAGGACACTTCGTGTGCTTTTTCTTCACCTTACCTTCTCTCTTATATCTTGTGCCCGTGCTTGGTTTCGGGGCCTATCACCTCCTCTGTTCCTTCAGGGGGTGAGAGATCAACTGTCGTCTTTTTTGCTCAGCTTTCGCAGGGACCTGACTATTTCTATCAGTCAACGGCGCCCAAATTTCTTGCGAGGACTTTAGCCAGATAGGTTTTTGCAGGGAACCTTTTTTTCCACCCATCACTGGGGTTGTTTCTCTGTCTTAAAAAGGGGCCGGCAATCAAGTCCTTTGTCAAGGATGTCACTGCAGATCCTATGCGTTAGGCCCGGGGTTTCCCAACCTTTCCGACAACAAAAGTCAAATCCGGAGCTGCATCACGGCACTTTAAGGTTCGGGCGGGGCCCCTCGGGTTTGATGTCAACTTTACTAAACTTTATCTACCTGTTTTGTTACCTTGTTAGGGTGTTGCTCCTCTTATTAGTGTTTGGGGGCGTGCTTGCGAAAAGGGATCGGATGCACAAGGAGGAGGATCGCTCGGCAGTAAGGCCATGAGTGTGCTTCCTTGTGTCCCCCCCATCAGGACCTATCCTTGGCAACAGCAAAGCCTAGCACTGATACTTGTATATTAGTTTGCACTTTTACTTATCCTTTTTTTGAACGCTCGAGGTTCAAGTAGATCTTTGCGGATCGCCTTGATCATTCCCGGGCTATCAAAAAGAAAAAAAAAAAAAAAAAAAACATGAAAATAATAATAAAAATAAAAAAATAAAAAAAAAAATCAGCATTGTTTAAGGGGGTATGCTGTATTTCCGCCCCCCCCCCCCCATACCTGTTATCTTTCTCTCCACCTATCTTGGGCCCTTTTTTGTGGTCGGTTGCTATTGCCCGGTCTCAAAACCCACACCCCCGGGACGCGGTGAGGCGAGGAAAAGTGGATAGAAGATTTGGAAAACGCCATGTCGGGGACCGCTCAGAATATGGGCTACGACGAGGCTTCGCGTATACGGGGCCGTGGGGCGGGGGCACCCGGGAAAAGGGGCCCGGAAGGGGGACGCCGCAAGGAAAGGGAGGTGGAGGGGGGGCGCGCGCCGTGGAGGGTAGTCTACGTTGGGCCCTCAAGCATTTCTCCGGGCGTAAGAGAGAACACCTTTAGGTGGACAATCTATCACGCCTCGAGGGCGAGGGAGGGTAGGTGGCAGAGAGTGTGACATTATAAAAGCCCACTACGCAGTGTTCGCCTCCTGGGGCCTGACCTGACCTTTGGCGATAAAGAAAACGCTTGGGGGGGACAACAGCTGAGTCCCCCCCGCCCAAGGGGGAAGCGCCCCGAATACCCGAAGGGGAGTCAGTCCGATCCGTTTTTTGAACCGCCAACACCTTCCTCGAACCCCCAGAGCTGACGCCGCCTCCGCCACGTTACCGCGTCAAGATCCCTTTTAATCTACGGTCTTTCCCCAATAAGTGAGAAACGATACTGATTTTTCCCCCGGACCTCCGAAATATGTGGTATTTTTAGTATCATTCAAATTTGAGACCATTATAATGTATGGTGTGACGTAGTATGTATGTATGTGTTGTGGATTATAAAATATAATATTAAATAAAATATATATATATAATTTTAAAATAATATACATAATAATATAATTAATAATGTATATATATATATACATATATAATTGTTTTGTATAATATATTATATATATATATATATATTATTATATAAATAATATAATATATTATATATATATATATATATATATATATTATAAATATATATAATAATATTTATATAATTATATATATATTAATATATATAATTATTTAAAAATATTTTTGATATAAAATTTTGTGTGTGTGAGTGGCTATTTTTAAAATTATAATATTTAAATTTTAAAATATATAATATAAATAATAATAGAAATTTTTATATAATAAATAATAAAAATATCTATAAATATATAATTTATAATTTAATATAAATATAAATATAATTTAAGATATATAAAATATAAAGATAAATATTAAAGCATTTATAAAACATACATTTTAAAAATTATATTTTTTTAAAATATAATTAATTTAAAAATTATAAATAAATAATATAAATATTATATTTTTTTTTTT
>NC_051399.1:18598518-18606018 GCF_015228065.2 Penaeus monodon | reverse complement strand
AAAGTTTGAACTCAAAAGTGTAGTTTTAAAAATTTTGTATTAAAGCATTGCTAATTTTTCTCAGTTTTTTATATTTTTATTTTTGAAAAAGTAATTGTGTTTTGATACATTTTTTGTTGAGCTCACTCTCATTTTCATTCTTTCATGCTCCTGTCGCTCACCACAAACCCACACTTACTCACTCACTCCCATGCAGAATAAAAAAGAACTGAAACCTTTTCATTAATAGGGGGGGGTTTTTTTGCGGTCGTAGTTTTCAGGTGTAAAGAAATTGATGTCTCTCTTTTGCCCCATATTGTCCCGACATGACGGGACTCTCATGATATACAAAACCCCTTTTTAAAAAGTTATTTTCTCTATGTTTTTTGCATTGGTTTTTAAGTAAATCTTTGCAGATTCTTTGCCTTTCCCCCTTTCTACCATCATTTTTTCATCAAAAGACGGGGTTGGTAGTTTTTAAGCCATTCCCCTGCGGATGTTACTGACGTTTCCCCCCCCTTTTTTTTTTTTATTTGTGAAAAAAAAAGGCCCAAAACGAAAAAAAAAGGGGGAAAATAAAAAATAAAAAAAAGAACTTAAAAAAAAATGCAAAAATTTTATAAAAAAACCAGCTATAGCACTTAACACCTTCTTCTCTATTAAACTTTTTTTTTCTTCTTTTATCTCTTTGGCCTTATGTTTATGATCTTTTTTTACCGATTTCTGACAGGGCACTGAAGGAGACCCTGCTCCGAAACGGTCACCTTGGGATGATGTAGGAAGGGATTCACCAGAAGATCACCAGAAGCCCGTAACCGGGTGTTCGTCAAGCAGTATTAAGCCGCCCATGATGAGTGGAAAAAGGGCGCCCAAAAGCCCGGGACCCCCGTAGATCCGCAAAAAGGAAAAGGAATCGCCCAGCACAGGTAAACCCCGCACTTAGGGGGCTGTGGAAGGGTGGGGCCCCCTGGGATCCCCACAATCCCGTCAAAAAAAAAGGAGCTCGTCCAAAAAAGGTACGCCGCCCTGAAATGCCGAAGAGGCCCATTCCTGCCCGGACGTCCGTGGGGGCCCGCAAAAAATTAGAGGGGTGTGTGGACAAGCATGCACCGATAGACCTAGACAAATCTGCAAGGACGAGGACGCCAGTTAGGCTGGACGAGGACAAGGGGACCTGCATGAACCTTTCAAGGACGTGTGGACGTCGAGGACGGAAGATTCACAGGACCGGAAGAGGAGGAGGGACAAGGATGAGCACTACAAAGATGCCTTAAGAAAACGCTTTGCAAGAATGAGAGGACCAGCCAATCAGACCAGGCAAAGTGGGTCCACCCTTTGAAGCAATCTAAGCGCCTTGGGGCAAGGCGCTAGGTGGCCAAGAAATATGCATGTACATATGCCAATTTGTGAAAACCATTAAAAATAGACCATTGTGGCTGGTTGCAGTGGCTCTTAGGCGAGTTAACCCATCGACTCAGGGAGGGTTTAGATGACGATTTATCTGACCTCATCTGACCTCTTGGTTTGGGGCCCAGTGCTCACCAGCACAGATCACTACATGACACAGCCTCTGGGTGCGACCCGGAACACATGACCCCCGTGCCCAGCGCTTACCCTAAGACATTGTCCATGTGTTTGTATTTACTCTCAAAAAAGAGAAACCCGTCAAAACAAACATCACTACTCCGCTAGCCATTGTACTAGGGTTCTACCTTTACACACACCACACACCCCAACACACACCCACACACAACACACCACCAATGCAACCACAACACACACACACACCACACCACATGAACACAAACACCAAACCACACACAACACACACACACACCACACACAACACACAACAACATATATATATTATATAATATATATATATATATATATAATATATATTATATATATATATTTTATATATCTGGCAATAAATAAGAAGAGGTGTCGTGGTTAGACAGTGATAAAAAGGGCTAAAAATTACAAGTAAAAAAGTGATCTGTGATAGTGCCTACATAAAAAGAGAAAGATTCGTGAATATATAGAGCTTATAATCCAGCCCAAATAAAAAATACTAATTTACCCCCTGTCTCCAAGCCTATAAAATTCAATTTTGGGTCCATGCATACTTTGGTCGCTTTAAACTAATGGAGATGCCAGAAAGTATAAATTAGGAATGCTAGACTTCATTACCGGGTAAATAAGGTTCATGTCCGAATGCTCATCGAGAGTGCCACGATAGATAAAATTAATGAAGAAAAAAAAATCACTCCCATTACAGAACAGAATACCAAATTACGAAATCATTAGAAAAAACAGCCTCCCCGGGTCGCCGAGTAACAGCCAAATCGCATGTACCACAGTTTCCCCTCAGGTAGATTCGCTAAGGAACAGCCAAACCACCAGTATGTAAGTACAGAAACATCATAAAAACCAGGTAGGTTTTTAAATATGGTTACCATGAATCGACAATTAATGACCCAAACCCGACAGAAGACCCGCCAGATAAATAGGCACTCACAAAGCGTAATTCAAGCGATGGCACCTCAGCTATTGCCAGACGCTGACCCCGCGACCCATGGCCCCGGTCGCCTGAGCGCGCAGGACGGCAGGCTTAGCAACCGCTAAGGAATGTAACACCTCTCCAAAAAAAACTGCCAGATACAAAACCCCCCTTCTAACTCCCTCTAACCCCAAACCCCATCCTTTACCCTTTCTAACATCCTAAATCCTCCCCTCCCACATCACCCACCTCCGTTCTCCAATCCCTCCCGCTGAAAGCCTACAATTTATGCACATTATAATGCATGGGCTCATTATAATGGAGTGCTTATGTGCGCTCATGCAGACGCTGTTTAAACGTATGTGCACGAATTGTGGGTGTGTATTTTGTATGTATGTATGTATGTATGTGTGCGAGTGTTTGTAGTGTATGTATTATATATATTATATGTATATAAGCAGGTGTGAGTGTATGTATGCGTATATGTGTAAAAGTGTATGTGTGTGTATGTATGTATATGTATACATGTATATTTTTATTATGCGTGCATGTATATGTACTTTGTGTATGTATGTGTATGTGCATGTGTGAAATGTATATGTAATGTATGTAAAATGTATGTATATGTGTATGTATATATGTACGTTTTTGTGTAAATGTTTTGTGTGCATGTATGTATATTGTATGTATATATGTACGTTGCGTGTAAATGTGTGTGTGCATGTATGGTATGTATACATTTATATGTGAAAATATGTGTGAAAGTACAAGGTATATACAGATATGTGGGTGCACTAACGTGTGCTCATAAACATATGTGCGCATACTCGTGTGCATCAGCATACGTTTTGCTATATTTGTATGTGTTTGTACAGTCATTATAGGTGCACAGGATGTATGCGCAGGTGCTGTTTCGCATACATGGGATGAGTTACACATATGTAAAGCATGCGTTTATACATGGTATGGAAGCGCTTGTATTATTGTGTATAATGTAAAAAGTGTATATGCATATTACATGTAAAAGAGCATATGTAAAGGTGTATGCTTGCGTGTGCATGTGCAAGAAAAGGGAGCATATATGTGGTACTTGAGGCATTTGCAGGTGAAACAACTGTGTCTGCAGTGGGCGAAACATGCACATAAATAAATCAGTGTATAAATATAACCCCACATATACACACTTCTGATAGGGTAAGCCCATGCTCATGGGAGTATCCCCTGGCTAGTGAGCAGGCCGTGCTTGGCGACACTAATTTACACACTAACAGGGCGAACCCTGCTGGAGGGGCTTATCATTTGGCATCCCGGCTAAACTAATCCCCTTTTCACCAAGATACACCGAAGCCAGTAGGTGGGAGGAAACTCGGCTGCCTACCTCTTAATAAAAACCATGACTCCCACAGACAGAAGCAACAGCCCTAATTCCCCGTAAGCGAAAGAGCCCTGGTTATGGCGACGATCAGGATCTTTTCCAGAGCAGAGGGTGCTAAGAATCCCGGTCAACAACGGGGCCGCCCACATTGATGAACCTTTGCACATATAATATAAGGACAATGAGAACTGATCCGACTTGCTAGCATTACTTGAGGAATCTCTTTCATCAAATGGGATATTATAGGACTCTGTGAGGTTAGAAGAATAGGCGAAAAGCAGAAGATACTAAATGATGGCCCCCTGCTCTATTGGAGGTAGCAAGCAGGAATTAGGGTAGGCTTCTTAGTTCACAAATGTTTAGAAAGAATATCGTGGAATCTATAGTATAAGCGAAAGAGTGGCTTCAATTTAAAAATAAAACTAAAACAATAGGGACAACTTAAAATTGTTCAAGTCTATGCTCCAACCTGCAGCCACAGTGATGAAGAATAGAGAGCTTCTATGATGATGTTCATTTAGCCAGCAAGAGAATATTTTTAATGCCAAAAAAGGTAAAAAGACAGTAGGAGAAACCGCAATAGGGAATCACGGAATAGGTACTAGGAATGAGAGGGGACAAATACGAGTTGATTTTTAGGGAGGCTCGTTCACTCAAATCATGAATACATTCTTCAAAAAAGGACTAGACTGGAAGAGGACATGGAAGTCGCCATCTGACATCAAAAATGAAATTGACTTCATAATTTCAAATAGGGGCGATATGTAAAAAATGTAAAAAAAGTAAAAAAAAATTTTTAATAAAGCAAAAGTTGGGAGCAACCATAGAATGGCAGAGCCAAATTAAATTACACCTCAGAAGGGAAAGGAGTTAACTCATACGAAAACCACAGCCAAATTTAGCTAACGGCAGAGTGACAGAATTTAACCTTAAAATCCATAACAGATATTCAGTTCTCAGGACGAAGATCTCAACATTGAACCAAATCAACAAACAGTTCAGTGAATAATAAAAGGAACTGCACTAGAAGTAGGCGGTAAGAAAGTTTAAGCAAAGCTTCAGCAAGTTCTTGGGAGAAACTAAAAAGCTTTTGTAAAACTTAGGGTCATGAAAATATCGTCAATCAGGGACCAAAATAGAATTAGCCGAACCAACAAAGGCTATAAATAATAAGAAGAGGAAGATGTACGGAAAATTCAATACTCAAAAGATAATGAAGGAATGATCTCAGGTACTAGCATTAAATAAAAAGAGCACTTAAAGGCAAAGAAGAGAGGGAAAACACCAGGGGAAGATGGAATTAGTATAGAACTTTAATAGATGCCGGAGAAATTGCAACAGTGAAACTAGCCAATCTTTTTAACAAATGCCCTTTTCAACGGAAAAACTCCGAAAGCCTGGAAAATGCAAAATTATTTTGATACAAAAAAAGGGACAGAAAGGATCTAAAAAACTACCGACCAATAAGCCTCCTTTCAGCTATTTACAAACTATTCACGAAATCATTACAACTCGCATCTCTGACCATCTTGATTCTAACCACCCAGAGAACAAGCAGGCTTTCGCAGTGGATTCTCAACAACAGACCACATCCTAAGCTACCCAAATAAATGAAAAATAACGATTATAAGAAACCCCGTGTATGGCATTCATCGATTACGAAAAAGCATTTGACTCTGTAGAGATACCAGCAGTACTGGAAGCTATCCGAAAACAGGGAATAGAGGAGGTATATTGTAAAATACTGGAAAATATACAAAGATGGGACAGCAACCATCAAAACTCCACACCGAAACCGACAAAATACCAATTAAAAAGGTGTTAGACAGGCGATACCATTACCATTTTAAGTGTCGAGGGAAAAATTAAAAAAAACTGGAGTGGGAAAGGAAAGGGTATCAAGATAGGAGACGAACATCTAAACAATCTAAGATTTGCAGATGATATTGTTCTCTTCAGTGAATCTGCAAATGAAATGAAGCAAAATAATAAAAGATCTGAATAAAGAAAGTCTGAAATCGGACTTAGGATGAACAAAAAAAAAACTAAGATCATATTCAATAGTAGAGTTTTAGTCGAACAGATACAAGTACAAGGTGAAGTGTTAGAGTAGTGGACAAGTTAAAATACCCAGGACAGCTCGTTACAGACCAACACATCTAGCGAAGAGGAATTAAAAAAAACGCATCAGTCTAGGCTGGAGTTGCCTTTGGCAGGGCACCAGTAAACACACTAAGAGGTTCCTTTTCATTATGTTTAAAAAGAAAGTCTTTAACCAATGTGTCCTACCAGTTATGACTATGGCTAAGGAAAAAATTGACTACAACCAAACTACTGGAGAGGAAAAATAATAAGTGCCCAAGAGGGCTGGACAGATTGATGCTGGGAATTAAACCAAGAGATAGGATGAGGGCGACGTGGATCAGGGAACAGACAAAAGTAGAAGATATACTTGTGAGCATCAAAAAAAAAAAAAAAGCAATGGGCAGGTCATATACACCGGAGACAGGACAACAGATGGACAAAGAATGTAACAGACTGGGTTTAGATTATAAAAGAAACCAAAAGCCAGACCAGTGACAAGATGGTGTAACGAAAAACGAATTTGGGGGGAAAAATGGAAACAAAAAAAGCAGAAGACAGACAAAGTTGGGGTGGGAGAGGCCTACGTCCTGCAGTGGGGCTGACTCAGGCTGATGATGATGGATGGGATGATTATATATATATATTTTATAATATTAATTATTATATATATATATATATATTATATTATATATATACCTATACATAGTGTATATATATACAAATACATATATATGTATACACACACAACACACACACAAACACACACACACACCACAAAACACACACACACACAACATAATATTATAAATATATTGTAAAAAAAAAAAAAAAAAAAAAAAAAAAAAAAAAAAAAAAATTAATATATATAAAAAACAAAAAAAAACAAAAACAAAATATAATATATAAATATTATAGATATATATATATATATATAATATTATATATATATTATATATCTGGTTGTGTGTTGGGGAATAGAAAAACCCCTTTTCCCGTTTTGAGACAACTGAAGAAAAACCACAATAAAAAAAAAATAAATTTTTTAAATTTTGAGACACATTTTTCGAAATCCCCCGGGGATTCCATCCTCAAAATCGAAGAGGAAAGGGAGAGAGGGGGTAAAAAAAGAGAGAGGGGAAAAAAGCAAGCGGTAAACCGGGGCAGGTAGGCAGAGAACGGAAGCAGGGGGGGTCACATCAGGTCGGAGGTCGGGCGGACATGCACCGGGTGGCCGGCATAGGGAAAAAGGCGGAGATGTGGGGAGAAAGGGAGTTTATCAGCAGGGGAATGCCCCCTGTTCAAATTGAAATTAGGCCTTTATAAAGGGGGATTCCACCAGTCGCGGGAGTGGCATCAGCGGAAGGCAATCCGCGCCGCTGACTAGTCAAACGATGGCCAGTGTCCCCCCTGGTGGGAAAAAAAGGGCTTGTTGTTGGTCCCCCCGGATACAGGGGGTACTTTGTTTAGACAGACCTTGGTAAGCTGGCGCCTGTTTTTTGCCAAAATACTGTTGACAGGGGGGCAAGGAACAGCACCCCCAGAATATGAGTGAAAAAGA
>NC_051399.1:18581018-18591018 GCF_015228065.2 Penaeus monodon | reverse complement strand
ATAATAATCTATATAGATATATATATAAATAGGTAGATCGACAGATTATACAGACAGACAGATTACGTGCACACACATATATCACACACACACACACACGCAACACACACACCCACACACACAAGCACACGACACACACACACACACACACACACACACACACACACACATTGATACGACAGATAAATAGAGAGAGGAGGTTGAGTGTTTATTATGCATTTTTTTTTACGTGCAACGACCATGAAGATGAAAATGCAGTACACCTGACAATATATGATTAAAGTCTAGCGTTATTCTTATACAAAGATCTTTACGCGGTGCAACTCCATAGACATACAAGTGTAGTGGATGTAGCAAGGTGACACTCAAAGCGGGATCAAAAGGCTCAGTGGGGAGGGTGTGCTTTTTTCACTCACATAATGGACGTGATGTTTTAGTCACGTGGTATTATTTGCTCGATGTTGGAAGTGCTGACAAACCTTTGACAACACTCCGTCCATCAACGGTTTGTACACTATACATAACTCATAACATAGAACATTCAACAATATACATAAAAAGAGCGAGAAGAGGAGAGAGAGAGAGAGAGAGAGAGAGAGAGAGGAGAGAGAGAGAAGAGAGAGAGAGAGAGAAGAAGAGCGAGAGGAAGAGAGAGCCCACACACACACTCAAGTCCCGCACATATCCGCTCGAAAATATATACTTCAGGAAACCCCTTGGCTTAACACTTACATGAGGTGTCCCAGTCCGTGTTCTGCGTTTGTTCCAACCGCCGTTACAGTAGCAACCAACATCCATGGCTTCTGCGGGCCTGTAGGGACTGGGGGAATCCGACGCGTCCCTCCATGTACAGCACCGGTCAGCGCAGACACACTTCCCTGGCTCTTCCCGTACTATCTGTTAGCCAGGGAGCGGTCCCACGCCTGTGCCACACTCGTGGTCCTGCCACTGTAACATCCCACTTTGGGTGCATGGTATACAAGCCTTTGGGTGACTGTTTTTCACGGGAAAGTTTGAAAGAAAGGGTTCCAAGCATGGTGCCTATCTTGTAGGTGGCAGGCATCCCTCTGCCTCTCTCACCAGGGGTTCACACCTGACCCACGTTTTGCCGGGGGGGGGTGCGTGGCATCCCTGTTGCTGTGGATACGGGAGTCCCTGGAGTTGAGTGCTGCCGTGCATGAGTACGCCCTGGCGTCTAGCAACAACTCCTCTTTGGTCCCTTATTTTCCAACAAGACGGGTGTCTGATCTTTGGCCTGGTCAGATCAATCGTCTGGTCTCCTTCGGGAAGCTAGTGTCAAGCAGTCATGTCGCCGTTGGCACTCACCTGGTCCCGTGAGTTGCAGTACAAACGGTCACTGCTGTGTCACGTTCTCTTACCACCCTGTGTCTGTAGACCATATTATTCTAATCATACAGCTTCCCCCTTGTTGGACTTCTAGTGGTGGTGAGGGTGTGAGGGGATTTTATGGCTTATTTTATGGCAAGCATTTCTTCAGACCCTCACAAGAAGAGATATATATGATGAACCGTGCAAGGGGGCCTCGCCAGACTAAAAGCATGTCACTCTGAGCCATACATGGCTTCTAGTGGCAACGACAAAATCCAAAGCGCATAGGTTGACTCTGTGAGAACTGCTGCTAAAATGGACACGATGTCAGCCAAAAAAACATGTCCTGTCCCATGAGATTGTCCAGCAAATGAACTCTCATGCTGGCCTCTCCGACCATCACCCAAATCATGGAGACCTCTGATTAAACCCAGGCGTCCTCCCTGACTAAGATGGGAGCACAAGCTGAAACAGCCGAAACAGCTGCTGCTCCCACGACCCAGCCCAGAATTTAAGCCGAAAGGGAGGGCGGCCCGAACGACCCAGGATGGGAGACCGACTCTGAGGGAGAGTCTGGATCCCCTAGTCGTTTCTCACTTCCGCCAGTTTAGGTTCCCGCTAAACCTGAAGGCTTCGACAATGCTACCAACTGGTGCTTTATTGGAGATGCAGAGAGAAATCCCGGTTGTCAATTTGGAATTTCCTGCAGAAACCAAGCTTCCATGAAGAGGAGGAAATGTGTCGCTCGATGATAGGAGAGTCAAGATGGTGTACTTTGTCTTCCAAAGCAAAAAGAAGTAGAACTTCTCACTTTCGTATGATGTGGATCTGATCACATAACAACCACAGGTCGTGGACCGCTTCCCGAGCTCGAAAGAGAAGAGCCCAACCAAAGGCCAAGTCCTGGTGAACTTGAAAGGCGCCCCAATCACTACCCTTGAGTTGGGTAACTGGGACTCCTTCAGCCTATAACCTATGTGCCTGGGCCACTTGGGTGCATCACATGCCAAAGATAATACGTCACCACCAGGCTAGCTACAAGACAAACCTAACTGTGTGTCCCCTGCAGCAAGCACCAACACCGAGGTGTGCCTTAGAGCCCCAGCAAGGAAGGCCCAAAGAACCAGACCAAGTGCCCATAGGGCAGCATGCCTGGAGCGCTGGCTTGCTCTGTCCAGGAAGAGGCCGTTTCCTCAGGCGACCCTCAGTTCTAAAAAGATACCAGACTTTGTTCCTGTTTCCCCCAGGACCCCCTGTCTGGAGAACAAAAGAGAAAAGACTTCCCGACCTCCTAAGAAGAATAAAGCCCTCCACAGCCGTACCGTATCCCTCCAATAACAAAGAGTTTCCCACCATTTCAAAATCCAGAAATAGAAATCACACGCAGGATAAAGTTTTCACTGGCAAGCCTTTCAGAATGCGTGGCCCACTGTCTTAGAAGCAATGAACCCCACAGAGTGAAAACGTGGATTATCATGCCATCCATAAAGCGGCTCACAGACAAACAAAACTTGGCCATGTCCCGGAGTACTTTTAATGACAGATTATAGGAGTCACCAAAGAAGGAACATGTGTAGAAAACATTTCCAAAGGCAAAGGACCAAGAAAAAACTACAAAACAGTTCTGCACAGCCCCAGGTTTCTGATGAGATCTCATACCCTATCAGTTCCAACATAGTACTGCAAGGTAGCTTGCATTCCCGCAACTCATCAACATGTCATGGGAAACTCCCCATTCTACTCTCAGAGCTGGAAGAGGGCTATCCATAATTTACATCCAAAACCAAAGGAGCCGAGGAATTGACCGCCCCACTCTATCTACTGGGCAGACGGCCGAGAAATGGTGCTAAACCGACTACAGTGGAAAAGGGGTCCCCCACATGACCTCCATGGGTTCACAAAGGGCATGAGCACGCCCACAGCATGCCACGCTCTCTCAGCACCATCAGCACTGTCGCTTCTGTGGTCGTATTCCTGACCTGGAGAATGCTTTTGAATTAGCAAGATCCTCTTGCTAATTCAAACGGAGGAGCCTGTCCAGGAAGGAATCGGAAGAAAGCTCTTGGTCACTATCATCAGCACATGCCACTAGCAATGGAACACACAGGTGGGGTCCTCAGTCCAGCCCTTTTTTCAACACCCTAATGTGCTAGTATCCTCAACATACACCATCCCAGTGTGGTGCAAGCTCTCTCCTAGCAGAGATCTCGCAAATCATATCCACTGGCCACACTGCCCAGCAAGATAGCAAGTCTGGACCTTGTATCTGAGGAGTGCTGTCGGACAGGAGCGAAGATCTCGGAGTCCAAATCCAAAGCCATGGCTTTGAGACAAAAATGTTCCAAGGTACAAGCCGTGAGAACCCAGGGAATGACTTAGAATGGGTCCAAGGTCTGCCTATACCTTGGGTAATGGTTGACCCAACCCTCCTTCCGGTAAAAAGGATTGATTGATTATTTAAATTGGTCCTGGCCGCGTCCACAGCTAGGTCATTAGCGGCGAACACCTTGTTAGATGAAATATTAGAATTATTTAAAACGTTAAAAATTATCAATAAATATCTCCAAATACAACAAATAAATATAAAAATATCAAAAGGCAATAAATATTATCTCTAATGTATAAAGTTAGTGCTAAATATTATGCATGATTAAATTTTTTGAAATATTAGCCTCCTTAAGGAAACTAATAAGACCTCAATGTTCACAATCCCTCCCCAATTAACATTTTTCAGTGTATATGGGAGAAACAAGTAATACGTCTTTGTCTGAGAATGTTGCACATCTTTCCACTACATGTTCGCCTCGTTACTGGCTCTTGCATCCCTCACAAAGTGCCTTTGACTTTTGACTCATCGGTCATGATCGTCTCGTGTGCCCAGTCTTAGTCTTGTTAATACAACTTCTACTTTTCGGTTGGGATGGATTGCGGGGCATCCAATCTGCCAAGATCTCTCTAATCTCTCGCGTTTTGTTTCTAGCGGTATGCCTCCATTGTACCCTCCATCTATCACGAAGACAATTCCTTATGCCTGGGTTTTCAGCAGGTCGGTGTGTGGGGAGGAACGCATCAAAGCTGAGTGGCCGCTGCTTGGCCTTCTGATCATCTCGCTCATTTCCCACTGATAACCAACAATGTGCTGACATAGAGTTATCTTTTACGTGTTGGACATCATGCAAGCAAAATCGTGAACTCTTCCCTCACTACTGGATGTGATGAGTTTAAAAACTCTTGCATTGCTTGCAAGAGGCACCACAGAGTCAAATATATTACAACAGAATGTTCGTAAGATCTCTAGTCATATCTTAACTGCTGCAGGATGGCAATGTTAACTCTGCAGTGAAGATCGAGGCTTCAAGAGAAAGACTGCCAGATGCAGTCTTCCTTCTTCTCGACTGCTGCAAAGCCCCACCATTTCAGGAGATTTTTCGAACCATCCTTTATGTGTTGCTCTGATCCTGTACCTAGAGAAATGTGGCTGAGAAACATCTCTCTACTTCTGCTTCAGATCTCTCCCCTTTCCCATTCCGGAGCAAATCCAGCTCGACTTGATTATCCAAGGTGGGACTTGAGGTAATTTCACAGCCCAGAACCTTAGTGAGACTTCAATTCGCCTTCACAAGATTCCTCATTCTCACTACATAGGATCGGCTAATCCGCAACTGGGCGGAAAACTAATCTGGATGTAGAGATCCCAGAATCCTTTGTAGTCTCGTTGTAGTAAATCAGGTCCTGTAGTCCCGGAGTAATGAAAGAGATGTTCTCCACTCTCCGCATACAGGGACTCCACAGGTGAAGACCTGAAAGCCCCATACAGATCTGAGAGAGCTTCATTATGAACGGAGTCCAACATCCGAGAACGTGGGATTGCAGATGAATAAGCTTCACATCCATAATCAAGCTTACACTACAATAGGCGCTCGGTAAATCGAAGAAGCATTGTGCAGAGTCTGCACCCCCCAAGATAAATGTGAAAGAACCTAGCAAAATACTAAGCGCTTTTGTAGCCTTCCACTTGTAACTGATTGATGTTAGGCACCCATTAAGTCTTGAGTCACAAAATTAGCCCAAGTTTACTTCACTTCTTGGACAAAATTGCGTGGGTTTTTGCACGCTAAAATAGAGGGAAGAGATGGAACTTTCCTCGTTTGGAAATGTAATAGCCATGGTCTTGCTTGGAGAAAATTTGAACCCATGATATGTTGCCCACTGTACACCTGATTTTTTGCAGTCTGCATGTGTCCTTGCACTCCTGTAAGATTCCTCCTGAGCAGTACAGTGTAAAGTCCTCCACATACAGATTACACATGAGACCGGAACTTGTAACAACCTTACAATGTAATTTATAGCAATGGGCCAAACAGGGTCACACTTAAGACACTCCCTTGTTGACCCGTCCAGCTGGTCTCCACGGTTAGAGAAACTGTTTCCTCCTACCCGAAACTCTAAACTTTCCGGTCAGCAGAAGCTTTTGTATGCAAGGTAGGTAATGCTCCTCTTAAACAATGTATAACGCTTCATGAGTTGCCAATGCTTCCAAGTAGTATCGTAAAGCCTTTTTAAGGTCAAAGAAGACTCTATCATGTGACGTCACTGTGGCGATGCATTCGTATAGCAGTTTCATGCTCACAGTGCATTGTGGTCGGATCGCAGTTTTCTAAGCCATGATTGATATGGGTCAACAACGTTTTCTTTTTCTAGCATCCATGTCAACCTGAAAGTTTACATTTTCTCCATCAGCTTGCAGATGCAGCTGGTGAGGGAAATTGTCTGTGATTTCCTGGTGGGGAAGCATCTTTGCCAGTTTAGGAACAGGAATGATAATAGCTTCTCTCCATGTGGATGGGCACTGTGCCTCCCGATAGATCCTATTGACTATGTCTACCGGAAACTTTCTGGGTAGCTCTCTGGTAGAGATGAGATCTCATTTGTATGGAATTATTGTCACTTCCTGGGGAAGTCTTACGGCAGAGCTGCAACGCAGAGTCATCTCCTTTGCGCAAAAATGGCAAAGTTATATGGAAGTTCTGCTGCAATCCTACCGGATGAACGACACTGGGTGTTGTTCCTGTTTCATCCGGAAGAATGGAATCGAGCAGTAGAAGATGCTGCCAGGAGAGATCTCTGCCATTGATTTTAGCTAGCTCCTTTGCAACATCTTTTTTGTCTGTGATGATTATGCCTCTATCTTCAGAGCAGGTTGTGACATGGATTTGCTCTTTCCAGCGATCTTCTTAACAACACCTTGTCCCATAGCCCATGATAAAGGGGGTCCAGAGGTTAATTGAAGGAGACATACTATCTCCACGACGTTCCGTCTAGCCTCCTTTGCACACGCCTGGCCTTGGCTCGGGTCTGTTTGTAATGATTCAGGTTACAATGCTGGGGCGTTGTTTCAATTGCCTTAATGCAGCTTTTCTTGCTCTGACAGCTTGTTGGCCACATCAACCACCATGGGATGCCTGGAGGTCGACAGTAATGCCTGCTACTTTTGGAATGGATGCTTCTGCTGCAAGGTGAATTTGTGAATGTGAAGTAGATTACAGCATTTTGAACAACGTAAATCATTCACAGATCCTTTGTCATACTGCGTTGATCTAAAAAATTCCATCCGCATGTTTTTCAAGTCGCGCCATCTCTGCACTCCATTGGCTGGGAATACCATTCCCCTCCTCCAAAAATTATTGAAATTGATCGTTTCTCTCCATGTAAGTCCTTCCTGACCTTGCCAAGTGAATTCAACTGTGAATCATGTAGCCTATTGATAGGGCTATATGTGGAGAATGTCCCGTTTGAATTTGGAAATGTGTGGGAGTGTCCCATGTTCATAAAACTGCATCTACTTTTGAATAACAGTACGCCAGAGGCCCGCTTTCCTCGGGAGTTGCACAAAGTGTCTCCCCAGAGATGATGCCGGCCCATGAAAATCTCCCAAGATTCGAAATGGATGTGGCAACTGCTCAAGTAGATTTCCAATCACTAATGTTGAATTTATGTGGAGGAAGGTAGATAAGATGCAACAGTGTAAGGTCGTGTCAAGCCTATTCTCACAGCCTTCACCTGCAGTGTCCTGCAGGTGATGCTGGGAAGGGGGAACAAAAAAAAAAAAATTCCCCTTTGACGTACCATTACTGCTACTCCTCCATGAGTCAATTGATCAAAGGGTCCATAATGGGCTTTCATTTGGAATCCCTCTCATGAAATGGTACAATGTTCCCCTGGTCATAATCTCTTATAGAATACAACAAACTGTTATATGAAGCTATCAGATGTTGTTAGTTCTTCCCATTTTGCATAATTCCCTGACAGTTCCATTGGATTGAGTATCCATTCTATAGATTTATTTCTTCAGATGTTTTATTTGGCGCACCTGTGGTCAAAGTTTTGCCCCACCACCTTTTTTTAGGGGGCTGTCCTTTCCATGATCCTGGGAGTACCTTTTAATGGTTATTTACCGTGGAACTAGTTTCCACAGTTTTTTCCCTTGGACAGGTTCAAGGATTTCTTTACTGGGCAAAGGGCGTGCCTGAGCCTTTACTTTCAGGGGCATTCTGCCCAGCAGCAGAGGCGCCTGTGGATGTGGTGGCAGCTGAACTGTCACCGGTTGACAGCTCTGGAGCCTTAACTGATGGCTCAAAGACCTTCCCTTTGGGAGGAGTAGTCTCTTCAATAGGCCCCTCACTCCTACTCCCGTTTTCTGGTGGAAACCAGGAAGGTAGTGTCAGCAATTATGTGGATTGGAGGGTTAAAGGAAGTGGGCAGAGTGTGTAGTTGTCTTAAGCACTGGAGGGGAATGGTTTTTGTGGGAAGGCGGATGGGCCTAGAACCAAAGCAAAGGACCTACATGGCTGTGCACACAAGCACATGGGCACGTCGCTGTTAAACTCTAGCAACTAACTTTCTCCTGCTCCTTATTACCAATACTTCTTTTCAAATTTGTAAGCCTTTTACTTGCTTTGAAGAAGCTTTCCATGAGCTTCTTTGCAGTGGTAACACGCATAGTGGCAGTTGTCATCTTGATGACCTGTTGTACCACACTTTAACACATACTATTTGGTTGCCCATTTTCCTTTAAAATGGCAAGAGTTGGCTCCATGCCCATACCTGGCAGTGGAAGCACCAATAGGGGTAGGCACATAAGGCTTTACCCTTAGGTGGTACTAATGATACTTAAAACCGTTCTGGAAGGACATAACGTGTTGAAACAGTTAGAAGAAGAGCTGGTGTCGACTGATTCCAAACCATTCAACTTTCTTCTTAAAACGTTTACTGCCACTACATTAAAATTCTCTAGTTGCCTCTAACATTTCCCTCAGAATACTCATCAGGTCCTCGGAAAAAAACTGATTGAAGTGGTTTGTGAAGGAGAACAATGAAACTTGATCCCCAGGAATGTCGAATATCGCATGCAATGGTCATCTCATTTCTGGGGACGAAACCCTCAACCTCTCAGCTAACAGCTCGCTGTGTGGGGTTGAATGCGAGGATCACGTTGACATACTTTCAACAATTTTTTCCGATGTAACTTCAAAAATACAAGATCCGATGATTGATAAACCATCAATGGTCTTCACTACTAGGTACTTACTAATTGAAATGCTTTTCATCTGTACCAGGTAAGATTTCCTTATGATGGGAGGACTTTTCCCTTCTTACCTGGTTTGGAGCCCCGAAACAATTTTGATTCCCTTCCTATGCCCTTTGGAAGCTGGAAAGGTTCCAAGAGTGCCAACATGTGATGTTCAAGGGAATGGTCGGGGATTGCGTTAGGTCCTCAGGGAGAGAGCTAGATCTTTTGTAACTTTGTAGTACTCATACAATTGGATTCTTAATTCCTCACCCCCCCACCACCATGGAGTCCAACAAGGGTAAGCTATAGTTGGGGCTCAAAATCTCCCAACAGCCACAGGGGATGAGAAATAGTATACGCAGCCACATTACAGTACTGATACTTCCCGGGTACCTGATGCTTACCGACTGAATAGTGTCTGCTTGACCCTAGCCATATTAATGACCAGCCGATTGACTTGACGGCCTGAGCAAGCCACCCGTCTAACCAGAATAAAGGACAAAGAGGTGTGTTGCTGACTGCGGGCACAGGGTGCAGCATTGCTCAACCTTCTATGACTCCTTCTCCTGGTAATACGGGATGCACGCACGGCAAACACACGTGGGATAAGTTTCTCCCTGGGCAATATTGCAAGAACCTAGGGGTGGTGCACCATCCCTCTCTTATGCCTTGGTGCAACCCGGAAGCCATTTGTGTCTCATCCCTCCCTGGTGACCCCTCCAGTAATGGGTAGCCCTCCTGGTCCGGCTCACCAGATTCATTGGACCTGATAAACCGTGGCCAAGGCCGGCTTACCATTAGGGTGGCTGTAGAAAAAGGAAGGTCCTATACTTTGGTGACCGAACCAAAAACAGACTGTCAATGGAGCAATGACTGGGAGACACATAGGAGCTAGAAATAAGGTACTAGATTATTCTATGTACATCCATCCGGTTCCTTGTGGACTATGCTTCTGTCTCCCTGATTGCCGCAAATCAGGATTACGAGAAAAATTGGAGGTAGTTCAGATGAAGCTGCCAGGGTTTCTTGTTGGGGCTTCCAAAGGTGGACCAAGGTTCTCAAAATCCTCATGGAGGCCAAACCTTTTCTCCTCTAGAATCA
>NC_051399.1:18566018-18576018 GCF_015228065.2 Penaeus monodon | reverse complement strand
TTTTGCGAATGCTTCTGAATGCTGCTTAGATCGCTATCCAATAGCGTTCATAATTTGTTACTTGTTATTGTTCGTCATCGATTCGAAAAGTGGCGTGAATAAGAATTTGTAAGAGCGATCTCTCTTTGTGCGATTCATAAAGCTGGTCATTATTATAAACATTATGAATGAGACAACTTTAGATTCTTAAATACAATGACGTTAATGTGGTCTTGTATTTCACAATTCAGTTCCGCAATTTATTGATTACTTCATTAAAACTAGCATGAAAGCCAATGCGCGAGCAATCGCTAAGCCCGGGAACTCCTAAAGGTAGGCAGCTTTGACAAGAATACAGAGATTGGCCCAGAACTTCCAGTATACCCTTCTTGCCTAGGCTTTGATATTTCTTTCTCTATTGATTTTCATCCACAATGGAATCTCGTTTCTTACGGGTGTATCAGATCCACGTTAAGCTATTTACTATATATAATAGATATAGTATATATATATATATTAATATATATATTATATATATATGTATATATATACATATGTTATATATATATATATATATCGATATATATTATATTAAATATATATATATAGTTATATATATATAACACACACAACACCCCACACACACACACACACAGCCCACCACACACACACACACATCAACACACACACCCAACATATCTATCTATATATATAATAATTATATATATATATATATAGAATATATATCTACATATATATCTATATATATATATATATATTATATTTATTTATTTATTTTATTTATATGTTAACACACTACACCACACACACACACACAACACCCACACACACACACACACACACACACTATATATAATATATATATAATATATATTATATAATATATTATATATATATATATATTTATATTTATATCACCACCAGCCACACACACACACACACACACACACACACGACACACACACACACACAACACTATATATATATAGGGCGGCTCACCTACAGGCGATGTCGACTACGTTATTATTGCCTACTCCCGTATAGGTAGAAGAGTCAATGCCTGGGCACAAGAATGTGGGAGCCAAACTGTTGCCCTTGCAAACTGCCCTCTCTCAACGCAACTGATATATCCAAGGAACGGCATAGACCGATACGGTTTGGCTCATCGTCGTTTTGTAGTGACCAGCAGGCTTGATTATAGTGTCAGACTTATACTTCACCATATACATTCATTTTACCGAGATTTGCCGATGGGCGGCCGAGCGGCAAATTCTTCCGAGGCTTGTGGGGTTTGTGTAGATATTTTTTTCATGCATTTATATAATCATAATTTAAGCACCCATCATTATATAACACATGTCGAATTGTTTTGCTTCCCTGATATTGAGTTATTGTACACAACGAGGTTTCTACCACGAAGTTAGACTTAACAACTCCCCGTTTTGGAAAATCAAAAGGAGCCTGTACAAACGCCTTTCCTAAAAAGAACACAAAAGAAGAAACACACAAACATTAAACTAATATTTAATAAAGAAGCTTGGATACATACATAAATGACAAAACTATAGCAAAAGCTTGCATAACTGCTGGAGCGCATTACTTATCTTCCAAAAAAATGCCTCGAATCCTCCGTCCGTCACCGTAAAACAATCAATGTAAACAAAGAAAGGCTCGATTACGCATCTCCTCTATGCCTGAGCAAGGCTTGTCCTAAAGCAACCATTCTTCCGTAAAGGATCTCTGGCTTACTACTCGAAACCCCTTGCTTAGTCAAGTTAAACCGTGGAGTGAGAGAGAAGTACCTGGTAGCCAGGCGTGCGAGCGTTTATCACTCTACCTCCTCAATGATCGTTTATTTTTATGCTCCTATCCTCCTATTTTTCGTTTATCTCCTATACCTCTGCCAATCGTCCTTAGCGGCGTGAACAAGCAGTTAGTGCTTGGAATTCTGGAGGCTTTATAATATAAATCAAAATATCTTTCTATGTACAGCTTAATGGCATTGATACAAGTAACAAAAGGTATAAAAACGAAACACAGTATATATTTCATATCATAAAAAAATAAAAATAAAACGTCATTGTAAAACGTCCCATGGAAGTTGTACACGATGGTAGTCCCTGTGTCACAAGTGGAGACCCAGGCGTCCAGCCTTGCCACGATTGCTTGGGACCCCTTTGCTGGCATTCCGTTTTTCTATACGCCCCGGTTACATTATCTATTCTGTCCAGGGATCCTTTACAGAACTGGCTGCTTCCCTTGCTATAAACGGTCCCGCCCTGTCCGGTATTCATCCCTGCCTAGAGCTGAAATATATTGCCGAAGCAAAAACTATAATATAATTACTGGTGAATTCATTACATTAAATCTTTGCAAAAATTTAGAATATATCATGATGGAAAATTAACATAATTATTAGAACCAAAGACATATTGCATCGAACAACGATGTCTCATTAAATTTTATTAGATAATTCGGATAAACGTTCATTTTGATTAACGAACATAAAACATCAACCCATTCGACACGAGGGCCAAAAGTCTGGAGTCCGTTCTTCGGGAGTTTATTACGCCTTGTTTGATAAAGTGAGAGTCCAAGAGCCGTTGTGGAACACCAGTCATAAGGATATGAACAGCAGTAATGTGAAAAGAACATTAAAGGATGAAATAAGTAATGAATACGGAGCTACGCATATCAACTCCTCCACAAATATCAGATTCACTTTCCTGATCCAGGCTGGTTATTTTTACCCTACATTACTAATCTAAAATATAGTAATCTTTAAATGCAGCTAAAATTTTAAATTTTAGTAATGGTATTTCAGCAGTAAGCCTCAGAGTGTCGCGAAGGACCAACCGACCGTAGTGTGACCAACTCCTCTACTGTAGCTTACCTGACTTCGGCGATCCTATCTGGGGATCCTAGGACAGAATAGACTAGTGTGACCTCGCTTATGGTGCACTACTGCGTTGAGAAGTTGCCAAAATAAGGTCGCAAGCGCAACGAACTCCTTGGGACTTAACGGCTCCGTATTTTTTTCCTCGGGGTTGATTCTGAAGTCTTTTCATCTTATAGATGCTACAAGGCCTTGGAATTGTTTTGTATAGTGGTGAACTTCTACAAGCATTTGCCATCATGGAGAACCACAGTGCAAACATCCGGCAATCACTATCCGTATCAGGTAAACTAACCCCACATGCAAGAAAAGCGTGCACATGTGCACGCACACACACACACACACACACACATATGGTAACCACAAAAACGCTCGCACAAACACATGCACACGACACACACCACACACTCACACCACCGACCTACACACACAAACACACACACACACACTCACACACACTCAGCCACACACACACACACACACAACACACCCATACACAAAGCCGTGTATGTATGTGTGTTTTTATGTATGTATGTAATGTATAATATATGTAAGTATATATATATATATATATTATATATATATATATCGATATATATATATATATACATATCCACAGCAGTTATGCTAAATCTCTAAAAACCATGGATCTTATCT
The DNA here is from genome assembly GCF_015228065.2 of Penaeus monodon. Classification (NCBI taxonomy): domain Eukaryota; kingdom Metazoa; phylum Arthropoda; class Malacostraca; order Decapoda; family Penaeidae; genus Penaeus; species Penaeus monodon. Next base: position 18,572,465 of record NC_051399.1, on the reverse strand, counting down.
AATTACAGAACTTTTCTCTTATATATTTATTTCTTTATGACTTTGGATATTAAATTGTAATCGTCGTCGTATTACACTTGTATAATGCACAGCCCACACACACAACACACGACACACACAACACCACACACACACACCACACACACACACCACAACACACACACACACACCCATACCACACACACACACCGTTTTATATATTACATATATTATATATTATAAATATATTATATAATATATAATATATATATATGTATGGTATGTATGACTATATGTGTATATAGTATATGCTATATGCACACACACACCCGCACAATATAGGTATATATAGATATATTATATATTATATATATATATATATAGATAGCTAGATAGATAGATAGATGATAGATAGATAGAATCTAGATATAGATATAAGATATATAAATATCCATACAAATATATGTATGTATATATATGATATACTATATGCACACACACACACACAGCACAACAAATATATATCTATAATAAATATATCTTATATATAATACTATATATATAATATATATGGATATATATTATATGTATTATGTGTGTATGCATGGCGCAACAGAGAGAATAAAAACAGTTTTTTTCTCTCGTAAAAATTGTTTTCGATCATGGATTCCGCTATCCATCTCCGCAATGTCTGTTTAGCGTAGAAAAAAACGTCGATATATTTGTAAGTATGATGATCACTGTTACCCATTTTCTTGGGCAGGATTTTATTCAAGCCAGAACTAAACGGCTAGCATATTGGGCCTGCCGATCTGCACCCAAGTTCGCACCAGAGCAAGAAGGCGCGACTGTTATCGTGTTCACCCCTGTGTTAAAGTGAGGCAGGAGGAGGCGCCTGGGTCCCCTACGGCATCCTCAAACGGACAGCTTCGTGTGAAGAACTGTGCTGAGGGCGGGTATTACGCCATGTTTCTCCGAGGGAAGGATAGTGTTGCATGATGCACCTTACCTGTGTCTTGTAGCCGAGAAGGAATAAATTTCTGGATTAAATGGCATCACAGACTAGAGACAATGATTACCTAAAAGGAGGCAACACCGGCAAACTCTCCGTGGAAAGGAAGCGGGGACCCGTACCACGTATTCACTCCAAGAGAATTACAACATGAAACACTATTAATTATCAATGCTTGGACCACGGCGGCTAGACATGTAACCTGCGTAAAGAAGAAGGATGTGTGTATGTATGTATATGTATATGCTATATGCACACGACACACACAACACACACACACACACACACACACACACACACACACACACACACATGTATGCATGTATATATAAATATATATATATATATATATATATATATATATATATATATATAAATATAATCTATTAATAAATATATATAATATATATATATATATATATATATATATATTGTATGGTACGTATGCATGTAATATTTGTACCCATATACATATGATACTGTATTTAGATGTATATACTATGATTCACACACACACACACACACACACAAACACACACGCGCGCGCGCTACGACAACACACACACAGACACACACACACACACCACGCGCGCGCGCGCGCGCACAACACACACACACACCTTTATATATATATATGTATATATATGTATGTGTGTATGTATATGTTCACCACACACACACAAACACATACACACACACCACACACATACAGCACACCACACACACAACCACACACACATATCTATAATCTATCTATCTATTCTATCTATATATCATATATATATATATATATCTATATAATAATATATCTATTCTATATATATATATATTATTTATAATATATATATATGCATCTTCATACATACACCACACACACACACACGACAACACACACACATATATATATAATATATATATATATGATATATCATATATAATATATAATATATATATATATATAATATTTATATATATATCTATTTGTCATGGTAAGAGCAATAAACTGCACCCTGGGGTTCCTTGAACAAGGATAGCACCCTATTAGCTCCCTGATGCCAGGGTTTGACGGTGAACGTCGGCAGCAGGGCAATGATATCTGGTGAAAACACCTTCGGTCTCTGATTACCTGTTTCACCAAATATATTTCTGGCGGTTTACAGTGTAACTGTTTTAAGCGGCAGAGATTAGTTTCCTCCCAGTTAGTTGGAGACTGCGAGCTGAGAAGGACCTGGGGGATTCCACTCAACTTTTATTTTCTTCCGACAAACCTCTAACACTAATGGATTAAATACAGAAATGATAATATCATACACATCGCCCTCGCGTGGGTGTATCAAGGGGCGCGTTTATTCAGTGGGCAACCCAGCGTACAATGTTAAATATGCATCTGGAGACAAAGAAGATAAAGAAAACATTTCCAATTAAGAAACACATTAAAAATCGGAACGTGGAACGTAAGGAAAAGAAAGAGATGTGTAGCTAAATTACATACTGTCTATAACGAAATGGATAGATACAACATCAAATACTAGGAATCAGTGAGACAATTGGAAAACAGTAAGGAATTTCCAAACTAAAAGAAAACAAGACCAGTTCTTTTTTTCTGGAAAAGTATAATGAAATTATAGTCACGGAGTTTCTATGATACTCACGATTAAAACTACAAATGCACTAATTGGGTACAGGCCCAATAAATATCGCATTTTTAAGAAAGTCCAGATAACAAGCAAAACCTCATAACATTAGTAATATATCAATCTACGCACCAACCACCTTGCAAGTGATGAAGAAATTGACACATTTAATAACACTCTCCGAAGAAAACTTTAGACACATCCCGAACAGAGATTGTAAAAGTAATCATGGGAGACCTCAACGTCAAAGTAGAGGCAATACTGTTCTGACAAATGAACCTGTGGAAAATTCGGCTTGGAGATATAATGAAAGAGGTGAAGATTTTATTGAATTTCTTTATACAAATAATCTCGTTTATAGCGCAATACTTGTTCCAAGCTCACCCAAGTACACTTGTAGACGTGGTTTTCACAGACAAAAAGAACACGCAACCATGCTACATTGTGCTGAACCAAAAATGGAAATTTCAATAAAAATGCCAAGACAAGACCTGTTGCCGACTGCAACAGTGACCACCAACTACTAACTACGCTTTAAAATAACTCAAAAAGATGAGCGTCCAACACCACTTCTAAAGCTTGACGCACGCAAACTCTTGATAACAATTACAGAATTACAGTGTCAAACAAATTTGAAGTACTCAATCAATGTGAAGAATAGATAAGACACCAATAGTTTTGGAAGAAGGAAAAGAACTCTTGCTGAGGCGCTGCTTAAGAATCTATCGCCAAAACAGAAAAAGACAAATTCCCCTGGATATCTTGAAAAACAACTAAGTGAAATGAAACACGAAGATGCCCTAAATTCCAAAGGGGTATCATAATCCAATTTGAAGAAGTAATTTACAAAAAACAAAATACAAAATTCAAAGATTATTGCGACAAGATAAGGAAAAAGTCTTATAGATGAACACTGCCAGAGCATTGAAACTGTTCAACATCATCATACAACTAAAAACTATACCACGGAGTACAACACCCACACGAAAATTTAAAACCTACAGTGTACACTATCAAAACTGAAGATGACTTGTTTTATGTGATGGAAAAGAAGTCAAAGATAGAGGGAATCAATATTGTTCCAACCTAGTACAAAAAGATTAAAAAGATCCAACAACACCATTAATTATACTCAATGAACAGCGAAGATGACACCGCCACTGCTAGACAAGTTATAAAAGCCATAAAAGAGTAAAGATACAATAGCCCCGGGAATGGGATGAAATAACAGCGGAACGAATCAGAATGCTGGCGAAAGGTTGAATACTTCTTCTACAACCTTTGTTACAAAATTTGTAATGAAAGAAGATGGCCAGAAGACTGGCGTAAAATCAGTCTTTGCTCCCATACCTAAAAAAAGTCGATGCCTCCAAGGCACCAATAACAGGACAATTGCATTAATAAGTCACAGCAGCAAAATTTTGGTTGAAAATTATTGCTGAAAGAATGAAAGTTGAGTTAAGAGAAGAATTGCAGATGAACAAGCCTGGAAACCGGTCCATAAATCAGATCTAAATCTGAAATTCATCTAGAGAAAAACAGAGAACATCAGAAAACCTATACCTGGTGTTTCATCGATACTTGAAAGCTTTTGGGGGTACTGTTGATCACGATATCCTCTGGAAAACATGAACGATATGGAAGTTTCCAAACACATCATCCACTAATAGAAGCCATGTATGACCAACAACCAAGCGGCTGTAGAACCACTTATGGGTTAACAGAATGGTTCGAAGTCAACAAGGAGTGCGACAGGTTGCCGTCTGTCCTCCCGACCTCTTTAATAACATATATTCTGAAACAATTATGAGAGGTGCTCTGAGAATTTTGAAGAAAAGTAGATGTTGGAGGATTTACCAAATATCAAATCTAAGGTATGCTGTATGATATAGTTTTGATTTCCAGCAGGATCACTAAACTACACAGCTACTAGATTAAGTTAGAGAAGCAAGCGAAAGGCTGGCTTGTTTTCTTAATTCCAAGAAAAACTAAGATCATGAAGATTCAAAGATAACGCAATGAACATATGATGAACATGTTTACAGTCAATGAATGGTTTTTGGAAAATGTGAAAAGAGTTTCGACTGATCTTGGAGCTGTTTAACTAATACATATTATATTCACCGAATAAAAGAAGATTACCATGCCAAAACGCCACAGTTGCTCTCAATAACATCTGAAAGACCGCAAGCATTACCTTACGGGACAAAGCTGAGGTTATTGAACTTCATTATTTTTCCCAATTGCTCATATGGTTCTGATGGTTGGGTGCTGAGTAATGATAGACAAGAAAAAGATCAATAGTTTTGAAATGTGTGTTACAACAAGTACTACATATTAACTGGCCAGAGAAAAAAACGAATGATGAATGGCTGAGAAAAATAACTGTAAAGACCGGCTGTTGGACATCTTGAAACATGAGGACATTTAAAGTTTATTGGTCATGTGATGGAAGTAACCGTATATGAGAAAAACTTGCTGACAGGGATGGTGTAGGAACAGAGGAAGAGGCAAACCGAAGACAAGACTGACGACACCCAAAGAATATTTGCGGGTTTGTCGATGGTGAAATGAAAGAAAAGCGTAAGATCGATTTAGTTGGCGAAGGATGGTGGAGCAAGTCCAAGGCTGCTGCTCAAACATGATCATACCTTTATTGATGATTAGGTATGCATATATATATATATATATATATATATATATATATATATATATATATATATAATATATATATGATATATTACAAACACACACACCCCACACACACACACACACACATATGTATAAACACCCATACAAATATAAATATATAAAGACACAAATATATGCATATTTATACATACATACATACATATAAATATATATATTATATATATATAATATATTAATTATTATTATTATTATTATTTTTAAAATTTTATTTTTTAATTTACATATATTCTACCTCTATCTATCTATCTTCATCTTCTATCATTTATCTATTTATCTTCTATCTAAAATTTATCTTTTTATCTATAAAACTATCTATCACCTTATATGTGTGTGCGTTGTGTGGTTGGCGCATGTGCTGCATAAATAGATAAATCCTTATTTTTTGCCCACCGCGTGTGTGCGAAATTCACACACTGCATTCATGCGAAAGCGCACATGAGAAACCACTATATAAATATAATATGTATACATACTACATACAATAATAAATAATATATTATATTATATATTTAAATTATTAAATTATATAATAAAATTATTTATTATAACATAATATAGACTGACCCGGTGGTTGAACCTTGACCTACTCTCATGCCCCGGGTTCAATTCCCGTCGGGCAGTCGCTCCGGCCTGGCTAGCCCATCTCACGGCGAGGAAACGCATATCCCTTGAGAAAACAGACGCAGGTGTCGTAGGCGTGCTAAACGCGGTTGATTGGAAAGGCCCCAAATCGGCAAGTTGGACTGTCAATTTAACCTCTCAAGGTGAATTGAGAGGGGCCCTTTTATGTTGGCAAAAAAAAAAAAAAAAAAAAAAAAAAAAAAAAAAAAAAAAAAAAAAAAAACATGCACAGCTGTGAGAAAGGACCTTTGACACCTTCTGTAAAAGAAGTTTCTTGCAAAATCGTAAACTTCCGGTCAAAGGGTTTAAATTTTTTATTTGCAGTGAAAAGTTTTTTTCGCTGACCTAAATTTGAGTCCAACAAAAATTTCTGAATTCCATCAGCAGTTAAACTGATACTTGGTACAGTAAAGAATACCACACTGAATTTTTTGAAAAAGTCGTGTTTCTAATTTAGCATATTCTGATAAACAAAACGTAAATTCCCCC
>NC_051399.1:18556018-18561018 GCF_015228065.2 Penaeus monodon | reverse complement strand
CCGACAAGGGGAAAGGTTTCAAAATGGCGAAAAGAAAAATGAACAGGTAGGCTCCAACTAAAGGGGTACGTGAAGAAGACGGCACCCTTACAACAGATCGTGAACGGGTTGTGTCCAGAGCACAAGAGTTCTACGAAAAGCTGTACTCATCAACACGCCCAGAGCCTCCACCACCACCACCAACAGAAAAAAACCAGCCCCCGAACAACCTGAGATAACAGAGGTTTCACGAATTCCCTGATATCGAAGACTGGGAGGTAAAACTAGCAGTTAAACAATCCCAAAAAGGGAAAAGGGAACCGGGCCGGGCAACATCACCATCGATCTGATCGAAGTGGTCGGAGACGTAGTCTATGACAAACTCGCTACCTTATTCAATGAGAGCCTCCGACAAAGCACAATTCCAGATGAGTGGAACGAGGCGATCATCGTTCTATTGCACAAGAAAGGAGATCAAACCAACATTTCAAACTACAGGCCCAAACAGCTTTCTCAACATTAAACTACAAGCTGTTCACCAAAAACATCACAAACAGAATTACGAGAACGTTAGACGAAAATCAACCACGAGAACAGGCCGGCTTCAGAAAAAATTTTTCAACCCTTGACCATCTTTACTCCGTAAATCAGCTGATCGAAAGTGCGCCGAGTACAAGGGTACCGCTAGTCATCGGCTTGTTGATACAACAAGGCTTTTGATTCTGTGGGAGATTCCAGATTAATCGAAAGCATTGGAGAAACAGGGAGTTTGACCCAGTCTACATCAACATCCTCAAACACATCCACAAAACGCCAAATCATTCATCAGACTCCATAAAGACTCAAACCCTTCCACCTGGGCAAGGAGTAAGACAAGGTTGATACGAGCTCACCCAAGTTATTCACAGCCTGGTTGGGGAAGAAACTTCCCCGAGCTGCCCTGGGAAAACAAAGGACTAAAAATCGACGGTGGCGTTTAAACCATCTACGCTTTGCCGACGAAAATCAAAAGTTTTCACAAACACCGTAGCAGAACTTTAACAGATGCTAAAAGATTTGAACAGAGAAAGTTTGAAGGTCAGCTTGAGCATGAATCTTAAGAAGACGAAAGTCATGTTAAATAAACAAGTCGAAATCGACGACGAAGACCAACAGATCCAAGTCGACAACAACACAATCGAAGTTGTGGGCCATTACATCTATCTTGGCCAACACATTTCACTGCAGAATGCGTCCAAAGAACAAGAGATCAAAAGGAGAATTACACTCAGATGGCAGGCCTTTGGCAAAGCGAGCGCAAAACTTCAAAAACAAAGAATTTCCATTGGTCCTAAAAAGACAAGTCTAGATCAATGCATCACACCCACAGTCACCTACGGGTCAGAGACTTGGAATCTCACGAAAAAACAACTCCTCAAGCTTAGATCCATGCAAAGAGCACACGAGAGAATTATGCTCGGCGTCACATGGCGCGACCACATACCATCTGCGCAAATCCGCGAGCAAACTAAAATCAGAGATATCCTCGAAGTCATCAATAAAGCAAAATGGACCTGGGCAGGACACGTCACCAGAAGAAAAGACAATAGATGGACCAACTAAACTAACAACTTGGCACCGAAGGCCACACTCGAAACCGTGGCCTCAGAAGACCAGATGGCGTGACGATCTCGATGCCTTCAGAAAATTTTGGCACCGTGATGCCAGCAATCGTGCAGAATGGAGACAGTTGGGGAAGGCCTACGTCCAACAACGGACCCTCATGGCTGATGATGATGATGATGATACGCACATATGTATACACACACACACACACACACACACACATACACACACAACACACACACACACACACACACACAAAACAGCGCATAAATGTATACACACACACCCCACACACACAAACACAAAACCCCACACACACACCCCACCTCACGCACACACACCACAACAACACACACACCACACACACACACACACACACACATATATTTTATTATATTATATAATATATAATATATATATATATAAAACATATATATTTTATATATATATATTATATATATATATATTTAAAATTATTTTTTTTTTTTATATATATATATATATATTATATATGTGTGTGTGTGTGTGTGTGTTTTTTTGTGTGTGTTATATATAAAATATACAAATAGAAAATATATAGATAAGTGTTATATTTATTATATATATATATATATATACATATATATATATATATATATATATATATTATTATATATATATTATATATATATATTTTATATATATATATATTAATATATATATATATATATATATATATATATATGTGTGTGTTGTGTGTGTGTGGTGTGTGTGTGTGTGTGTGTGTGTGTGGGGTGTGTGTGTGTGTGTGTGTGTGTGTGTGTGTGTGTGTGTGTTCATACATACACACGCTACACCACACAAAACACACACACACACACACACACACACACACACACACCCCACCAACAATGCGTATATATATATATATATATATAATATATATATATATATATATATTTTATATATATATATATTATATATAAATATTTATATATATTTATATATATGTACACACAAAACACTTAATATATATATATATATATATATATATATATATAATATATATATTATATATATATAAAATATATATATATATGTATATATAATACACACAACACACACACACACCACACACACACACACACACACACACACACACACACACAACCACAAAATATAAATATAATTATATATATGTATATCTAAATATATTATATATATATATATATATATAATAAAATATGTATGTATGATACTATATATGTACACATATATAGATATATATAATTTACATACAACATAGAATATATAATATGTACATATAAAATTTTATAAATAATATAATTTTAAAATATTAATATATATAGATATAAAATATAAGATATATTTTATAATATATATATTATTATATATATATAATATATATTTACATACACACACATAAACACAAACTGTATATATGTGTATATATAAATATAGATATATGTAAATATATATTATATAAAATATATATATATTTTATATAAAATATATATATAATAAATAAATAATATAAAACACACACACACAACACACACACAACACACCACACACACACACACATATATATATATATAATTATATTATATATAATCATGATCATTATTAAGGGGCTAACGCCGGCGCATGGCCACATCCACCCTGCGCTTCCCAGCCACGAGGGACCCTGATGGAAATCCTCCAGCCAGGCCCTTGACCCATCTCTAAATCCTCGCGACAGGTCTCGTCGAGTGCCCAAGCCATGACCTCCTTGTTGTCTCACAGGCCTCGTCTACCCAGGTTTGTCTCGCAAAGAGGCAACCTGAGGGGCAGGGTCTCCACAGGATAACGAGCTAGGTGCCCATATACCCCTGAGTTGGCGATCCTGGTTATGCAAGTAACAGGTCCCCTGCCAATCTCACGGTGTAGCCGTCAGATGGACACATGGTCCTGTCAACCGTACCCCATGATCCGGCGAAAGAACTTGTTAAAAAAAAGGCATCAAGACGAGACCCCAAAGGGCACTAATAGCATCCGGGTTTTTCGCTTCCATAGAGTGAAACTGGCAGTCTAAAGGGCCCTTGAAGACTGTAGCTTAGTCCTTCGTATAGGTACTGACATCTCTAAATGCTCTTTTGATCAATTCATGGCTCCTGTTGCCAAAACCAAATCCATCTAGTGACTTCAGGGTCTGACAGCCCAGAGATAGGGACTACGCTATCAAGGTATGTAAAACTCTCTGTAACTTCAATGTCCTCGCTGCAAGCATGGATCGACTGAACGGTTTCCCCCAACAGGACAAAGTCCTGAATTTTGGTTTTGGGCCCCAAGAGACCTCTAGGCCTAAGGGCTTTGCCTCATTTCTAATGCATCAAGAGCCGCCACCAGTGACTTCAGGGACTCAGATAGGAAAACCCAACATCATCGGAAACCCAAAGGGTCTGAGACCTTGATTTGCCCAGTGTTGCTCCACACTGACTTTTGGGTAGTAGCTCTGCCCATTATCCAGTGTTAAAAAGTTTTGGGCGCAAGGACACAGCCTTCCCTCGGCCCTGAATTAACAGGGGAAGACCGGTATATAGCCTTGCTATTGGGCCAATAATCCGTGTTGGAATTCCCCTGAGTTTCAGGATCTCCTATAGAAATTTCCCCGATGCACAGAGCCAAAACCTTCTTGAGATTGATGTAGGCTGAAAGTGACCAAACTCACAATGGCATTCCACAAATTTCCTAAAGCCTAGTATTTGATCTATTATGACTTGCCCGGAGTGAATTCAGACTGCTCTGGTCTCTGATGCCTTAGTAGGTGGGTTTTGGGGTCTATTTCAGAAGAATGTAGGGGGAAAACTTTGCCTGATATGCTGGAGGGAGTGTAATGCCATGGTAGTAGCTACAGTCCTAGTGATCCCCTTTCCCCTTCCAGAGAGGGATGACCACGGTCCTCAACAGGTCAGGGGAATGGTACCAAGCTGCCAGATGGTAGTCAAGACTGCATACAGCCCCCAAACCATAGATTCACCCCCAGCCTTTAGAAGTTCAGCAGGGTATCACATATGCCTGCAGCTTTCCCACACTTCAGCTCGGAAATCGCCATCCTAACCTGTGTTAGGGTAGGAGGTTTCTCGCTGAGTGGTGAGCCAGGCACAGTATTGTGGTATTGCTTGCTTCCAAAAAAACTGTTGGAGGGTATACCTGGTACAGCTGCTCAAAATACTCAGCCCAACATTCACGAACCCCCCCAAAATGATCTGAGATGATCCGTCCATCCACAGAGCGGACTGCAGTCATCTGCGAGGGGGTCTTAGAGTTCAGCTTTCTCAGGGCTTAGTAGACATTTAATCATAAGACTATACTTCGACTCTAAAGTATTTTTAAGGATGTAAGTTTTTTTTTTTTTTTTTTTTAAAACATAGATT
>NC_051399.1:18552833-18555918 GCF_015228065.2 Penaeus monodon | reverse complement strand
ATCAATTTAATACAAGTCATAAAAATAATATATAAGGAAAAGTTCTATTAGTAAATCTGGTTTTATTATTTAGCAACTGCTGGTATATGTATATATATATATAATAATATATATTAATATTATATTATATATACTTACATATATATATACATACATACATACATAAACACACATACATACACGTGTGTGTATGTGTGTGTGTGTTGTGTTGTGTGTGTGTGTGTGTGTGTGGTGTGTGTGTGTGTGTGTGTGCATGTGTTTGTGCGAGCGTTTTTGTGGTTATCCATATGTGTGTGTGTGTGTGTGTGTGTGCGTGCACATGTGCACGCTTTCTTGCATGTGTGGTTAGTCTTACCTGATACGATAGTGATGCCCGACTGTTGCCTGTGGTTCATTCCATGTTGGTCAAAGGCTTTAGAAGTTCACCCTATACAAAACAATCCACGGCCTTGTAGCATCTATAAGATGAAAAGACTTCGAGAATCAACCCCGAGGAAAAATCCGGAGCCGTAGTCCCAAGGCAGTTCGTTGTCGCTTGCGACCTTATTTTGGCAACTTCTGCGACGCAGTAGTGAACCATAAGCGAAGGTCACACTAGTCTATTCTGTCCTAGGATCCCCAGATAGGATCGCCGAAGTCAGGTAAGCTACAGAGAGGGAGTGGTCACACTACGTTCGGTGTCCCTTCGGACACTATTATGATATGGCTTACTGCTGAAATACCATTACTAAATAAAATTTTAGCTGCATTTAAGATTTACCTATATTTTAGATTAGTAATGTAGGGTAAAAATACCAGGATCAGGAAAAGTGAAATATGCATATTTGTGGAGAGTTGATCTGCGTAGCTCCGGTATTCATTACTTATTTCATCCATTAATGTTCTTTTCACATTCCTGCTTTTATAATCCTTATGACCGGTGTTCCACAACGGCTCTTTGACTCTCACTTTATCCAACAAGGCGTAAGTAACTTCCGAAGAGAGCTCCATACTTTTGGGGTGTCGAAGTGGTTTGATGTTTATGTTCGTTAATCAAATGAACGTTTATCCGAATTATCTATAAACATTTAATGAGACATCGTTGTTCGATGCAATATATCTTTGTGTCAAATAATTAAGTTTTTTCATCATGATATATTAATTTTTGCAAGATTCTAAGTAATGAATTCACCAGTAATTATATTTAGTTTTTTGCTTCGGCAATATATTTCAGCTCTAGGCAGGGATGAAATACCGACAGAGCGGATCCGTTTATAGCAGGAAGCATCCAGTTTCTGTAAAGGGATCCCTGGACAGAATAGATTAATGTAACCGGCCGTATAAGAAAACGGAATGCCATCAAAGGGGTCCCAAGCAATTCGTGCAAGGCTGGACGCCTGGGGTCTCCACTTGTGACCACCAGGGACTACATCGTGGACAACTTCCATGGACCGTTACAATGACGTTTTATTTTTTATTTTTTTTATGATATGAATATATATACTTTGTTTTCGTTTTTATACCTTTTTTGTACCTGTTTATCATGCCATAAGCTGTACATAGAAAGATATTTTTGATTTTATATTATAAGCCTCCAGAATTCCAAGCACTTAACTGCTTGTTCCCGCCGCTAAGACGATGGCAGAGGTATAGGAGATAAACGAAAAATAGGAGATAGGAGATAAACGATCATGAGGAGGTAGAGTAGATAAACGCTCGCACGGCCCTGGCTACAGGTACTCTCTCTCTCAATCCACGGGTTAATTGACTTAAGCAAGGGGTTTCTAGTAGTAAGCCAGAGATCCTTTACGGAAGAATGTTTGCTTAGGACAGCCCTTGCTGCAGGCATAGAGAGAGGCCGTAATCGAGCCTTTTCTTTGTTTACCATTATTGTGTTTTTACGTGACGGACGGAGGATTCGAGCATTTTTTGTAAGATAAGTAATGCGCACCAGCAGTTTATGCAAGCTTTGCTATATTTTTGTCATTTATGTATGTATCCAAGCTTCTTTATTAAATATTAGTTTTAAGTGTTTGTTTGTTTCTTCTTTTTGTGTTCTTTTTAGGAAAGGAGTTGTACCCAGGCTCCTTTTGATTTTCCAAACGGGGAGTGTTAAGTTCTCAACTTTCGTGGTAGAAACCTCGTTGTGTACACATAACTCAATATCAGGGAAGCAAAACAATTCGACATGTGTTTATATATGATGGGTGCTTAAATTATGATTATATAAATTTCATGAACAATATCTTCCCAACCCACAATGCCCTCGGAAAGAATTTGCCGCTCGGCCGCTCCATCGGCACATCTCGGTAAAATGAATGATACTGGTGAATGGTATAAGTCTGACACTATATCAAGCCTTGCTGGTCACTACAACGCCGCTGATGCCAAACCGTATCGGTCTATGCCGTTCCTTTGGATCTATCAGTTGCGTGGAGAGAGGGAGCATGTTGCAAGGCAACAGTTTGCTCCTCACATTCTTGTGCCCAGGCATTGACTCTACCTATACGGGAGTAGGAAATAATAACGTAGTCGACATCGACTGTAGGTGGCCGCTATATATATATATGTGTGTGTTGTGTGGTGTCTGTGTGGTGTTGGGTGTGTGGTGTGTTGTTGTGTTAATATATATTATATAATATATATATATATATATATTTTATATATATATATATATATATATGTGTTGTGTTTTGTGTGGGGTTTTGTGGTGTGTGTGTGTGTGTGTGTGTGTAGTGTGTTTTACTATAATAACTAATAAATAATATATATATATATATTATATATTTTATATATTTTATATATATTTATATATAATATTATTTATATTTATTATATAATATGTGTGTGGTGTGTGTGTGTGTGTGTGTGTGTGGTGTGTGTGTGTGTTGTTGTGTGTGGTTGTGTTGTGTGTTTTTTATATATATATATAAAATTATATATATATTATATATTATATATATATATACATATATATTATACATCATATACATATATATATATATATATATATATAATATATATATAATCTATATAATATCTATATATAACTATATATATATATATATTATATATATATATATATATATTATATATATATATGTAA
>NC_051399.1:18540333-18547833 GCF_015228065.2 Penaeus monodon | reverse complement strand
GTTGTTTTTTGGGTGACCCTTGAAAGGGAAAAAAAGCTGCCATTAGATCAATTCGTGATTCTAGAGGGAAAGGTTTGCCTCCATGAGGATTTTGGAAACCCTTTGGGCCACCTTGGAGCACCCACAATAACCCTGGCAGCTTCATTCTGAACTACCTCCAATTTTTCTCTTAATCCTGGCTTTGCGGCAATCAGGGAGACAGAAGCATAGTCCACAATGGACCGGATGGCATGTACATAGAATAATCTTAGTACCTTATTTCTAGCTCCTATGTGTCTCCCAGTCATTGCTCTCATGACAGTCTTGTTTTGGTTCGGTCAACCAAGTATAGGACCTCCTTTTTACCGCCCCCCTAATGGTAGCCGCCTTGCCACGGTTTGAGGTCCCAATGATCTGGTGAGCCGGACCAGACCCATACTGGAGGGGTCACCAGGGAGGGATGAGACAAAATGGCTTCCTGGTGCACCAAGGCCTAAGAGAGGGGATGGTGCACCCACACCTGGTTCTTTCCATCTTGGACCAGGGAGAACTCTCCCACGTGTGTTTGCCGTGCATGGCATCCCGTATTACCAGGAGACAGGAGTCCTAGAGGTTGAGCAATGCTGCACACTGTGCCCTGCAGCTAGCAACACACCTCTTTGGTCCTTTATTCTGGTTAGACGGGTGGCTTGATCAAGGCCCGGTCAGTCAATCGGCTGGTCAAATATGGCTAGGGTCAAGCAGACGCTATTCAGTCGGTAGCGCATAGGTCCCGCGACTGCATCAGTACTGAAATAGTGGCTGCGTATATTTCCTCATTCCCCCTGGGGCTGTTGGGAATTTTGACCCCAACTATAGCTTCCCCTTGTTGGACTCCATGGTGGGTGGGGGGTGAGGAAATTAGAATTCCAATTTGTATGAGTACTACAAATTTACAAGATCTAGCTCTCTCCCTGATGACCTACGCAATCCCCGACCATTCCCTCGGGAAACATAAATTTTGTCACTTTGGAACCTTTCCAGCTTCCAAAGGGCAAGAATGGGAATCAAAATGGTTTCTGGGCTCCCAAACCAGGTAAGAAGGGGAAAAGTCCTCCTCAATCCACTAAGGAAATCTTACCTGGTAAATATGAAAGCATTTCATATAGTAAGTACCTAGTAGTGAAGACCATTGATGGTTTATCAATCATGGATCTTGATATTTTTGAAGTACATCGAAAAATTGTTGAAGTATGTCAACGTGATCCTCGCATCAACCCACAGCGAGCTGGTAGCCTGATAGTTGAGGTTTCGTCACCAGACAGAGTGACCATCTGCTGCGTATTCGACATTCCTGGGGCTCAAGTTTCATGTTCTCCTCACAAAACCCTCAATCAGTTTTTTTCCCGAGACCTGATGAGGTATTCTGAGGAGAAACTGTTAGAGGAACTAGAGAATTTTAATGTAGTGGCAGTAAACGTTTTAAAAAGAAAGTTGATGGTTTGGAACAGTCGAAAACCAGCTCTTCTTTAACTTTTAACCCTTTTAGTCCTTCCAGAATCGGTTAATTTTATCATGTACCACCTCAAGGTAAAGCCTTATGTGCCCAAACCCCTATGGGTGCTTCCACTGCCAGGGTTATGGGCATGGAGCCAACTTTTGGGCCATTTTAAAGAAAATGGGCAACCAATAGTATGTGTAAAGTGTGGTACAACAGGTCATCAAGATGACAACTGTCCCAATATGCTGTTACCACTGCAAAGAAGCTCATGAAGCTTCTTCAAAACAATGTAAAAGGTACAAATTTGAAGGAAGTATTGGTAATAAGGAGCAAGGAGAAAGTTATTTTCTAGAGGTAAGCGACGTGCCCATGTGCTGTTTGCACAGCCAGTTAGGTCCTTTGCTTGGTTCTAGCCCATCCTCCTTCCCACCAACCCTTCCCCTCCTGTGCTTCATTCAACCCTCACTCTGCCATTTCCCTTTTAACCCTCAATCCCAAATTGCTGACACTACCTCTGGTTCCACCAGAAACGGAGTAGGAGTGAGGGGTCTATTGAAGAGTACTCCTCCTCCCAAAAGGGAAAGGGTCTTTGGGGCCTCATTTAAGGCTCCAAGAGGCGTCAACGGTGACAGTTTCCAGCTGCCCCCACATCCACAGCGCCTCTGCTCGGGGCAGAATGCCCCTGAAGAAAAGGCTCAGGCACGCCCTTTCCCCAGGTAAAGAAATCCTAAACCCTGTCCAGGAACCTGTGGAAACTAGTTCCACAGGTAAATAACCATTAAAAAGGTACTCCAGGATCATGGAAAGGGACAGCCTAAAGGTGTGGGGCAAACTTTGACCACAGGTGTTGCCAAATAACTTATGAAGAAATAATCTATAGAACTGGATATTCTAATCCAATGGAACTGTCAGGGAATTCATGCAAAATGGGAAGAACTACAACATCTGATAGCTTCATATAATCCAGTTTGTGTATGTCTACAAGAGATTATGACCAGGGAAAATTGTACCATTTCCCTGAGAGGATTCCAAAATTGAAGCCCATTATGGAACCTTTGACAATTGACCTCATGGAGGAGTAGCAGTAATGGTACGTCAAGATATTCCCTTCCAGGCCATCCACCTGCAGACACTGCAGGTGAAGGCTGTGAGAATAGGCTTGACACGACCTTACACTGTTGCATCTATCTACCTTCCTCCACATAATCTCAACATTAGTGATTTGGAAAATCTACTTGAGCAGTTGCCACATCCATTTCGACTCTTGGGAGATTTCAATGGGCGGCATCATCTCTGGGGAGACACTTTGTGCAACTCCCGAGGAAGGGCCTTGGAGTCCTTGTTCTTAAAAGTAGATGCAGTTTTACTGAACAATGACACTCCCACACATTTCCAAATTCAAACTGGGACATTCTCCAATATAGCCCTATCAATAGGCTCACCTGATTCACAGTTGAACTTCACTTGGCAGGTCATGGAAGACTTACATGGAAACGATCACTTTCCAATAATTTTGGAGGAGGTGAATGGTATTCCAGCCAATGGAGTGCAGAGTGGCGACTTAACATGCGGACTGGAATCTTTTTAGTTAACTGCAATATCACAAGGATCTGTGAATGATTTCCAGTGTGTTCAAAATGCTGTTAATCACTTCACATCACAAATTCACCTTGCAGCAGAAGCATCCATTCCCAAAAGTAGCAGGCATTACTGTCGACCTCCAGCACCATGGTGGTCTGATGTGTGCCAACAAGCTGTCAGAGCAAGAAAAGCTGCATTAAGGCAATTGAAACAACGCCCCAGCATTGTAACCTTGATCATTTACAAACAGACCCGAGCCAAGGCCAGCGGTGCTAAAGGAGGGTAGACGGACGTCGTGGAGATAGTATGTCTCCTCAATTAACTCTGGGACCCCCTTAGCATGGGTATGGGACAAGGTGTGTAAGATCGCTGGAAAGAGCACATCCATGTCACAACCTGCTCTGAAGATAGATGGCATAATCATCACAGACAAAAAGATGTTGCAAATGAGCTAGCAAATCCATGGCAGAGATCTCCTCTGGAGCATCTTCTACTGCTCGATTCCCATTCTTCAGGCTGAACAGGGAAAAACACCCAGTGTCGTTCTTCGGTAGGATTGGGAGCAGAACTTCCATATAACTTGCCATTTTTGCGCAAGGAGATGGCTCTGCTTTGCAGCTCTGCCCTAAGACTTCCCCCGGAAGTGACAATATTTTCCCTACCAAATGATATCTCACTTACCAAGGCTCCCAGAAGTTCCTGTTAGACATATTCAAAAGGATCTATAGGAGGGCACAGTGCATCCACATGGAGAGAAGCTTTATCATTCCTGTTCCTAAACCTGGCAAAGATGCTTCCACACCAGGAAATTTACAGACCAATTTCCCTCACCAGCTGCATCTGCAGCTGATGGAGAAAATGGTAAACTTCAGGTTGACATGGATGCTAGAAAAAGAAAAAGTGTTGACCCCATTCAATATGGGTTTTGAAAATTGCGATCGACCACAGATGCACTTGTGAGCATGGAAACTGCTATACGAATTCCTTCGCACAGTGACGTCACATATAGCAGTCTTCCTTTGACCTTAAAAGGCTTACGATACTACTTGGAAGCATGGCATACTCTGAAGCTGTATGACATTGGTTTAAGAGGAGCATTAAACCCACTTTCATACAAAGCTTCCTTGCTGACAGGAAGTTTAGAGTTCGGTAGGAAACAGTTTCTCTAACCTGGAAGACCAGCTGGAAGGGGTCCCACAAGGGAGTGTCTTAAGTTGACCCTGTTTTTCCATTGCTATAAATTACATTGTAAAGGTTTTCCAAATTCGGTCTCATGTAATCTTTTATGTGGGTGCTTTACACTGTACGGGTCAGGAGGAATCTTACAGGATGTGCAAGACACATGCAGACTGCAAAAAATCAGGTTGTACAGTGGGCAACATATCATGGGTTCAAATTTTTCTCCAAGCAAACCATGGCTATACATTTCCACAAACGAGGAAAGTTCCATCCTTCCCTCTATTTAGGTGCAAACCCACTGCAATTTGTCCAAGAAGTGAAGTACTTGGGTCTAATTTTTGACTCAAGACTTACATGGGTGCCTCACATCAATCAGTTACAAGTGAAGGCTACAAAAGCGCTTAGTATTTTGCAGGTTCTTTCACATTTATCTTGGGGTGCAGACTGCACAATGCTTCTTCGGCTTTACCGAGCGCCTATTCGTAGTAAGCTTGATTATGGATGTGAAGCTTATTCATCTGCAACTCCACTGTTCTCCAGATGTTGGGCTCAGTTCATAATGAAGCTCTCAGAACCCGTACTGGGGGTTTTTAGGTCTTCACCTGGGTCCCTGTATGCTGAGAGTGGAGAACCATCTCTTTCATTACTCCGGGACTACATGAACCTGATTTACTACACGAGACTACAAAGGATTCTGGGATCTCCTACATCCAGATTAGTTTTCAGCCCCGTGAGATTAGCCGATCCTATGGTAGGAGAATGAGGAATCTTGTGGAAGAGCTTAATATTTAAGTCTCACTAAGGTTCTCTGTTGAATTCCCCCAATTCCCCCTTGGACTAATCAGTCGAGCTGGATTTGCTCGAATTGGGAAAGGGGGGAGATCTGAAACAGAAGTCAGAGAGAGGGTTTCTTCAGCACATTTCTAGGTACCAAGGATCAGATCAATATATACAGATGGTTTTGAAATCTGAAATGGTGTGGGCTTTGCAGCAGTGAGCAGAAGGAAGACTGCATCTGGCAGTCTTTCTCTTGAAGCCTCGATCTTCACTGCAGAGTTACATGCCATCCCAGCGTTAAGATACTAGAGATCTTACGAACCATTCTGTTGTAATATATTGTGACTCTCGTGGTGCCTTGCAAGCAATCAAGAGTTTAAACTCATCACATCCAGTAGTGAGGGAGGTTCAAGATTTGCTTGCATTGATGTCAACACGTAAAAAGATAACTCTATGTCAGCACATGTTGGTATCAGTGGGAATGAGCGAGCTGATCAGAAGGCCAAGGCAGCTGCCACTCAGCCTTGTGATGCTCGTTTTCCTCTCCCACACACCGACCTGAAACCCAGCATAAGGAATTGTCTTCGTGATAGATGGAGGGGAAAAATGGAGGCATACTCTAAAAACAAACTGCGAGAGATTAGAGATGATCTTGGGAGTTGGATGACCAGCATCCATCCCAACCGAAAAGTAGAAGTTGTATTAACAAGAAATAAGATCGGGCACACGAGACTGACTCATGGACCGATGATGTCTAAAAGTCAAGCACTTTGTGAGGGATGCCAAGAGCCATTAACGGTCGCACATGTAGTGGAAAGATGTGCAACATTCTCAGACCAAAGACGTATGTACTTGTTTCTCCCATATACACTGAAAAATGTATTGGGGGAGGATTGTGACATTGAAGGTCTTATTAGTTTTCCTAAAGGGGGCTAAAATTTTCAATAAAATTTAATCCATGCATAATATTTATGCAAAAACTTTATATCACTTAGAGCATAATATTTATGCTTTGATTTTTTATATATTTGTTGTTTATTTGTAAGATAATTTATTGATAGATTTTTAAAATTTTAAAAATTCTAATATTTCTATCTAACAAGGTGTTCGCCGCTAATGACCTTAGCTGTTGACGCGGCAGACAATTTTAAAAAATCAATCATCCTTTTTATACGGAGGGGGTTTGGTCAACCATTACCCCAAGGTATGGCAGACCTGGACCCTTTTTAAAGCCCATTCCCGGGGTTTCGGGTTTTGTACCTTAAATTTTTTCCCTAAACCATGGTTTGGATTTGCTCAGAATCTTCAGTCCTGTCCTACGCCTCCTCAATAAAAGGCCCAGACTTGTACTTCTGGCAGTGGTCCATGGAGATGATTGCGAGTCGTCTCATAGGGATACTTGCACCCCCTGGGAGGTGTAGTTGAGGATACAGCACTTTGGGGGTGTTAAAAAGGGCTGACTGAGGACCCCCCCCTGTGGTGTTCCATTTCTAGTGCGGGGCTTGTAGGGACCAAGAGTTTTCTTCCATTCCCTTCGGGTCGGCTCTCCTTTTGATTACAAGAGGGTTGCTAAATTTAAAAAACCTTTTCCAGGGTCTAGGGAAAACTACCACGAAGCGCAGTGCTGTTTTGCTGAAAAGCGTGGCTATGCTGTGGCTTTGCTCATGCCCCTTTAACCCTGGAGGTGTTCTGTGGGGGACCCTTTTTTTATGTAGTCGTTTAGACCTTCTCTCGCGCTTTCCCCGTTAAGATGGGGGGAAATTTCCCCGGGCCCCTTTGGTTTTTGGAATGGAAATTATGATGCCCTCTTCCACTCTGGAGTAAAATGGGAGTTTCCCAGGGCATGTTGATGAGTTCGGAATGCAAGCTTACCCGCCCTCCTAGTGGGAAATGAAGGGGATGAGATCTCATCAGAACCGGGGGTGTGCCAAACTGTTTTTGTAGTTTTTTTTTTGGTCCTTTGCCTTTGGAAATTTTTCTCCCATGTTCCTCTGTGGGGGACTTCCTTAATCTTGTCATTAAAATCTCCTGGACCATGGGCCAGTTTTTTTTTCTGTGAGGCTGTTGATTTTTTGGCTTTATAATCCACGTTTCACTCTGTGGGGGTTCTTCTTTTAACAGTGGGGCCCCGGGTTCTGAAAGGCTTGCCAGTTGAAACCCTTTTTTCCCGTGTTCTATTTCTGGGTTTTTGAAAAGGGGGAAACTCCTTTTTTTTGGAGATATCCGGGACGGCTGTGGGGGGGCTTTTTTCTTGTAGGAGGTCGGGAAATCTTTTTCTTTTTTTCCCGACATGGGTTCCTGGGGAACGGAAAAAACGGTCTCTTTTTAGCAACTGAGGTCGCCTGAGGACCGCCTCTTTCCTGGCAGAGAAAGCCAGGCTCCAGGCTGATGTCCCTTGGCACTTGGCTCTTGTGTTCTTTGGCCTTCCTTGTGGGGCTTAAGGCACACCTCGGTGTGTGTGCCTTGCTGCAGACACCACAGTTGGGTTTTTGGCCTTGTAGCTA
>NC_051399.1:18525333-18530333 GCF_015228065.2 Penaeus monodon | reverse complement strand
TGACCTGCCCATTGTCATTTTTTCTTTTTGATGCTCACAAGTATATCTTCTACTTTTGTCTGTTCCCTGATCCACGTCGCCCTCATCCTATCTCTTGGGCTAATTCCCAGCATCAATCTGTCCAGCCCTCTCTGGGCACTTATTAGTTTCCTCTCCAGTAGTTTGGTTGTAGTCTATGTTTCTTAGCCATAGGTCATAACTGGTAGGACACATTGGTTAAAGACTTTTCTTTTTAAACATAATGCAAGGAACCTCTTAGTGTGCTACTGTGTCTGCCAAAGGCACTCCAGCCTAGACTGATGCGTTGTTTAATTTCCTCTTCGCTAGATGTGTTTGTCTGTACGAGCTGTCCTAGGTATATATACTTGTCCACTACCTCTAACACTTCACCTTGTACTTGTATCTGTTCGAACTGAACTCTACTATTGAATATGATCTTAGTCTTTTTCTTGTTCATCCGAAGTCCAATTTTCAGACTTTCTTTATTCAGATCTTTTATTAGTTGCTTCATTTCATTTGCAGATTCACTGAAGAGAACAATATCATCTGCAAATCTTAGATTGTTTAGATGTTCGTCTCCTATCTTGATACCCTTTCCATTCCACTCCAGCTTTTTTAATATTTCCTCAAGACAAGCTGTAAACAGTTTTGGTGAGATGGTATCGCCCTGTCTAACACCTTTTTTAATTGGTATTTTGTCGGTTTCGGTGTGGAGCTTGATGGTTGCTGTCCCATCTTTGTATATATCTTCCAGTATTTTACAATATACCTCCTCTATTCCCTGTTTTCGGATAGCTTCCAGTACTGCTGGTATCTCTACAGAGTCAAATGCTTTTTCGTAATCGATGAATGCCATACACAGGGTTTCTTATAATCGTTTATTTTTTCATTTATTTGGGTAAGCTTAGGGATGTGGTCTGTTGTTGAGAATCCACTGCGAAAGCCTGCTTGTTCTCTAGGCTGGTTAGAATCAAGATGGTCAGAGATGCGAGTTGTAATGATTTCTGTGAATAGTTTGTAAATAGCTGAAAGGAGGCTTATTGGTCGGTAGTTTTTTAGATCCTTTCTGTCCCCTTTTTTGTATCAAAATAATTGCATTTTTCCAGGCTTTCAGAGTTTTTCCGTTGATAAGGCATTTGTTAAAAAGATTGGCTAGTTTCACTGTTGCAATTTCTCCGGCATCTATTATAAGTTCTATACTAATTCCATCTTCCCCTGGTGTTTTCCCTCTCTTCATGCCTTTAAGTGCTCTTTTTATTTAATGCTAGTACCTGAGATCATTCCTTCATTTATCATTTGAGTATTGAATTTCCGTACATCTTCCCTCTTCTTATTATTTATAGTCTGTTGGTTCGGCTAATTCTATTTTGTCCCTGATTGACGATATTTTCATGACCCTAAGTTTTTACATAAGCTCTTTAGTTTCTACCAAGAACTTACTGAAGCTTTGCTTGACGTTCTTACCGCCTACTTCTAGTGCAGCTTCCTTTATTATGTCACTGAACTGTTTGTTGATTTGGTCAATGTTGAGATCTTCGTCACTGAGAACTGAATATCTGTTATGGATTTTAAGGTTAAATTCTGTCACTCTGGTTAGCTAAATTTGGCTGTGGTTTTCGTATGAGTTTACTCCTTTCCCTTCTGAGGTGTAATTTAATTTGGCCTCTGACCATTCTATGGTTGCTGCCAACATTTGCTTTATTAATAACTTTTTTACATTTTTACATTTTTTACCATATCGCACCTATTTGAAATTATGAAGTCAATTTCATTTTTGATGTCAGATGGCGACTTCCATGTCCTCTTCCAGTCTAGTCCTTTTTTGAAGAATGTATTCATGATTTTGAGTGAACGAGCCTCCCTAAAATCAACTCGTATTTGTCCCCTCTCATTCCTAGTACCTATTCCGTGATTCCCTATTGCGGTTTCTCCTACTGTCTTTTTACCTATTTTGGCATTAAAAAATATTCTCTTGCTGGCTAAATGAACATCATCATAGAAGCTCTCTATTTCTTCATCACTGTGGCTGCAGGTTGGAGCATAGACTTGAACAATCTTTAAGTTGTACCTATTGTTTAGTTTTATTGTTATTGAAGCCACTCTTTCGCGTATACTATAGAATTCCACGATATTCTTTTCTAAACATTTGTGAACTAAGAAGCCTACCCCTAATTCCTGCTTGCTACCTCCAATAGAGCAGGTGTCCATCATTTAGTATCTTCTGCTTTTCGCCTATTCTTCTAACCTCACAGAGTCCTATAATATCCCATTTGATGAAAGAGAGTTCCTCAAGTAATGCTAGCAAGTCGGATTCAGTTCTCATTGTCCTTATATTATATGTGCAAAGGTTCATCAATGTGGGGCGGCCTGTTGTTGACCGAGGATTCTTAGCACCCTCTGCTCTGGAACGATCCTGATCGTCGCCATAACCAGGGCTCTTTCGCTTACGGGGAATTAGGGCTGTTGCTCTGTCTGTGCAGTCATGGTTTTTTATTAAGAGGTAGGCAGCCGAGTTTCCTCCCACCTACTGGCTTCGGTGTATCTTGGTGAAAAGGGGAGTAGTTTAGCCGGGATGCCACTGATAAGCCCCTCCAGCAGGGTTCGCCCTGTCTAGTGTGTACTTATGTGTCGCCAAGCACGGCCTGCTCACTATGCCAGGGTATACTCCCATGAGCATGGGCTTACCTATCAGAAGTGTGTATATGTGGGATTATATTTTATACACTGATTTTATTTATGTGCATGTACGCCCACTGCAGACACAGTTGTTCACCTGCAAATGCCTCAAGTACCACATATATGCTCATTTTCTTGCACATGCACACGCAAGCATACACCTTTACATATGCTCTTTTACATGTAATATGCATATACACTCTTACATTATACACAACTACATACAAGCGCTTTCCATACCCATGTATAGACGCATGCTTATACATATGTGTATACTCATCCCCATGTATGCGAACACGCACCTGCGCATACATCCTGTGCACCTACTTATGACTGTACAAACACATACAAATATAGCAAAACGTATGCTGATGCACACGAGTATGCGCACATATGTTTATGAGCACACGTTAGTGCTCACCCACATATATCTGTATATACCTGTACTTTCACACATATTTTCACATATAAATGTATACATACCATACATGCACACACACATTTACACACAACGTACATATATACATACACATATACATACATTTTATACATACATTACATATACATACATACACACACATACACTTATACACATATACGCATACATACACTCACACCTGCTTATATACATATAATATATATTAATACATACACTACACACACATACATACATACACATACACACCCACACTCGTGCACATACGTTTAAACAGCGTCTGCATGAGCGCACATAAGCACTCCATTATAATGAGCCCATGCATTATAATGTGCATAAATTGTAGGCTTGCAGCGGAGGGATTGGAGAACGGAGGTGGGTGATGTGGGAGGGGAGGATTTAGGATGTTAGAAAGGGTAAGGATGGGGTTTGGGGTTAGAGGGAGTTAGAAGGGGGGTTTTGTATCTGGCAGTTTTTCGGAGAGGTGTTACATTCCTTAGCGGTTGCTAAGCCTGCCGTCCTGCGCGCTCAGGCGACCGGGGCCATGGGTCGCGGGGTCAGCGTCTGGCACTAGCCTGAGGTGCCATCGCTTGAATTACGCTTTGTGAGTGCCTATTTTATCTGGCGGGTCTTCTGTCGGGTGGCTCATTATATTTGTCGATTCATGGTAACCATATTTAAACCTACCTGGTTTTTATGATGTACTGTACTTACATACTGGTGGTTTGGCTGTTCCTTAGCGAATCTACCTGAGGGGAAACTGTGGTACATGCGATTTGGCTGTTACTCGGCGACCGGTGAGGCCTGTTATTTTCTAATGATTTCGTAATTTGGTATTCTGTTCTGTAAGGGGAGTGATTTTTTTTCTTCATTAATTTTATCTATCGTGGCACTCTCGATGAGCATTCGGACATGACCTTATTTAGCACGGTAATGAAGTCTAGCATTCCTAATTGATACTTTCTGGCATCTCCATTAGTTTAAAGCGACCACGTATGCATGGACCAATATTGAATTTTATAGGCTTGTGAGACATGGATAAATTAGTATTTCTATTTGGGCTGGATTATAAGCTCTATATATTCACGAATCTTTCTCTCTTATGTAGCACTATCACAGATCACTTTTCACTTGTAATTTTTAGCCCTTTTTATCACTGATCTAACCACGACACCTCTCTTACTCATTGCCAGATATATATATATATATATATATATATATATATATATATATATATATATATATATATATATATGTATGTGTGTGTGTGTGTGTGTGTGTGTGTGTGTGTGTGTGTGTGTGTGTGTGTGTGTGTGTGTGTGTGTGTGTGTGTGTGTGTGCATATGTGTGTGTGTGTGTGTGTGTGTGTGTGTGTGTGTGTGTGTGTGTGTGTAAAAGGCTATGAACCCTTAGTACAATGGCTAGCAGGAGTAGTGATAGTTTGTATGACGGCTTGACTCTTTATTAATGAAGAGTAAAATACAATACACATGAGACAATGTCTTAGGGTAAGCGCTGGGCACGGGGTCATGTGTCCGGCTCGCCAGCCCAGAGGCTGGTGGTGCATGTAGTGATCTGTGCTCGGTGAGCACTGGGCACAAACTAAGAGGTCAGATGAGGTCAGATAAAATCGTCATCTAAACCCTCCCTGAGTCGATGGGTCTTAACTCGACCTAGAGCCACGTGGCAACCAGCCACATGGTCTATTTTCTAATGGTTTACACAAATTGTGCATATGTACATGCCATATTGCTTGGCCACCTACGCATGCCTTGCCCTCAAGGCGCCTTAGATTTGCTTCAAAGGGTGACCCACTTTGCCTGGTCCTGATTGGCTGGTCATCTCATTCTTGCATGCGTTGTCCTTAGTGCATCTTTGTAGTTGCTCA
>NC_051399.1:18489660-18520233 GCF_015228065.2 Penaeus monodon | reverse complement strand
GGTCTGGTAGGGCCTGTTGCCTTGCGCGTGCGAGGAGGGAAGCACCTTTCCAAGAGCCCTACCGTGCTATTGGTCTCCGCATGAACAGAATTTCACATGACTATAATTTATGGTATCTCATGAATAACACCTACCTAAGCGAAAACACTCACACACACGCACAAACGTTCATAAACACACACACACACACACCCACACCCACACCACACCACACACCCACAAACACACACACACCTACACCACACGGGCACACACACCACACACACCACACACACATTATCCTTCCCTCTCTCTCTCTCCTCTCTCTTCTCTCTCTTCGCTTCTCTTTCTTCCTCATCCTCCGTCCTCTCTCTCGTCGTCTCTCTCTTCTCTCCTTTCTCTCCTCTCTCTCGTCATTCTCTCTCCTCTCTTTCTCTCTGTCTCTATCTTGTATATATAAAGTAAATAATGAGTATACTTATATATGTATAGTATCTATATATATATATATATTATATATCTATTATATCTATATTTAATTATATTAATATAATATTATATTCTATATATATATATAATATATATATCTATATATATATTACTTTCTTTCTGGGTATACATAGGTCGACTACATTGTATATATATATATTATCTTCTATATATCTCTTTCTATATTATCTGATATCTTATATATGGTTATAGACATTGACTCAAGACTGCCCGACGGCATCTTGAGTTCCAGGTTCGAGTCCCCGTCCACGCTTTGTTCCATTGGGGCAGTGAACTTCACACTCGATTGCCTACCTAGCCCCTGGGTGGCAGCCCAAGTCAGGTATATTACCACAGCCCGGATGAAACTCGAGAGAATGATTCCTAAAAGTAACACCGGCACTCTCCGTTTAAAGGAACTGTGACCCTACCCCACGTCTCACTCCAATCGATCACAACATGAAAACTAAATTAAGTACCATGCTGTGACCACGGCGGCTCAAGCATGAACCATACCGTAAAAAAAAACAAAAAAAACAAAAAAAAAAAAAAAAAAAAAAAAAAAAAAAAAAAAAAAAAATATATATATCTCATTATCTTATATATATAATATAATCTAATATCTAATCTAATCTATCTATCTAGCTATCTAGCTAATCTATCTATCTATCGATATTTCTTACACACACACATACACCCACACACACACACACACACACACACACACAAACATATAATATTTATATTATATATATTAGTGATATTATTGATAATATATTATATGTTATATGTTTGTGTGTTTGTGTGTGGTGTGTGTGTGTGTGTGTGTGTGTGTTTGTGTGTGTTGTGTGTATGTTTATTCACATTCTATTATGTTGTATTATATATATATATATATCAGTATTATATATATTAATATAATATATTATATAATAAGTTTTTAATATATACACTAAATATTGTAACCACACACACACACCCCACACACATACACAC
Source organism: Penaeus monodon (assembly GCF_015228065.2). Lineage (NCBI taxonomy): Eukaryota > Metazoa > Arthropoda > Malacostraca > Decapoda > Penaeidae > Penaeus > Penaeus monodon. The sequence continues at coordinate 18,518,769 of NC_051399.1, read as the reverse complement.
ACAAACCACACCACACAAACACACACACACACACCCACTACACACACACACACCCCACCCCACACACACACACACCACACCCATCACACACACACATATTAATATTAAGTAATTATATATTATATATTATTTATTTATTTATTTTTTTATACATGGCACACGAGATACCACACACCACACGCCCAAACACACACCCACACACAAGACACACCCAACACACCACACACCACACACACGCCTACACACCCACCACACACACCACACCGGCACACACACAACACATCACACATATATATATCTTCTCTCTCTCCTCTCTCTGCCTCTCTCTCCGTCGGCCTCGTTGTTCTCTCTCCTCTCCATCCTCTCTCCTCCTCCTCCTCTCTCTCTCTCCTCTCTCTCATCATCGCTCTCCCCTCTCTCTATCATTACTATAGATATTTAGTATATGATATATATATCTAGATATATATATATATAATTTGTGTGTGCCTGTGGGTGTGTGTATGTTGTGTGTGATTAACGTTCATATGTATGTATGTATGTTGTATTATGTATGCTATATCTCGCTTATGTTATCTATCTTATACCAGCACCATCACACACACACACACCCACACACACGGACATAAACACAGACACAACCACACACACCCAGACCACAAACACATATTATAATATAGAATATATATATATATATATAGATATATCTGTATATAACGAATACTCTTTTGATTAAATTACATATATATATATTACTAATATATATATATATATATATTATATATTAGTATAGTATATCTAGATTATTACATATATACACACACCTACATTATATGATATATATATCATATATATTGTATATGTATATATATATAATACATTCTATATATTATATATATATATATATATATAGTATATTAGACTATATGACATATAATAGAGATATATTATATATAGATATATGTATTATAATTATTAATATTTATTTATTTAGCCTATTTATATAACAGATTTTATACATAAATATATATGATAGATATATATCTATAATCTATATATCTAATATAACTATACATACACCACACACACACACACAACACCCCACACACCACACACACACACACCAACACGCACGGCCCCACACCACACACACATATATATTTATATATATATATCTACATATATATATATTCTATATATATATATATATTAATACTATATATATAGATTAGATTACATATTTATTAAATGGCACACGCAATACACACACACACACACACACACACACACACACACAAATAAACACACACGCACACACACTCAACACACAACCACACAAACACACGCACACACAAACACACCGCACACACACACAACACAACAGGACACACACACACAACACACACACATATATATATATATATATAATATAATATATATATATGATATATATAATATTATATATATTATCTAATGGGCACACGCAGACTCGCCACACACACACCAAGCACACACCACACACACAGACCACACGCACAACCACACACACACACACACAACACACACACACACAGACACACCACGATTATTAATATATATCTATATATATATATATATATATATATATAGATATATATATATATAGCTATTTATATATTATATCTATATATCTATATATATATATATATATTATATCTTATTATATATATATATCTATGTATGTGTTGTGTGTTTGTGTGTGTGTTGTATTTGATTAATTTACTATATATATGTATAATTATATAAATACATATATCTCGTCTATACACACACACACACCACTACCACACACAGCGGCACACAACCCGTATATATAGATCTATATATATATATTATATCATATAATATATATATATAATCATATATATAACTATTTTATACACACAATACGATATATATATTATATATTATATGTATTATAATCTATTATCTACTCTATATATATATATATATATATCTATACATATTTATGTATATATATATCTATCTATTATTATATATATAATATCTCTTCTCTATACTATCCCGGTGCTACTAGGATGATAGATAGCATCGCTAGCATACGCTTCTAGACTATTTCCTTTCTCTTCTTTATGTAACAGCATTATTATACTCGAATACTATATATCTATTCTTTATATCTATATATCTATATATATATATTTCTATTATCTCTTCTATTAATCTATATTATCTCTCTATTTTATGCTATATATATCTATATATATAATGTCTATATAATATATACATTACATAATATATAATATACATATTACATCTATTGCATGCATATATATCTATATTATATATATATTATATATATTAATGAAGTATATCTTATTATATATATATTATATATTATATGTATATAATCTGTTTACGTAAATACATGTATAATATGTATGTATGTATGGCTGTTGCATGTATCTATCTATCTATTCTATACATATATATAGATATATTCTTACTCCACACAACATACACACACATACACACACACACACTATATATAATATTATATATATATATAATAATATCATATATATATCTATATATATATTATTATATATAATATATATATATATATCTATATATGGGTGGTCTTTTTGCTCCTTTTGGCTTGCAACACGACAAAACGAACCGTCTCCAGTTCACTCGAACCAGCTTGCTTCCCACGGTACAACCATGTCTCCCACCCACGTGAGTACATGTTTTGAGCCTTTTTGATTTCATTTGATTTCTTTTCCTTTTCCCCATAAATGTGTTAAGCAATGTCAGTCATTCTCATGCTGGTTCTGTTGGGTAAAGTGCTAAGTGCAGAAATGGCACGTTCTCAAACTATTCCAAATGACCTTGATCTCACATCCCATGTGATCAGGTATGGTGGACGACAACATGACTATCGTTCGATTCAGTTAGTATTTAAATTAAATTCCTCATTGTTATAAGGATTAACTCGTTCGTACTTCTATCTCTTTTTCACGAATATCTTCATATCATTTATTTTCTCCTCTAGTAACGCATTTCCCGTGTGGGACCTGACCACCACTTACTCCTTTCTCCGTTCCCGTCGTTTCGTCGGACGAGGAAATGGTCGAGAGATGACCACTTGTTTTTTTTTTTTTTCCTGAAATTTGGTTGCTGTTTTGTTGACATAAACTTGGGAATAAAGTGTATCATTGTTTACTTCTTTGCTCATTGGTGACCACATTCTATCCTGCGCTAGATGGAGCTTGTAATGCGAATTTTTACTATAAATTTATTAATTTTCTTCATATATTGTTAGGAATTTCCCCCCATGATCAAGTGCCCAGGATGCCTGATTAAAACCCGAAACCCGAGGTTTCGTGAATCGCCTTATATATCTCCGTTACTGATTCCGTTTGACCCCAGTTATGTGCTGTAATTAATGTAGGACCTAGGGTGAAAAGCTAGAATCCTTATTCGCTTATTAATCACATCTCCCTTCTTACCCTCATGCAGGAGCTGCATGTTTTTGGTAGAATCCCATGCGATCGTGTGTTTCGTGATAGTTGTATAACCTGTAGGGATGTCATGAGACCCTCACAGATGAATGCAAAGAGATCAGGTTATTTATGAGATTTTACCCCCTCATTTTGCTTCATTCTAAGCAGTTTTGGGTATAGGATCCCCCCCGTGGATGATCTGACATGCTACTAACATGGCTACCTCGGCAGTTACAGAATTATCTTAACCCCGAGAACGATTTGCTTGCTAGAAAGACTTGTAAATATTTTTCAACATCACCATTCATTAATGCGTACATTCTGTCACTATTATTAATGTTGAACTCAATGTGGTAGTTGAAATTCATTTTGTAATTACAGCATTTGCTACTTGTCTCAGTATTGTTATATTATTATATTGAAGTTATTGTGTTTGGTGCGACAGTTTCTGGTGTGAGCTCACTCTCATTTTCATTCTCATTCATGCTCGTGTCGCTCCACACAAACTCACCGTACTATCACATCACATCATCCATATGCAGAATAAAAGACACTGAATGAACCTTTTCATTTGGTTTTTGCTGTCGTAGTTTGCAGGTTTAAAGATAATTGATAGTTCTCTTTTTCCCACGATAGTGTCAGACATTACGAGTGACTCGATACATGATTACAATACTTTGTATTTGAAACAGTTATTTCTCTATGTGTGTATGACGGATTGGTTCAAGTAGTCTTTGCGATTGTGTTGCCTTTTTTTTCTCGTATATACCACAATATCTATCAAGGACGTTTGGTAGTTTCAAGCAGGTCCTTGCGGAATCGTTTACGGACGTTTCCCTCTCCTATTTTCTTTTATATTTGGTTAAAATAAGGCCCAAACCGAAAAAAAGGTGAGATAAGTAAAACGAACATTAAAGAAACTGCAAATGTTATATAAATAACCAGCTAAGTGGCACTTAACAAAACAAAACCCATTCTTCTCTATTACCTTTCTTCTTCTCCTTACTCTCTCGTCTCTTCTTTTCTTTTGCCCTTATGTGTAATAGATAACTAGTTTTATACACCCGATTTCTGACAAAACGGCACTGAGAGTACCCTGCCCAGAAACGGTACCCTTGGATGATGTTAGAAGGATGTCCACCAGAGATCCCGAAGCCTGTAGACCTAGATGTTCGGTCAGATCAATGTATTAATTTATGCATTCCCATGTGTATGAAGGCGCCAAGCTGCCGGGAAGAGCCCGTATGATCACAGCAAAAGGACAGGCACTCCCCAGCACAGGTACCCCGTCACTCTAGTGTTGCTGTTGAAGGTGCCGCCTGCCTGGATGCCGCGGCTATCCAGTCAAACTATGAGCGTACGTCAACGCAGGTACAGCCTCCCTGAAATATGCCGAGGAGGACGCTTCCTGACGCCGAAGTCCGTAGGTCCAGACAAATATTACGAGGATTTGTGGACAAACATGGCAGCCGATTAGGACCTAGAACAGATTTTTTTTTTTTTTTCTTCAAAGGACATTGACTCCGCCGAGTTGTAGGCTGACGGGGACAGGATGACCTGCACATGAAAGCTTCAGGACGTGTGGGACTTCGAGGACGGGCAGATTACAAACCAAGTACCTAGCAAGAGGGGACGACAAGGATGAGCAAACTACAAAGATTCACTAAAAGGACAACGCATGCAGAATGACATGACCCCAATCAAGACCAGCAGAGTTGGTCACCCTTTTAGCAAATCTAAGGCGCCTTGAGGGCAAGGCATTCCGTAGGTGGCCAAGCAATCTGGCATGTACATATGCACAATTTGTGTAAACCATTAAAAATATACTACATTTGGCTGGTGTGCCACGTGGCTCTATGTCGAGTTAAGGGACCCATCATCGACTTCAGGGATGGTTTAGATGACGAGAATTTTTATCTCCTCTCTGAACTCTTATTTGATGCCCAGTGTGCTCCACCGAGTCACAGATCCTAATGCACCACCACAGCCTCTTGGCTGGCGAGGCCTGACAAACTTACCCCGTGCGCCAGCGCTTACCCTAAGAACATTGTCTCATGTGTACTTGTATTTTTACTCTTCCAATATAAATAAGAGTTGTCAAGGGCCGTCATACACAAACTATCGCTAACTTTATAACTCCTTCTACCATTGTACTAAGGTTCATAGCCGCTTTTAAACAACACACACACACCCTACCACCACACACAGCACACACACACCACACTAATCATATCACACACACCGACAACCAACCACACACACACACACACACACACTCTAACACCCAAGACACACACAAAACACACACCACAGCACACCACAACTCACACACACACACAACACGACACACATACACACATACATATATATATGATATATATATCTATATATATATAATCTGTATATAATATATATTATATAGTATATTATCTGGCTATGAGTAGAGAGGTGTCGTGGTTAGAATCAGTGATAAAAAGGGCTAAAATTACAAGTGAAAAGTGGATCTTGATAGTGCTACCTCAGAGAGAAAGATTTCCGTGATATATAGAGCTTATAATCCATCCCAAATAAATACTATTTATCCATGTCTCACAAAGCTATAAAATTCATATTGGTCCAGGCATACGTGGTCGCTTTAACTATGGGATTAGCAAGAAAGTATCATTAGGAATGCTAGACTTCATTACCCGTGGCTAAAAAGGCGGTCCTAATGCTCTCGAGAGTGCCACGATGATAAATTAATGAAGAAAAAAACCTCCCCTTACAGAACAGAATCCACAATTACGAAATCATTTAAAATAACATGCCCTCACCGGTCGCCGAGTAGACACCCAATCGCATGTACCCACAGTTTCCCCCCTCAGGTAATTCGACTACAGGAAAAGCCAAACCAACCATATGTAGTAAAGTACATCATAAACCCAGGTATGGTTTTAAATATGGTTACCATGATCGGCAAATGTTACTGAGCCAACCGCCTACAGAAGACCCCGCCAGATAAATAAGGCACTCACAAAGCGTAATTCAAGAGCGATGGCACCTCAGTCTAGTGACACGCTAGACCCCCGCCGCGACCCAAAAAAAATTTTGGGGGGGGGGGCCCCGGTCCGCCCTGATCGGCAGGACGGCAGCTAGCAACCGCTAATGAATGTTACACCTCTTTCCGAAAACTGCCAGAATACACAACCCCTATAGAACCCCCCTTCTAACTCCCTCTACCTCGAAACCCCGATCCTACCCTTTTCTAACACCTAAATCCTCCCCTCCCACATCCCTCCACTCCGTTCTCCACTCCCTCGCTGCAAGCCTACAATTTATTGCCACATTATAATGCAGGGCCTCATTATAATGGAGTGCTTATATTTGCGCTCCATGCAGACGCTGTTTAAACGTATGTTCACGAGGTGGGTTGTATGTGTAATGTATGTATGTATTTAATGTGTGCGAGTGTGTATGTAGTGTATGTATTAATATCTATTTATGTATAGTAATCCGTGTGATGTATGTATGCGTATAATGATGTATAAGTGTAATGTGTGTTTATGTCTGTATATGTATCCATGTATATATAATGTGACTCGGCATGTATCTGTACATGTTAATTGTATGTGTATGTGCAGGTGTGTATGTAATATGTAATGTTATTGTATAAATGGACGTATAATGTGTATGTATATGTGTACTCTTGGTGGTGTAAAGTGTGTGTGGCATTATGTTATGTGTAGTATATAATATGTAACGTTGCGTGAAAATGTGTGTGTGACCTTTAATGGTATGTATACACTTTATATGTGAACTCATGTGTGAAAGTACGGTCTATACAGGATATATGTGGGTGAGCACTAACGTGTGCTCATAACACATATGTGCTCCTACTCGTGTGCATCAGCAGACTTTTTGCTATATTTTGTATGTGTTTGTCAGGTCCATATCAGTAGGTGCACATGATGTATGCGCAGGTGCGTGTTCGCATACAATGGGGAATGGAGTATAGCCAGCTATGATATAATACATGGGCGTTTATTATCCTGTGTATGAAAGCGCGTGTATGTATTGTGTAATATGTAGAGTGTATATGCATAGTTACTGTAAAAGAGAAATATGTAAAGGTGTTGCTTGCGTGTGCTGTGCAGAAAATGAGCGTATATGTTGTACGTGAGGCATTTGCCGAGGTGAAGCAACTGTGTCTGCATTGCTTACAGCACATAAATATAAAATCACAGTGTATAAATGTTAATAACCCACACTATACATACATTCTGGATAATACACTCAGAAATCAACCCATAAGCTTCCATAACAGGAGTACAATACCACAAAGCCCCTGGCTAGTGAGCAGGAAACCCGTAGGAACTTGGCGACAATAAGGTAACATCACACTAGACAGGGCCGAACCCTGCTGGAGGGGCTTATCATGTGGCATCCCGGCAAACTACTACTACTTCTCCCTTTTCAGCACCAAGATACCCGAATCATAGGTGGTAGGAAACTTCGGGCTGCCTACCTCTTAATCAAAAAAAAAACCTATTACTGCAACATGACAGAGCAACAGCCCTAATTTCCCCTTCATCGAAAGAGCCCTGGTTATGTGGCGAAACGATCAGGATCGTTCCAGGAGCAGGAGGGTGCTAGGAATTCCTCGGTCACCGTGGCCGCCTCCACTTGATGAACTTTGCACAGGTATAATTATAAGGACAATGAGACTGAATCCCGACTTGCTGCAATTACTTGAGAGGCTCCTCTTTCTCAATTGTTGATATTATAGGACCTGTGAGGTTAGTAAGAATCGGCGAAAAGCATAAGATACTAAATATAGACAACCTGCTCTCTTGGAGGTATCAAGCGGGGCCATTAGGAGGTGTAGCTTCTTAGTTCACAAATGTTTAGAAACGAATATCGTGAGTTCTACTAATAATAAAGCGAAAGAGTGGCTTCAATAACAATAACTAAACATTGTACAACTTAGATAAGATGTTCAAGTCTATGACTCCAACCTGCAAGCCACAGGTGATGGAATAAATCGAAGAGCTTCTATGATGATTTCATTTGGAGCCATCGAGAATATTTTTTAAATATGCCAAATGGTAAAAAGACAGTAGGAGAAAACCGAAATAAGGGAATCACGGAATAGTGTACTGCCGAATGAGAATGAGGACAAATACGAGTTGATTTAGGGGGAGGCTCGTTCACATTTTCAACATCATGATAAACATTCTTCGAAAAAAGGACGTAGACGACTGGAAGTAGGACAATGGAAGTCGCCATCTGCGTCAAAAAATGAAATTGGACTCATAATTTCAAATATTAGCTATAGTAAGATGTAAAATTAAAAAAGTTTTAATAAAGCAAATGTTGGCAGCACCCTAAAGATGGTCCCAGGGGCAATTGAATTACACCTCAGAAAGGAAATGAGTGAAACGTCATAACGAAAACCACAGCCAAATTTAGCTAACCTTGAAGCCAGTGCCGAATTTAACCTATACATCCTAACAGTATTTCAGGTTCTCATGACGGAGCTCTCTACATTGACCAAATCAACAAACTTTTCAGAGTTGACATAATAAGGAAGCTGCACTTAGAAGTAGGGGCGGGGTGTTGTGTGGATGGAACGTCAAGCAGGAGATATTCTTTCAGAAAGTTCTTGGTAGAAACTAAAGACTATGTAAAACTTAGGGTCATGGAAACTTACGTCAATCAGGGAACAAATAGAATTATGCCGAATCACAGCTATAAATAGAGAAGAGGGAGATGTACGGGAATTCAATACTGCAAATGATAAATGAAGGAATGATTCGCAGGTAATACACCAGCTTAATAAAAGAAAAGCACAACAAAATATTAACAGGACACCACTCCTACAGATCGGGAAAACAAACCAGGGGATAGATTAGAATTAGTTATGAACATTATAATAGACTCTGGAACCCGGAGAAATTGCAAACAGTGAAACTAGCCAATCTTTTTAACAAATGCCTTATCACGTAAAACAACTCGAAGCCTGGAAAATGCAAAAATATTTTGCATACAAAAAAGGGGGACATACAGGATCTAAAAACTACCGAGCGAAGTAAGCCTACCTTCAGCTATTTACAAACTATTTCACAGAAATCATTACAACTCCGACTCTATCTCTGACATCTTGATTTCTAACCTCCTAGAGAACAAGCAGCTTTCGCAGTGGATTCCTCAACAACCAGACCCACGACATCCCTAAGCTTTACCCAAATAAATGAAAGAAATAAACGTTATTAGAAACCCCTTGTGTATGGGCATTCATCGATTACAAAAAGCGTTGACTTCTTGTAGAGATTCCACGTACTGGAAGCTATCCGAAAACAGGGAATAGGAGGAAGGTATATTGTAAGAATACCTGTAATTATATACAAAAATGGGACAGCAAGCCATCATCGAGCTCAACACACACCCGTGAACCGACAAATACCAATAAAAAAGTTGGTTCTACAGGGCGAATAAACCATACATGATTTTTTGAGAAATATTTAAAAACTGAGTGGATGGAAAGGTATCAGATAGGGAACCGAACATCTAAACATCTAAGATTTTGCAGATGATATTGTTCTCGTTCAGTGAATCGCAGATGAATGAAATGCAACTATAAAGATCTGATAAAAGAAGTCTGAACATTGGACTTTATCGATGAAAAGAAATGACTAAGATCGATGATTCCATTAGTAGGGTTTCAGTTCGAAAATCAAGTACAAGTTGAAGTGTTAGAGGTTAGTTGTGACAAGTATAATATAGCCTATGACGCTCAGTACAGACAAAACATCTAGCGAGAGGAAATATTAAACAACGCATTCAGTCTAGCGGGATGCCTTTGGCGAAACAGTATCAAACCTAGAGGTGTTCCTTGATATGTGTTAAAAAGAAAAGTCTTAACCCAATGTGTCCCCCTACCAGTTATGCCTATTGCTAAGAACATAAGCCTACAACCAAATACATGAGAGGAAACTAATAAGCTGCCCAAGAGGGCGTGGACAGGATTGATGCTAAAAGGGAATTTAGCCCAATGAGATAGGATGGGGCGACGTTGGAATCAGGAACAGACAAAAGTAGAAGTATACTTGTGAGCATCAAAAAGAAAAAATGACAATGGGCAGAAAGGTCATACACATCGGAGACAGGACAAATCAGGTGCCGAGCGATGTAACAGACTGGGTTTTATATTATATAAGAAACCAAAAGCCAGACCGAGTGACAAGATGGTGTAACGAAAACACGAAATTTGGGGCCAAAACTGAAACAAAAACAAAACCGGACAAGACGCAAGTTGGGATTGGGAGCGGCCTAACGTCCCTGCATGGACTTGACTTCAGGCTGATGAATGATGATGGTGTAGTTATATATTATAACTATATATATATATCTATCTATATCATAGTATATATCAATATATAATTATATTAATAATATAACTATAATACCTAATAACATATTGTATATATAATTAACGAAATACCTATATTCCTGGTATCAACACACCCAACACACACACACCCCCAACAACACACACCAACACACACACATATATATATATATTTCGATTGGTGACAATATCTATTATATATATAGTATATACTACTAATCTATGATTATATCTCATATCTATGTATATATCTATATTATCTTCATCCACATACATATATTACCACAAAGCACCGCCACACACACCTACACCCACACACACACATTATTATATTACATATATCTGTATGTAATATAATTAATCTTATATTATAATATATATGATATGTATATATATCTGCTGTGTGTGTGTGTGTGCATAGAAAACACACTACTTCCCTTGTTGAGACAACTGAAGAAAACCTCACAATACAAGGAATTATAATGTATTGAAATTCGATAACTAACAGTTTCCGAAAATCCACCTGGATTCCATCCTCACTCGAAGAGAGGGAGAGTAGGGGTATAAAAGAGAAATGAGAAGCACTCGGGCGGTAAACCCGGGGGCAAGGTGCGAACAGACGAACTGACGGCCTAGTGAGTCCAACATCAGGTCCCGGAGGAATCGGGCGGACTTGCATCACGTGTGGCCGTCTATATACTGTAAATGCGGAGATGGTGAGCAAGGTGTATATATCAGCAGGATAATATAGATCCACTGTTCAAGTTGAGAATTTAGTTCGTCCTCTTTATAAGGGAAGATTCCCCGGTTGGAGCCTTAATAGTCTTCGGAGTTGACATCAGCGAAGACAATCCGCGCCGCTTACTAGTCAATCTGATGGCCATGTCCCACTTGTGTGCAAAAGAGGGCTTGTTGTTGTGTCCCCTGGATACAGCGTCACTTTGTTGAAGACAGGCGCGTGTAAACTCGGCGCGCCTGTTTCGCGCGCGGCCAACATACTGCTTTCACAGTGGAGGGCCATAGGAACAGACAACCAGAATATATGATTGCAATAAGAGATTATGGAGCCCGCGTCCACTATGATGTGAGCGGACAAGAGATGCTTTTGGGTGGTCAGTGAAAAGGGCTTACCATGGAGAGGGTGGTATGAATTGATTTATGTACATACCACTGTGCGAGGCTTCCTGTATATGGAAAGGAGAAGTCCGCGAGAGCGATGGACTAGCGGTGCCCACGCAAAGGAGCTTGTTGTCAACCTCCACCTTCGCCTTTGAATCGGATGGAAGGAGAGAGAGTAGTTCAGCTGCATCAGGAATCCGCGAACTGTCAGGGTCATTAGGCCAGAGAAGCAAAGACGTCGTCGACATACCGTCGGCCAGACCGACGTCCGAAGGGAGATGGAATGAAAAGCTCATGACTCAGAAGAATTCCATGAACCGGCTGTTTGCCAGGCACTGGAAGAAGGTGGGAGAGGAACCCTGGCAACTACCGATGTCTGAGAGTACAGTAATCGATCGTCAGAGGAAAAATTAATTAGGTCTCCACACACGACTTCCAGCTGGAGTGAGACGCGGTGGGGCTAGGTAGGTGTCCTCTGGAGAAAATGCGCAGGACGTCATCCGCAAGTCAAGCGGAGATCTTGGTGACAGGAGTCAACATCCAGCTCATCATGATCGCCGGTGATACTCCACGAACGCGAGAGGTGAATTCGCGAAGAGTGTCGAAGGTGCGCAGAGAGAACAGGTTCCACAGAAGGGGGTTGTGGTCTAACTTTCGCCAAGGATTGTGTCGTCACAGAGTCCCCCGGGAGGAGTTGGAGTCCAGGTGGATTTCGAAACGTATTTCTCATTTTTTCCAATAAATTTAGTTTGTTTGTATTGTGATTTTTCTTATATATTAAATTATATATATGATATATATACATATCATTATTGATTATATATATATATAGTATATATATACTATATATTATATATTATAGTGGGGCCTCGACCCATAGCCTTTGAACAACATGTGGCTGTGCATTGTCTCACGTTAGCGCGTAGTAGCAATCGCGTGGCACGAGTGGACACATATTACATGCGCGCAAATCTCGGCGCGGATTATGGCAACTTTTTTTTGTTTAGTATTCTTATCCTAGATCGATAGTGATCCGCGACTGCTTGTTAAGCACCGTCCTATATGTTGAAAGGCTATGGAGGTCACCTAGGAAAACAGTGCTCAGTGCTTGTATTCTCAGCTCGTAGCCTGGATCGAGGCTATAGGAAGGTCCCCCTATAAAACAACCCCCACTTCCTGTGTGGTATCTTCAGATGAACTGGAGTGAATCCCTTCTGATTCCTGTGGCAACATCCTGCGAGTCGCTGGTGCCAACCCAATCGTGTCTATGTCTTCCTTTGATCCATCAGCTTTGTGGTGAGAGGGATCCTGCTTACAATGGGCAACCGCTTGTTCCTACATTCTTTCGCCAGACATTTGACTCTACATATCTGGTGGGTAGAGTCATATGTCCACAGTCGACAATCGACTGAGGTAGCTGTCGTAAAATATATATATTTATAATTATATATATAATATATATATGCTATATATAATATATATATATGTATATAATATGTTGGCTATGTGTGTATAATGATTCTATATGTAATCTATATTATGATATTATATTATATATACATTATATATATATATTATTCGACGGCTAGACCCCCTTCAGTAGATGTCGACTGTGACTTTTATTTATATTACTATATAATATATATATCATAATATATGATTATAACATATATATATAATTATAATATATTATTGGTATTCCTGAATGTGTGTGTGTGTGTATGTGTGTGTGTTTTGTGTGTTATTCATAACTGTGCATGTATATATCTATATATATATATATTATATGGATCGTAATATATCTTATTAATATATATTATATCTTATATGGATGTGTGTTTGTGTGTGTTGTGTGTGTGTGTGTGTGTGGTGGTGTGGGTGTGTGGGTGTTTGTGTGTATACTATATGTGGGTGTATATATACAATATCATATATATCACACACATACATGCAATACATATATATATAGTATATATATATATATTATATATATATATATTATTATATTTATATATTTCGTTTAGTATAAAATATGGTATATAGACAACTATATATAATATATATATATACTATATATATAATAATATATGATATATATATATTTATATTTTTATATAAAGGATATGTGTATAATATTTATCACACGCCATTCATTACATATAGATAATTATAAATTATCACATGTTAAATAGCTGTTTGAGGCCTTTTTCTTTTCCATTTTATATTTCCCTAAGGCAGCACGGGAGCGTCCTTGACATAAATTGATCACCCACATTCATATCTTGATGCCACTTACAGCCCATAATAGCGGCGCCGCTATCGAATTGAGCTGTAACTAGATTGCACCTGAGCTAAAGTTCCACAAAGTGTTCGTCCCAGTAGTGAACCCGGCCCAGCAGAGCGCTGGGCTTCGGGACTGTAGATTGTTGCGTGTGTTTCTATGTGTGCGTATTTGTCTGTTGGTGCTGACATGGTATTGTGTGCACACCTTCTCTCTTTCCATCCTCTTCCAGCCCTTCATCTTCCTTTATTAATATATTAGATATATATAATATATTCTATAGATAATTATATAATATTTAGATGTATAGTATATATATATGTATTATGTCTAATACAACACATCCCGAACACAGTCTGAACAGCCCCACATACACACACACACGACACTACACACACAAACACGACACACACCAACACTACACACACCACCACACACGCACACCACACACACGCACACACACACTATCGACCCACATACCCACAACACACACACTACCACACACACACCACACTCACTACACCACATAACGCACTCCCACACACACAGTACACATCACCCCACACAACACACAAAACACACATACCACACACACACCACCACACACCCACACCACGACACAGATTCACCCCATAACCCCACACACATTGCCCAGAGACGCCCGCGCGCGCACGCATCTACACACCACACACACACACACACACACACACACATCCCCCGCCACACCACAAACACAACACACAATGCACTACCCACAACACACACACATACACACACACACACACACCACACCTCACACCCACACACACACCACATATATCTATATATCTATTTTACGATATATGTACTATATATATATGTATATATTATTATTGTGTGTGTTTGTTGTGTGGCGGGTGTGTGGTGTGTGGGTGTGTCGATAGATACCATAATTTGTGTGTGTGTGTGTTGTGTGTGTGTTGTGGGTGTGTGGGTTTGGATTGTTGTGTTGAGTGGGCTGTATATATATCATATATATATCCCTAGTCTATAGATATATATATATCTATTATATATATATATATATACTACTATATACAGCACACAACAAACACACACACCCCACACACACACACCACACCAACACACCACACACACACACACACACACCCGCACCCACACACACAAAAAACACCACACACCCCTGAAACCACACCACACACGCACACACCACAACCACCCACCCCCACGCACATATCCCACACCACACACACCCCCACGACAACACACACACGCACATGCACGCACACACACAGTGACTACCACATACACACACAACACACACAACAACACCACACACACACCACACACCCACAACACCACTCACACAACACACACAGCATATATATATTTCTATATATTATATATAATGTTACACATATATATATATATATCTATATATATATATTATTATATATATATACTGAATATAAATATTATTTATATATATAGATATATATAGATAGATTGACTGATAGATAGCTAGATAATAGATAGTAAGATAGATAGATAGATACATAAGATAGGCTTATATGTATATTTTATACATACATCCTAATTCTATATCCTGTAATGATATTATCTCTTTATATATCTCTATATATCTATATCTATACTCATACTCTATATATCATATATAATATATATATATTATATATATATATAATAATATGTATGTTAGGCTACAGACAGATAAACAGATAATAACACCTGTCCATAGACAGATAGCGTACTCCATCCAATCCATACAATTCCCGGCGAGCGCCTGAGCAGACATCCACTGCACTGACTCCCCTCCGCGTCACAGCGCCAGGCGCTCCTCGAGAGCATGCGAATTTGAGGCATCTCCATGCATAAGAAGCTTCAGGATTCTGTCGTTCTGCAGACTCTAATAGATGACACTTTCTTTCGCTTCCGCGACTGTCTCGGTCCATCTCGGCCTCATCCCGAGGCTGAATGCTGCGGCCGGCCGGGAGCCCGTCCTCCCCCTGCGGTTGCGTTCACCGTGGCCTAGATATAGAGATAGATGAAATAGGATAGATGGATCGTCGATCGTCGATCGATCATAGTATAGATCTATATGATATATAGATAGATAGTGAAGACGTAGATAGATTAGATAGATAGATAGATAGATAGACACGTTAGATAGACAGATAGAGAGGACAGACAATAGACAGTCGGTCATACTGTCAGTTTACTTCATCATTGTGTTATATTCTGCCGTTCTTTTCGTCCGCCCCGTTTTGTACAACTACGCTTACTTTTATGCGTGAAACGAAACCATAGTTTCCTGGGACTGATACGGAATAGAAGTCTTTTTGATGTATCTGCCACTGAGGTGACTTGTTTTGAGGTAAATGGGAGATAACTGAATACATAATTTAAAAGGAATAACACGAGCGTGCGCCTCATCTTACACTAATCTAGAAACTCTTTATCCTCATTGTTGTTGTTTTGTTTCTATTAACATGTTATCATCATCACCATTCTTCTTCGAGCAAGTACACTACAGATTTATTATTCCATACGACTACCGGGGAGGGAGGTTAGAAGAAGATAGGGGGGAGGGCAGCAGTGACGGGGAGGGGAGAAAGGGAAAGGGAGGGGAAGGGGCTTAGTAGGAAAAAATGTGTAGAATGGGGAGGGGGAGAAGTGCATAAATGGCTCAGAGAAAATGGCTGGATGGAGAGGGAAGGAGGAGAAAAGGAGCGAATGAGTTTTAAGGAGAAAAGGAGGAGCAGGAAGGTGGGCTGGTATGGGCTTAAGTGCAAGGGAGATTGAATTCATGGTAGATTTGGGATGCGGCGATGATGGATCATAGAGAGTGTATGTAGTAGGGAGAGGGAGAGGGGGAGGGAAGGGGGAATTAGTTTATACTAAATGCCTTACCTCTCAAGCATCGAGTTCGGCGTTTCCTCCTCCACGAGGCATGCAAGCGATTCCTCCCTGGCCCATCCAAGCAAGCCTCTCCCTAAATAGTTGAAAAGAAAAGTTTCTTGTCCTAAGACTTCCTATCAAATTACAGATTTTCTCCGGAAAGCTGCTATATCTGCCTGATTTCACATTATGAGCTTAACAAATTAAATTCTGGCGTTTGAGTCCCTTCGTTATTGACAAGGAGGCACGACAGGTAGAGGATAAGCGGGGAGATGAGTAGCACGACGCTGGACCTCAAAGTGACCTCTTTCCGGAGTACAGACGACCTTCCTATTCGAGCTGAGTGAGTGCTTACATAGACACACACACGCACGACACCACAGCACACACAACCTACCACTGCACACACACACACACACACAACAACACACACACACTATATTATATATAATATAATATAGTATTATGAGACGTGATATTGTTATATATATACTATATATATTATATACTATTATAATTATATTTTTTTTTTTTTTTTTTTTTTTTTTTTTTTTTTTGGTGTACAGCCATTCATGCCCTGCCGGACATCGGCCTCTCTCAATTCACTACTGAAAGTTATATATGGGCAGTGCCACAAGAACCCTTGCCTGATTGGGTACCCTTCCTAATCAACCGCGTTTTGTGCACGGCGTGTGACTCCCCCGTCACATGCGCTCGACTCTTCCTCTCAAGGCGATATGTTTTTTCCACGTTTCCTGGAGGGCAATCGAGGTGAAGTTCCTTGCCCAAGGGAATCAACGCGCCGTCCGGTGACTCGAACCCTCGAACTACAGATTGCCAGCCGTGATCAGTCTTGTAGTCCTGCTCTAACCGCTCGGCCACCCCGGCCTATATATATATATTTATATATATAATAATAATATATAGTATTATATATACTTATAGTATATATATATTTATATATTAGCTAGAATAATATATATATATATATCTATATAAATATTGTAATTATATTTATATATATATGTGGTTTGTGTGGTGTGTGTGTGTGTGTGTTGTGTGTGTGTGTGTGTGTGGTGGTGTGTGTGTGTGTAGACATACACGCAACATACAAACTCACACCATACACGCAGACTCGTCTCTCTCATCCTCTCTCTTCTCTCTCTCTCACACACACACACACACACCGAGACGCCACACACGAACATCAACACTACGCACACACACAACAAACACCCAAGACATCACACACACAGACCACACACCACACACAAACAACCAACACACAACACACACACACAGCACACACACACACACACCAACAACATACACACACACACACCACGCACGCATATGAATTATAATTATATAATATAGTAATATATATGGTATTGTAATATATTAGTACATATATATGTATAAATATATATATATAATAAACATATGGATATGTCTATATATTATATAGATATATATTATTATAGTGTACTATATATTATATATTATATATATGTGTGTGTGTGTGTGTGTGTGTGTGTGTGTGTGTGTGTGTGTGTGTGTGTGTGTTTGTGTTGTGGCGTGTGTATGTATGTATGTATAAACATAATTCACAAGCATTACAAACATCACACGCAACTCACACACACGAATAGCCCACATACCCCTACCAAAAACCACACACACCACACCCACCCACATTTATGACACACACGCCCACACTGTACAACACACCCACTACACACACACGATAACACACCCACCACACACTACATCACGCACACACACAGACCACGTCGCACAGACACCCACACCACACTAGAAACACAGACACACACACACACACACACACATATAGACATATATGTGTCTATCTATCTATCTATATATCTCTCATATATGTTGTGTATATTACACCACACCCAAGAACAACAACAACCACACACACACACACACACCCACCACACCACACACGCACACACACACTTACCACCCGCCGCACCACACATACACCCACACTCCCACAACCCACAACACACACACAAATACTACACACCACACAGACATATATCTGTCTATTTATATTATTATATATATATGATATAAATATAGTAATATATATATAATATATATTATTAGAATATATATATATATATATATAGATTATATAGTATTATATATTGTATAACATACTACAAAACACACACCACCACAAGATTGCCACATGCGCGACACACAACACCCCACCTACACTACACACACAACACACACACACAAACACACCCAGCACCACATACAACACACACACACCACCACACACAACAAGGCACACACACATATATATATATATAATATAGAATGATTTTATATATATATACACATATATATATATATTTTATATATATATATATATAAAATATATATATATAATTATTATATATATATAGATGTGTGTGTGTGTGTGGTGTGGGTGTGTGGTTGTGTGTGTTGTGTGTGTTTAGTGTGTGGTATAGCTACACCCATAACAAACTCACCTCACATAGAGAACCGCACTCTCTCTTCTCTCTCTCAACACCACAATATCTATTACAACACCTATATGTATATATAATATATATTATGATATTATCATATATATATATATATATATATAATCTGTCTTCATATATTATAAAACTATGTATATTATATGTGTGTGTGTGTTGGGTGTGGTGTGTGTTGTGTGTTTGCGATACGTTATATTATATATCTATATATATATTTGCTTTATATATACTTATATATAAAATATCTATATATCTGATCCGTCTCTACTTATATATATTTTATATATATCTATATTATTTATATACTATATAAATAGTAGATCGACAATAGACAGACGACAGATATACTGCCACACACCACGCACGCCACCACTCACACCACCCACCACGGAGGACACCACACACACACACCACACACACACAACACCACACCCATGCATACTATACAGATAATATAGATAGAAAGGGTTTGATTGTTTTATTTATTCATTTTTTTTACGTGCCAACGACCAATGAAGATGGAAAATGAAGGCGAGTACTGAACGTATATGAATTAAGTCTAAAGCGTTATCTTATACCATAATCGTGCGCGCGGTGCAACTCCATAGACATACATGTAGTGATGTAGCAGGTGTGCCACTCCAGCGGATCAAAGGCGGCGGGGGAGGTGTGGCTTTTTTTTCACATCCCATAATGGACTGATGTTTTAGAGTTCCACGTGGATTTGTTTGCTCGATGTTTTGTGAAGTGCTGACACACCTTTTGAACAACATCTACGTCATCAACCGGTTGTACACTCTATACATACTCATAAACATACATTCACATATACATAAAAAGAGCGAGAGAGAGAGAGAGAGAGAGAGAGAGAGAGAGAGAGAGAGGGAGAGCGAGAGCGAGAGCGAGAGAGAGAGAGAGAGAGAGAGAGAGAGAGAGAGAGCCCACACACACACTCAAGTCCGCACAATATCCATCGAAAATATTACTTCAGGGAACCCCTTGGCTAACACTTACATCGAGGTGTCCAGTCGTGTTCTGCGTTTGTTCCACCGCCGTTACAGTAGCAACCAACATCCATGGCTGCTGCGGGCCTGTAGGGACGGAGGGGAATCCGAGCGCCTCCCATGTACAGCACCGGGTCAGCCAGACAACTTCCCTGGGGCTCTTTCCCGTATCTATCTTTTAGCCAGGGGAGCGAGTCTCACGCCAGGGCCACACTCGTGGTCCTGCCACGGGAAAGTCAGAAAGAAAGGGTTCCAAGCAATGGTGCCTATCTTGTAGGTGGAAGGGCATCCCCTCTGCTCTCTCACCAGGGGTTCACACCTACCCACGTGTTTGCCGTGCGTGGCATCCCTGTGGCTGTGGAGACGGGAGTCCTGGAGGTTGAGCGATGCCGTGCATGAGTACGCCCTGCGGCTAGCAACACGCCTCTTTGGTCCCTTATTCCAGCAAGACGGGTGGTCTGATCTTGGCCTGGTCAGATCAATCGTCTGGTCTCCTTCGGGAGGCTAGTGTCAAGCAGTCAATGTCGCCGTTGGCACTCACACTGGTCCCGTGAGTGGCAGTACAACGGTCACTGGCTGTGTACGTTCTCTTACCACCCCTGTGGCTGTTAGACATATTAGTTCTAACATACAGCTTCCCCTTGTTGGACTCAGTGGTGGGTGAGGGTGTGAGGGGATTTTATGGCTTATTTTATGGCAAGCATTTCTTCAAACCCTCACAAGAAAGAGATATATATGATGAACCGTGCAAGGCCCAGACTACAGCAGTCACTCTGAAGCCATACATGGCTTCTAGTGGCAAGCGAAAATCCAAAGCGCAGGTTGACTCTGTGAGAACTGCTGCTAAAATGGACACGATGTCAGCCAAAAACATGTCTGTCCATGAGATTGTCCAGCAAATGAACTCTCATGCTGGCCTCTCCAGACCATCACCCAAATCATGGAGACCTCTGAGTAACCCTCAGACGTCCTCCCTGACTAAGATGGGAGCACAAGCTGAACCAGCCGAAACAGCTGCTGCTCCCACGACCGCAGCCCAGAATTTAAGCCGAAAGGGCGGCCCGAAACGACCTAGGATGGAGACCGACTCTGAGGGAGAGTCTGGATCCCCTAGTCGTTTCCCACAGTTTAAGGTTCCCCCTAAACCTGAAGGCTTCGACAATGCCTACCAACTGGTGATTATTGGAGATGCAGAGAGAAATCTGGTTGTCAATTTGAATTTCCTGCAGGAAACCAAGCTTCATGATGAGAGGAAAGTGTGTCGCTCGATGATAGGAGAGTCAAGATGGTGTTACTTGTCTTCTCACTTTCGTATGATGTGGATCTGATCACATAACACCCACAGGTCGTGGACGCTTCCCGAATCTCGAAAGAGAAGAGCCCAACCAAGCAAGTCCTGGTGAACTTGAAAGGAGCCCCAATCACTACCCTTGATTTGTGTAACTGGGACTCCTTCAGCCTAATAACCTATGTGCCTGGGCCACTTGGGTGCATCAAATGCCAAAGATACGGTCACCACCAGGCTAGCTACAAGGCCAAACCTAAATGTGGTGTCTGCAGCAAGGCACACAACACCGAGGTGTGCCTTAAGCCCCACAAGGAAGGCCAAAGAACACAAGAGCCAAGTGCCAAGGGACATCATGCCTGGAGCCTGGCTTGCTCTGCCAGGAAAGAGGCGGTCCTCAGGCGACCTCAGTTGCTAAAAAGAGACCAGACTTTGTTCCTGTTCCCCCAGGAACCCATGTCTGGGAATAAAAGAGAAAAGACTTCCCGACCTCCTACGAAGAAGAAAGCCCCTCCACAGCCGATACCGGATATATCCAATAAAAAGGAGTTTCCCACCATTTCAAAAATCCAGAAATAGAATCACAGGAATAAAGGTTCAACTGGCAAGCCTTTCAGAATGCCGTGGCCCACTGTCTTAGAAGAAATGAACCCCCACAGAGTGAAAACGTGGAAGTGCCAGACTTATCAATGCCATAAATCAAGCAGCCTCACAGACAAAAAAACTTGGCCATGGTCCAGGAGCACTTTAATGACAAGATTAAGGAAGTCACCCACAGAGTGAACATGTGTAGAAAACATTTCCAAAGGCAAAGGACCAAGAAAAAACTACAAAAACAGTTCTGGCACAGCCCCAGGTTCTGATGAGATCTCATACCCTATCATTTCCCACCTAGGACTGGCAGGTAAGCTTGCATTCCCGCAACTCATCAACATGTCCTGGGAAACTCCCATTCTACTCCAGAGCTGGAAGAGGGCTATCATAATTTCCATTCCAAAACCAAAGGAGCCAGGGAATTACCACCCCATCTCTATCTACTGGGCAAGACGGCCGAGAGAATGGTGCTAAACCGACTCCAGTGGAAAATGGGTCCCCCACATGAACACCTCCATGGGTTCACAAGGGGCATGAGCACAGCACACAGCATAGCCACGCTCTTCAGCACAATCAGCACTGTCGCTTCTGTGGTAGTATTCCTAGACCTGGAGAAGGCTTTTGAATTAGCAAGTCCTCTTGCTAATTCAAAAGGAGAGCCTGATCCAGAAGGGAATCGGAAGAAAGCTCTTGGTCACCTATCACAGCACATGCCACCAGAAAATGGAACACCACAGGGTGGGGTCCTCAGTCCAGCCCTTTTCAACACCCTAATGTGCTGTATCCTCAACATACACCTCCCAGTGGGGTGCAAGCTCATCTCCTATGCAGACGATCTCGCAATCATCTCCACTGGACCACACTGCCCAGCAAGATACAAGTCTGGACCTTGTATCTGAGGAGTGCTGTAGGACAGGACTGAAGATCTCTGAGCCAAATCCAAAGCCATGGCTTTGAGACAAAATGTTCAAGGTACAAGCCTGAGAACCCAGGGAATGGACTTAGAATGGGTCCAGGTCTGCCAATACCTTGGGGTAATGGTTGACCAAACCCTCTCCGGTAAAAAGGATTGATTGATTATTTAAAATTGTCTGCCGCGTCAACAGCTAAGGTCATTAGCGGCGAACACCTTGTTAGAAAGAAATATTAGAATATTTAAAACTTTAAAAATCTATCAATAAATATCTTACAAATAACAACAAATATATTAAAAATCAAAGCATAAATATTATGCTCTAAGTGTATAAAGTTATTGCATAAATATTAGGCATGATTAAATTTTATTGAAAATATTAGCCTCCTTAAGGAAACTAATAAGACCTTCAATGTCACAATCCTCCCCCAATACATTTTTCAGTGTATATGGGGAAACAAGTACATACGTCTTTGGTCTGAGAATGTTGCACATCTTTCCACTACATGTGCGACCGTTAATGGCTCTTGGCATCCCTCACAAAGTGCTTGACTTTTTAGACATTCATATCGGTCCATGAGTCAGTTCGTGTGCCGATTCTTGTCCTTGTTAATACAACTTCTACTTTTCGGTGGGAAGGATGCTGGTCATGTCAACTGCCAAGATCATCTCTAATCTCTCGCAGTGTTTGTTTCTAGAGGGTATGCTCCATGTACCTCCCATCTATCACGAAGACAATTCCTTATGCTGGGTTCAGGTCGGTGTGTGGGAGAGGAACACGAGCATCACAAGGCTTGAGTGGCAGCTGCCTTGGCCTTCTGATCAGGCCGCTCATCCCATACTGATAACCACATGTTGCTGCCATAGAGTTAATCTTTTTACGTGTTGAGCATCATGCAAAGCAAATGCTTGACCTCCCTCAACTACTGGATGTATGAGTTTAAACTCTTGATTGCTTGCAGAGGCACCACGAGAGCTCACAATATATTGCAAGCAGAATGGTTCCGTAAGAATCTCTATTCATCTTAACTGCTGCAAGGCGATGGCATGTAAAACTCTGCACATGTGACGGATACGAGGCTTCAGACGAGAAGCACTAGCCAGATGCATCTTCTTCTGCTCACTGCTGCATAAGCCCACCCCCAGTTTTCAGATTTCGAACCATGCTGTATATAATTGCATCTGATCCTTGGTAAGCTTAGAAATGGTGCTGAAGAAATTCTCTCTCTGACTTCTGCTTCAGATTCTCTCCTGTTCCAATTCGAAGCAAATCCCAGCTCGCACTTGAATTAGTCAAGGGAGGGAATTGAGGAAATTTCAACAGCCAGAACCTTTAGATAAATTAAGCTCTTCACAAGATTCCTGCAATTCTCCTACCATAGGATTGGCTAATCTCACGGGGTTTGAAAATGCTGGATGTAGGTAGAATCCCGCGAATCCTTTTGTTAGTCTCGTGTAGTAAATCAGGTTCATGTAGTCCCGGAGTAATGAAAGAGGTGGTTCCCACTCTCAGCATACAGGGACTCCCCAGGTGAAGACCTGAAGCCCCAGTAACAGATTCTGAGAAGCTTTCATTATGAACTGAGTTCCAAATCATCGAGAACAGTGGGAGATTGCAGAGTGATAACGTCACATTCCATAATCCAAGCTTAACTACGTAATAAGCCGCTCGGTAAAGCCTCGAAGAAAAGCATTGTGCAGGTCTGCACCCCAATCTAATGGAAAGAAACCTGCAAAATACTAAAGTGCTTTTGTAGCCTTCACTTTAACTGTTTTTGATGTGGATGGCCACCCATGTAAGCTCTTGAGTCAAAAATTAGACCCAAGTACTTACTTCTTAGAACAAATTGCAAAAGTGGGGTTTGCCACCTATGGGAAGGATGGATACTTTCTCGTTTGTGGAAATGTATAGCCAGTGGTCCCTTGCTTGGAGAAAATTTGAACGCCATGATATGTTGCCATCACTGTACAACCTTTTTTTTGCAGTCTGCATGTGTCGCTTGCACATTCCTGTAAGATTCCTCCTGAGCAGTACGTGTAAAATCATCCACATACAGATTACCATGAGACGCGAACTGGTAACAGACCTCTACAATGTCATTTATAGCAATGGCAAACCAGGTCCACTTAAGAACACTCCCCTTGTGGGACCCCTTCCAGCTGGTCTTCCAGGTTAGAGAAACTGTTTTCACTACCGAACACTCTAAATCTTCCTGTCAGCAAGGAAGCTTTGTATGAAAGTAGGTAATGCTCCTCATTAACAATGTCATACAGCTTCCATGAAGTATGCCATGCTTTCCAAGTAGTATGCGTAAGCCTTTTTAAGGTCAAAGAAGACTGCTATGCCATGTGACGATCCTGTGCGAAGGCATTCCGTATAGCAGTGTTCCCATGCTCACAAGTGCCTCTGTGGTCGATCGCAATTTTCTAAGCACATATTGATATGGGTCAACACGTTTTTCCTTTTTCTAGGCAGCCATGGTCAACCTGAATTTACCATTTCTCATCAGCCTTGCAGATGCCAGCTGGTGAGGGAAATTGGTCTGTGATTTCCTGATGTGGAAGCATCTTTGCCATGGTTTAGAACAGGAATGAATAATAGCTTCTCTCCATGTGGTGGCACTGTGCCCTCACCTATAGATCCTATTTGAATATGTCTAACAGGAACTTCTGGGAGCTTCTCGTGGTAAGTGAGATATCAATTTGGTATGGAATATTGTCACTTCCTGGGGAAGTCTTACGGCAGAGTCTGCAAAGCAGAGTACCATCTCCGCTTGCGCAAAAAATGGCAAGTTATATGGAAGTTCTCTGCAATCCAAGCCGAAGAAACGACACTTGGGTGTTTGTTCCTGTTCAGCCTGAGAATTGGATGAATCGAGCAGTATACGATGCTCCAGAGGAAATCCTTGCAGTGGATTTAGCCTAGCTATTCTGCAACTCTTTTTATGTGCTGTGATGATTATGCCATCTATCTTCAGAGCAGGTTGTGACATGGCATGGTGCTGCTTGTCCAGGTACCGATCTTACACAGCCTTGGTCCATATCCCATGCTAAGGGGGTCCTGAGTTAATTGAGGAGACAATACTGGTCCTACCACGACGTCCGTTCAGCTCCTTTAAGCACACGCTGGCTTGGCTCGGGTCGTTTGTAATGATCAAGTTACAATGCTGGGCGCTTGTTTTTCAACTGCCTTTAATGCAGCTTTTTCCTTGGCTCTGACAGTTGTTGGCACTGCCTTCAGACCACCTGGTGCTGGAGTCGAAGTAATGCTTGCTACTTTGGGAATGGATGGCTTCTTCCTGCATAGGTGAATTTGTTGGATGTGAAGTGATTAAACAGCATTTTGACACACTGGAAAATCACATCACAGGATCCTTGAAATGACTGGCAGTTGGATCCTAAAAAGATTCCAGTCCGCATGGTTCAAGTCGCCATTCTGACCCATTGTGCTGGAATACCATTCACCTCCTCTCAGAAATTATTGAAAGTGATCGTTTCCATGTAAGTCCTTCCATGACCCTGCTCAAGTGAAGTTCAACTGTGAAATCAGGTGAGCCTATTGATAGGGGCTATATTGGGAATGTCCCCAGTTTAAATTTGGAAATGTGTGGGAGTGTCATTGTTCCAGTAAAACCTGCATCTACTTTTAAGAACAAGGACTCCAAGGCCGCTTATCCTCGGAGTTGCAACAAAGTGGTCTCCCGCAGAATGAATGGCCGCCCATTGAAAATCTCCCAAGAGTCGAGAATGGATGTGGCCACTGCTCAAGTAGATTCTTCCAAATCATTAATGGTTGAAATTATGTGAGGAAGGTAGATAGATGAAGCATGTAAAGGTCGTGTCCAGCCAGGTGTGATGGGCCTGGAAAGGAGAATATCTTGACGTAACCATTACTGCTACCCTCCATGAGGTCCATTGTCAAAGGTTCATAAATGCGGGCTTGAATTTGGAATCTCTCTCAGGGAAATGGTACATACCTTTTCCCTGCATAATCTCTTGTATGACTATACAACTTGGATTATATGAAGCTATTCAATGTTGTAGTTCTTCCCATTTTGCATGAAATTCCCTGACAGTTCCCATTGGATTAGAATATCCAGTTACTATCGAGATGTATTTTCTTTCATAAGTTTATTTGGCACCCCTGTGGTCACAAGTTTGCCCCGCACACCTTTAGGCTGTCCCTTTCCATGATCTGGAGTACCTTTTTAATGGTTATTTACCTGTGGAAACTAGTCTCACACGCGCTCTCCCTTTGGACCGAGGGTCAGATTTCTTTACCTGGGCAAGGGCGTGCCTGAGCCTTTACTTCAGGGGCATTCTGCCCGCAAAGCAGAGGCGCGCGTATCGCACTGTGGTTGGCAGCTGAACTTGTCGCACGCTGAGGGCTCCTGGAGCTTAAATGAATGGCTCCAACGACCTTCCTTTGGGAGGAGGAAGTCTCTCAATAGATCCCTCGCACTCCTAACTAGCCCGTTTCTGGTGGAACGAGCTAGTGTTCAGCAATTTGGGACTGAGGTTAAGGAAGTGGAGAGTGTGTGGATTGTATGAAGCATTGGAGGGGAAGGGTTTGGTGGGAAGGAGGATTGGGCTAGAACCGGAAGCAAAGGACTTACCTGGCTGTGGGCAAACAGCACATGGGCACGTCGCTTTGCCTCTGGAAATAACTACTTTCTCCTTGCTCCTTATTTACCAATACCTTTTCCTTTTCAAATTTGTACCTTTTACAATTGCTTTGAAGAAGCTTCATTGAGCTTCTTTGGCAGTGGTGAACAGCATATTGTAACAGTTGTCATCTTGATGACCTGTTTGTACGCACATCTTTAGCACATACTAATTGTTCCTATTTTCTTTAAAATGGCAAGAGTTGGCATCATGCCCATAAACGCCTGGCAAGTGGAAGCACCACCATAGGTTAGGGCAACATAAGGCCTTTAACCTTGAGGTGGTACCCTAAAACCTATAAGTGATTCTGGAAGGACTAACGTGTAAAAGTAGAAGTAAAGAGCTGGTGTCGACTGTTCAAAACATCAAACTGTTCTCTTAAAACGTTTTATGGCCACTACATTAAAATTCTCTAGTTCCTAACAGTTTCTCCTCAGAATATCCTCATCAGGGTCTCGGGAAAAAACTGATTGAGGGTTTTGTGAGGAGAACATGAAACTTTGAGCCCTAGGAATGTCGAATATCGCATGCAGATGTCACTCTCGCTGGTGACGAAACCTCAAACTATCAGCGGCTCCAAAGCTCGCTGTGGGTTGATGCGAGTGAGCACGTTAACATAACTTCAACAATTTTCGATGTACTTTTCAAAAATATCAAGATCATGATTGAATAACGCATCATGGTCTCACTACTAGGTACTTACTATATGAAATTCTTTCATATTTACCAAAGTAAGATTTCTTAGTGGATTGAGGAGGACTTTCCGGCCTTCTGTACCTGTGTTTGGGGAGGGCCCGGAAACGCATTTTTGATTCACATTCTTGCCAGTTTGGGGAAGCTGGAAAGGTTCCAAATGTGACATATGTGATGGTTCAGAGGGATATGGTTCGGGG
>NC_051399.1:18477160-18482160 GCF_015228065.2 Penaeus monodon | reverse complement strand
AAAAATAAAAATAAAACGTCATTGTAACGTCCATGGAAGTTGTCCACGATGGTAGTCCCTGGTGGTCACAAGTGGAGACCCCAGGCGTCCAGCCTTGCCACGAATTGCTTGGGACCCCTTTGATGGCATTCCGTTTTCTTATACGGCCGGTTACATTAATCTATTCTGTCCAGGGATCCCTTTACAGAACTGGATGCTTCCCTTGCTATAAACGGATCCGCTCTGTCGGTATTTCATCCCTGCCTAGAGCTGAAATATATTGCCGAAGCAAAAACTATAATATAATTACTGGTGAATTCATTACTTAGAATCTTTGCAAAAATTATAATATATCATGATGAAAATTAACTTAATTATTAGAAACAAAGACATATTGCATCGAACAACGATGTCTCATTAAATGTTTATAGATAATTCGGATAAACGTTCATTTGATTAACGAACATAAACATCAACCCACTTCGACACGCCAAAAGTATGGATCTCTCTTCGGGAGTTATTTACGCCTTGTTGGATAAAGTGAGAGTCAAAGAGCCGTTGTGGAACACCAGTCATAAGGATTATAAAAGCAGGAATATGAAAAGAACATTAAAGGATGAAATAAGTAATGAATACCGGAGCTACGCAGATCAACTCTCCACAAATATGCATATTTCACTTTTCCTGATCCTGGTATTTTTACCCTACATTACTAATCTAAAATATAGGTAAATCTTAAATGCAGCTAAAATTTTATTTTAGTAATGGTATTTCAGCAGTAAGCCATATCATAATAGTGTCCGAAGGGACACCGAACGTAGTGTGACCACTCCCTCTCTGTAGCTTACCTGACTTCGGCGATCCTATCTGGGGATCCTAGGACAGAATAGACTAGTGTGACCTTCGCTTATGGTTCACTACTGCGTCGCAGAAGTTGCCAAAACGAGGTCGCAAGCGACAACGAACTGCCTTGGGACTACGGCTCCGGATTTTTCCTCGGGGTTGATTCTCGAAGTCTTTTCATCTTATAGATGCTACAAGGCCGTGGATTGTTTTGTATAGGGTGAACTTCTAAAGCCTTTGACCATACATGGAATGAACCACAGGGCAACAGTCGGGCATCACTATCGTATCAGGTAAGACTAACCACACATGCAAGAAAGCGTGCACATGTGCACGCACACACACACACACACACACATATGGATAACCACAAAAACGCTCGCACAAACACATGCACAGACACACACACACACACACACACACACACACACACACACACACACACACACACACACACACACACACACACACACACACACACACACACACATACACACACGTGTATGTATGTGTGTTTATGTATGTATGTATGTATATATATATGTAAGTATATATATATATATATATATATATATATATATATATATACATATACACAGCAGTTATGCTAAATCTACTAAAAACCATGATCTTATCTAATCAGAACTTTTCTCTTATATATTATTTCATTTATGACTTTGGATATTAAATTGTAAATCTTCGTCGTATTACAACTTGTATAAATGCACACACACACACACACACACACACACACACACACACACACACACACACACACACACACACATACACACACACACACGTTTATATATATATATATATATATATATATATATATATATATATATATATAATATGTATGTATGTATGAATATATGTGTATATGTATATGCTATATGCACACACACACACGCACAAATATATGTATATATATATATATATATATATATATATATATATATATATATATAGATAGATAGATAGATAGATAGATAGATAGATATAGATATAGATATAGATATATACATATACATACAAATATATGTATGTATATATATGATATACTATATGCACACACACACACACACACACACACACAAATATATATATATATATATATATATATATATATATTTATATATATATGTATATATATATGTATATATGTGTGTATGCATGGCTCAACAGAGAGATATAAAAACAGGTTTTTTTCTTCTCGTAAAATTTGTTTCGATCATGGATTCGCTATCCATCTCCGCAATGTCTGTTAGCGTATAAAAAAACGTCATATATTTGTAAAGTATGATGACACTGTTACCCATTTCTTGGGCAGGATTTATTCAAGCCAGGAACTAAACGGCTATCTATTGGGCTGCGATCTGCCACCAAAGTTCGGCACCCCAAAAGCAAGAAGCGCGACTGTATCGGTTCACCCTGTTTAAGGTGAGGCAGGGGGAGGCGCCTGGGTCCCCTCGGCATCCTCAAACGGAAGCTTGGGGTGAAGAAGGTGCTGAAGGGCGGGTATTACGCTTTTTTTCTCCGAGGGGAAGATAGTTTGCATGATGCCCTTACCTGTGTCTTGTAGCCGTAGAAAGAAAAAATTCGGGAGTTAATGGCCTCACAGACTAAGACAATGATTACCTAAAAGGCAACACCGGCACTCCCCGGGGGGGAAAAGGAACTGGGACCCTACCACGTATTTCACTCCAAGAGCTTTAACAACATGAAAACTATTAGTATCTGCTGTGACCAGGGCGGCTCAGACATGAACCTAGCGTTAAAAGAAAAAAGATGTGTGTATGTATGTATATGTATATCTATATGCCCACACACACACACACACACACACCACACACACAAAAACACACACACATGTTGCATGTTATATAAATATATATATATATATATATATTTTAATATATCTATAAAAATATAATTTTATATATATATATATAATATATATATTTTGTATGTACGTATGCATGTATATGTGTACACACTATACATATGAATATATGTAATGTTTTTGTATATACTATATGCACACACACACACACACACACACACACACACACACGCGCGCGCGCACACCCCACACACATACACACACACACACACAACGCGCGCGCGCGGCGCGCACACACACACAACACACACCCCAACATTTATATATATAGATGTATATATATGTATGTATGTATGTATATGTTCACACACACACACACAAACACACACACACACACACCACAAAAACACACACCACACACACAACACACACACCATATCTATATCTATCTATCTTCTTTTTCTTATTATATATTATATATATATATATATTTATATATATATATATATATTATATATATAATATATATAATATATATATATATATGCATATTCATACATACACACACACCCCACACAACACAACACACACACACACAAAAAATTTTATTATATATATATATATATATATATATATATATATATATATATATTTTATATATATTTGTCCTGGTAAGACAATAAACTGCACCCTGGGTTCCTTGAACAAGGTAGCACCCTATAGCTCCCTATGCCAGGGTTGCGGTGAAACTGTCGGCAGCGGGGCAGAAAAATCTGGTGAAACACCTTCGGTTCTACTGATTACTGGTTTCACCAAATAATATGTCTGGCGTATTACAGTGTAACTGTTTTAAAAGGGGCAGAGATAGTTCCTCCCGTTAGTTGGAGACTGCGATTGAGAAGGAGCCTGGGGATTCCACTCAATTTTTTATTTTCTCCTGACAACCTCTACACTAATGATTAAATACAGAAATGATAATTCATACCACATCGCCCGTCGCGTGGGTTATCAAGGGCGCGTTATTCGTGGGCAACCAGGCTGACAATTTTAAAATATGCATCTGGAAGAAAAAGAAGATAAAAAAAACATGTCCAATTAAGAAACCATTAAAATCGGAACGTGGAACGTAAGGAAAATGAAAGAGATGGTAAATTACATACTGTCTGTAACGAAATGGAAGATACAACATTCAAATACTAGGAATCAGTGAGACCAATTGGAAAAGTAATGGAAGTTTCAAAACTAAAGAAACAAGACAGTTCTTTTTTCTGGAAAAGAAGAAGGAAATTATAGTCACGGGAGTTGCTATGATTCTCACGAAAAAACTGCAATGCACTAATTGGGTACACCCAATAAATGATCGCATTTTAAAAGTCAGAATACAAGCAAAACCTCATAACATTAGTATTATACAATGCTACGCCCCAAACCAACCTTGCAAGTGATGAAGAAATGGAAAACATTTTATAACACTCTCCAAGAATTTTAGACACAACCCCTAACAGAGATGTAAAAGTAATCATGGAGACCTCAACGTCAAAGTAGGCAAAATGATCTGAAAATGACACCTGTGGAAAATTCGGCCTTTGGAGATAAAAATGAAAGAGGTGAAGATTTTTTGAATTCTGTAGTACAATAATCTAGTTATAGCCAATACATTGTTCCAACATCACCCAAGACACTTGTAAACGTGGTTTTCACCAGACAAAAGAACACGCAACCAAAATTTGACTACATTGTGCTGACCAAAAATGAAAAGTTGCATAAAAATGCCAAGACAAGACCTGGTGCCGATGCAACAGTGACCACCAACTACTAACTATCGCCCTTTAAAAATAAGACTCAAAAAGATGGGCGCCCAAACCCACCACTTCTAAAGCTTGACTACAAAACTCTTGATAACAATTACAGAATTACAGTGCCCAAAAAAATTTTGAAGTACTCAATCAATGGAGATGATAAAACCCCAAATGATTTGTGGGAAGAAGGAAAAGAACACTTGCTGAGCGCTGCTTAAGAAACTATCGCCAAAAAGAAAAAGACAAATTCCCCCTGGATATCTGAAAAAACACTAAGTGAAATTGAAACAAGAAGATCCAAAATAAAAGGGTATCATAATCCAATTAAAGAAGTAATTTACAAAAAACAAATACAAAAATTAAAAATTTATTGCGACAAGATAAGGAAAAATATTTAAATGAACATTCCCAGAGAATTGAAAACTGTTCATCATAAGAAAAATAAAGAACTCTCCCAAGGATTACAAAACATCACACGAAAATTTAAACCTACAGTGGACACTATCAAAACTGAAGATGGACTTGTTTTATGT
>NC_051399.1:18422160-18424660 GCF_015228065.2 Penaeus monodon | reverse complement strand
GATAACAATGACAATGATAATGTTAGTAGTAGTGATAATAATAACGATAACAGAAGTGATAATAATAATAATAATAATAATAATAATAATAATAATAATAATAATAATAACAATAATAATAATCATAATCGTAATAACAGTGATCATAAAAATTATGAAACTAGTAAAAACAATAATAATTGTAATAACTATAACAATGATAATAATTTCCCTCTCTAATACTAATGATGACTGTAATGATAATGATATTTACGTAAACAATAACAACAGTAATTATAATAGTGTTTACAATAATAACAACGATAGGAATAATAGCAATGACAATGACAATAATGATTATTACATGAAGTTCACACGCGCTCACATTTCATCATCCCTAACTGTCATGCATTCTACACTCAGTATCATTTCAAACAGATACGGAAGAAGTGGGAAGAAGAAGAAAAAACTGTAATAATAACAATAAAAATAACAACAACAATGTTCATAATAATAACAATAATTATGATAATGTTGATTATGATGATGATGATGATGATGATGATGATGATAATGATAATAATGATAATAATAATAATGATAATAATGATGACGATAATGGTGATAATAATGATGATAATAATTACTATATTAATGAAGTTCATAGTAAAAGTCACAGCAATAATTATAGTAGTAGTAATAAAGATGATGGTAATAATAAAAATAACGATGATGATAATTATAATACCGATAATAATAACAACAATAATAAAAGATAACAATAATAATAATAATAACAACAACTATAGTAATAGTAATAATGATATGAAAAAACAATAACAGCAACGATAATGGTAATATTGATAATAATAATAGTGAGGAAAACAAAAGTAATGATAATCATGATGAAAATGGCAATGAGGATATCAATGATAATAATAACAACGGCAATGATGATTATAACAGTAATGAAAATTATAATAAAAATAATAATGATAATAAGAATAATGATAATGATAACAATGATAAGGGTAATATTAATAATATAGATACACATTTCTTAAAAATTAAGAAAGTAATCATAATAATAAGATTATAATATACTAATACAAATACTAATACCAATAAAATAATAGTGATACTACTACTACTGCTACTACAAATAGCAATAATAACAATAACAACAATGATAATGATAATGATAATGATAATAATAAGTAGAGCAATAACAACAAGAATAAAAAGGAATGATAATGTTGAACAACAAATCAACAATAATGATAATAAGGATGATAATAACAAGCATCACTAGTATACTGATGATGATATCAATAACAACACTAAAAATGATAATGATAATATTAATAATAATAATGATAAAAAACAATAACAATAAAATGATAATACTAAATGTTAGTATTGTTATTATGAATCTAATAGTATTATTGATAATAACAATAACAATAATTATAATACTGATGATGATAATAACAATAATAGCAATAATAATAATGATAAATGTAATAATAGTAATAATAGTAACAATAATGAAAAACAATAATGACAACAACAATAAGAATAAGAATCTAATGGTGAAGATGATGAAAAACATATAATAACAAAATAATAATTATGATTTTATAATTATAATTATAGTGATAACATTAATGACAATAATATAATAATGATAATAATAATGTTTACACTTACTTCTATTAATCGCTTTCTTATTTTCCTCTTATTGCAAATGCATATATCACCATATTTCATTCACTGACATTGAATACTACTACGACCTAATCAGTCTTAAACTTCTTAAGCAGGATTTTTGAAAAGGTTACTTACACCCAGTTAATGTAACATATAACAAAAACAATGTTCTTTCTATGTGCCAGTGTGGATTCCGCCCTTATAGATCCACAGAAACTGCCTTTTCATTACTAATCGTATGCAGAGTGTAGAACCGAATAAAAACTTTTCATTACAATGTCAAACCTTCTGGTATCCCGCAAGGTTCAATTTTAGGCTCATTATTTTTATACTGCATATTAATCATATTGTCTATTCAATCCAAAAACTTAATTTCATCTTGTATGCCGACGACTCCACCCTGTTCACCAGCCATCATGATCTCACAACCCTCAACACATTGAACAGTGTACTTGCACAGGTATCATGCTGGTTTGCATGATACCAAAATAAATACATGATTTTACATAGAAATAAACGAATAATGCATCCATTACCACCAGTATATATTAAGGTTTGTATATTAGAAGAAGTAACAAAATTCAAATAATTAGGTGTGATTATATAAAAAAAACATGTATTTGAAATGTAAATTGTCTAAAGTCTGTGGCATTTTACATTTATCAAAGTCATTTTTAATCAAATCATCAATGATATTGATTTCTATCGTCTAATCTATTCCAACCTTACCTACGGTAATAGTATCTGGGGTGCCGCTAGCAAAGAAACTCTCCGACTATCAGAGGCGGTGCAGAAGTGCGCAATCAGAATT
>NC_051399.1:18414660-18417160 GCF_015228065.2 Penaeus monodon | reverse complement strand
CACCCACAGCATTGCTTTACAGTATTTTAAAGATGCCTTTCAAAGGGAGGAAGATTAACGGACAAAGGAAAATAGATAGAAAAGGAAAAAGAGAGAGAGAGAAAACCCGGGATGATACTGAGAGAAAGGTGGTGACTAAGGAAAGCATTTCTTTTGTTTACCTATCTCAGGAAATTCCTGGCGATCCCAAGGAGCATGTAACAAAGACAAGCCAAAGCTATTGGTCTTACCATAAGCCTGGCTAGTCCCAGATGCACCATCAGGCCCTGTAATTCAAAGCCGGGAGAAATTCCTTGCGGAAATTCTTCTGAAAAGACCTTTGCTTGGTAAAAGTAGCAACCCGTGTACGTATTCACGCAAGCATTGTGCAGTCGTAACGTGGGACATAAATCGGCTTAACAGTAATAGAGAATAATGCATACACGGAAAGTCAGCTTCTTGATAAGTGCTTCTAGATTAGTTGGTATTTTGTTCCTTAGACAGAATCTTTACTGTCTCTCTCTACTTTGTCGAGGTAAGTAATAAGTAAGAGGTTAATTACCAAAAAAATGACATTTCGAATAAATGCCATTTTGCTCATAATGCAAACCACTAATCATTAACCTGTGCATAAATACTGTACATATTTAGAACTGGAGCTATTCAAGAAAAAATAAATCTAGGTTGTTTAGCAAAAACGTCCACAAATCATACTAAAATTCAGATACCGATAGCCAACGGCATATTTCACTCCACATGACCGAACGACAACGCTGCTTTTTTAAAAATTAAGATTCCCAGGACGCGCTTCTGCGAGGGCAGTTCTGATGGGTTGGGAAAGACCTGACACAACACGGAATCACCACAGGGGCTTAAGAGATACAACAGATAACATATCTGCAGCGGAAGACAACACAGGTCAAGAAAGTCCAAGATTTCCAAGAGGAAGTTCCTTTCTGAGTGGTTGCGTTTGGCCACGATCGTGAAGTTAAATTCAGTGTATATACTGAATAATATAATACATATATTATATAATAGATAATTATATTATATATATTATATATCATGTGGGTGTGGTGTGTGAGTGTGTGTGTGTGTGTGGTGTGTGACTTGTGTGTGTGTGTTGTAGTGTAGTTGTAGTGTGGGGGGTGAGTGTGGTGTGTGGTGTGTTGTTGTGGTGTGTGTGTGTGTGTGTGTGTGTGTGTTAAACAGTACATACTGAATATATATATAATATATATTATAATATATATATATATATATATATATTAACACTATATATAGTATATATGTTATATCATATTATAATTTTATATTGATATATATATGTATTATATTATTGTATTATAGTTATTATCATGTGTGGTGTATATATATAAATATAATAATACATACAATACATATACATATATATATATATAATATATATATATATATATATATATATATTATATAATATATAAAATATATATATATATAAACATATATATATATATATACATAATATAACAATAATATATTTATATATAATATAATATATATTAATGATATATATATATATATAATAATATAATATTATATATATATAATTATATATATATATATATATATATATATATATATATATATATAATATATTATATATATATATATGAAAGGGTAAGAAGTGAAAGATAAATGACAATGTCGGAAATGAGGTCAAACGGCGGTTGGAACCATTAGCCTCCGTGAAGCGTAGCGACTGCTGGGAGTGAATGAGATGCGAGTCGAAGTGTGAATGAAGCCCCATGAAGCAGTGACGTGTGTAAGAAGTGTGCATTCAAATGAAATGAAATGTTGAATGGGTGAATGAATAGAGAATGTTATGTGCATATTTTTTTTCTTTACCAAATAAAGCCCCCCCCCCCCCCCGAAAATATTGTAATTATGATAGAATAAGTGACCAAATAAAAATGACTAATATTTGTGATGTGAACAAAAGTAACATATAAATATAAAATAAATGGAAAATGTGACCGAACTAATAAATGGAACTGTGAAGTAGAAAACAAAAGAAAAGAAGACAAATATACGAAACAAAATCTGAAAATAAACTATTATCGAATGTCCAGGGGAATCCCCCAGTGTGACGTCTCATTCACACTCCGACAGCTGCCCAGACGAGGCATACCCACCCGACGGGGTGACAACCACTAACTTCCTCGGTAAGGAGAACGGCTTTTGTTATAAAACGTTGCAAAAGTGCTATTGACAATGAACAAAAATAAAGTAAAGAGCAAAGATTAAGTAAGGGTTTAAAACAATTGACAGGGTTTCCGGTGTGGAGTGAAGAAGTGCTGTGCCACGTCCCAACTGCATACGTCCGTACAAAAGCGCACTCATGAGGCGTGAGGCGAAAGCAAGCTGAAGAGGCCATAGGTGTGAGGAGAGAGGAACGAGGAAATGAAGGAAAGTGAGGA
This sequence comes from Penaeus monodon, assembly GCF_015228065.2. Taxonomy (NCBI): domain Eukaryota; kingdom Metazoa; phylum Arthropoda; class Malacostraca; order Decapoda; family Penaeidae; genus Penaeus; species Penaeus monodon. The sequence goes on along the minus strand of NC_051399.1, from coordinate 18,414,722 downwards.
AAATTGAGGACGAAGCTACACACAAACCCGGACGTTACTTGAGATATGGGAATTGGTCACTA
>NC_051399.1:18367160-18369660 GCF_015228065.2 Penaeus monodon | reverse complement strand
AGATGTAGATAGATAGATAGATAAATATATATATATATATATATATATATATATATATATATATATATATATATATATATATTTATGTATGTATGTATATGGGTGTCATTATATTTTTGAGAAATTGGCATTGGCATGAAAATTGACTTTACCATGCATGCTTAGAAAGGATGCCATTAGCATCATCAGAGAAAAAGAGACAAATATGTTTAAAGAAAATCGGAACCAGTTTGTTTACAAAAAATGGGCATTAGCATGTTTATTTAGCCTGACGTGAAGGCCCATTTCCTTGTACTCTTAGCATTCCTTTCTATGGCGAAAAGCAAATTTAAGGTCATATGATATTCTCCGTCTCAGTTACTAGTTCTCTTTCGATTATCTGTTATTAAGAATCAATGAATACGTGCCGTGCGTTAGCGGTGTCCAGGACACGAATCCTCTCACGGACGTCCAGTGTGCAATTACTAGACTTTTAAGCCCTGTGCGATAACCTTTTCCCTTGCTGTCAAGCCTCATCGTCGACCATCGATCAGCAGACGCCTCAATCCTCGGCAACCCGCGGCGGCCGCTCACTCGCCACTCGGTCCCTCGGCTTGTCGTGTGCGATCTCGCAGCTTCTAAACATAATTTACTCATTCATAATCGTCAACTACTCGTATGTCTCAGTCTACCCGACCTAAATTGCTTACTTGGGAACTACCCAATAAGTGAATGAATAGATAGATTTATGAATCAAGGAATGTATATAAAATTATTTCCTTTACAATCACTACCACATCATCATGAACAGGTTTTAAGCTTTGAATTCTCTTTCATGTTTATCATGGAAAGATTTTCGTTTACTTTAATTCTGATATGAGTGTTGCTCTTTTGATGGAAAGTATGTAACGTAATGGAGAAATATTAGTGATTCGTAAGACAAGAACTGTTTTTTTTTTCTTAAAAAGTTCATATGCTTTATATCTGACGCTTTCACGATACGAGACAGTCACATTTCAGGCCACTTTTCGCATGCTTTAGCAGCATCCCCAGACAATGGGTCAGGAGATAAATCCATTGTGAATGTCAAGAGGAAGTAAAAAGTTTCCCCAACAACAGGTTGGCGTCCAAGTTCACAAAAACTGAAAACTGTCGCAGGAGGGAAAAGATCCTAATCCTACCTTCGGAGGCGCGAGACAAGCGAGAGCTTCATCGTCTTAATGCATCAAGGGATCAAAGAGCAATGGATCTTCTTTCACGAACCAAAGATTTCCGCAACTTTTCAGCAATGAGATATATAGTCCAATAATTTTGAAACTTCTTTTGTTAGTTGTTTCCTATATTCTTTTATGACCCAAATCTAACGAAAAGAAATCCTTTTTAAGTTCTTAAAAAGGATTGCGGTAAGGTGCTATCAGTGCCACAGGATATGCGCCATAGTTTCAAAAGCGGCTCTAGAAGAATTCACTATTTTCAACAAAGCTCATTGAAAAAGAAAATCTTCATAGTTTTTATCAGTAAATATTTCAAGCATAATAAACAAAGTTTTGTCAGGCGGAACTGATAACACAATAACAAACACTGCAATATGTAGAATACATACACATACACACACACGCACACACACACACACACACACACACACACACACACACACACACACACACACACACACACACAAATATAATATATATATATATATAATATATATTTTATATTATAATTATATATATATAATATATATAATATGTATGATATATATATATGTTTTTTTTAAATTCACACACACACACACACACACACACACACACACAACACCACACACACACACAATGTAATAAGATTTATATAATATTAATATATGTTATATGTATATATAATATTATATATAGTATATATATTTTATATACATACATACATACATATAACATATATATATATATATTATAATATATTCTATATATATAATTTTATATATATATATATATATAAGAGAGAGAGAGAGAGAGAGAGAGAGAGAGAGAGAGAGAGAGGAGAGAGAGAGAAGAAACAGAGAAAAGAAGGGGTGAATAGATTATATAATATATATATATATATATATAATATATATAAAATATATATAGATATAAAAGTCATACATATATGTCATATATATATGTATATATAGATAAAATATATATTTATATAATATATAAAAGATATATATATATATATAAAATATAATATAAAATATATTTAATATATGTTACACAAAAACACACACACACACACACACTCTATATGTATATATATATAAAAATATATATTATATATAATAAAATATATATATAAAATATATATATATATATTATACATATATATATATATATTGATAGATAGATAGATAGATAGATAGATAGATAGATAGATAGATATAGATAGATAAGATAGATAGATAGATAGTAGATGTAAATATATATATTATATATATATATATAATTAATATAATATTATATATTTTATATATATATATATATATATA
>NC_051399.1:18297160-18299660 GCF_015228065.2 Penaeus monodon | reverse complement strand
ATCTCTCTTCCTTTAACGGTGTGTGTGTGTGTGTGTGTGTGTGTGTGTGTGTGTGTGTGTGTGTGTGTGTGTGTGTGTGTGTGTGTGTGGGGTGCGTGTGGTGGTGTGTGTGTGTGTGTGTGTGTGGTGTAGAGAGTGTGTGTGTGTGTATGTGTGTGCGTGTGAGTGTGTGTGTGTGTGTGTGTGTGTGTGTGTGTGTGCTGTGTGTGTGTGTGTGTGTGTGCGTGTGTGTGTGTGTGTGTGTGTGTGTGTGTGTGTGTGTTGTGTGTGTGTGTGTGTGTGTGTGTGTGTGTGTGTGTGTGTGTGTGTGTGCAATTAAGTATCATGCTGTGACCACGGCGGCTCAGACATGAACCTACCGTTAAAAGAAGAAGAAGCTAAACAAGGATTATTGGATTGGATAAAAACAGTAGAAGAGCGATTATAATGAAGGAAGTAATTTATGCTTTAGCAGATTATCACCTGAATGAGTCAGGTCTGTGACTGCAATAATGCAAGGAGTCTCTTGAAATAGTAGAAACTGAGTTGGAGAATTTAAAGCTAAGGAAGGTTAAAAGGTTAAAAGATCGAGAGCGACAGGAGGTTTCAGCGAGATCTTTTAGAAGGGAGGGCAAAGGTTGTGTTTCCTTTTGGAGAGGATAAAGTTGAGAGTGGTTGTCGTTTTGACGTGGCAAAGAGCGCAGAATGGCACCACTGCTCGAGGAAGGCGATCGCGAGGAATTGTTCTTGCAGTTTGAGGCTCTTGCGCAGGCAGTAGAATGGTCTCCAAAATATTTCTCTGTTTAGTGCAGTCTGTTCTTAAAGGAAAAGCTCACAACACGTCTTTCCCTCTTTTTTCTCTCTTCCTGAATTACGCCCAAATTACACTGAGACAATTCGTAATGCTTCCAAATCACTATAGAATATTATCGGGTTAGATTTAGGGAAAGCCGGGACATATTCAGAGTGTGCTCAAACGCTCACAAAGCGTCGCAACCGGTGGTTAGCAGCCAATGGAGTGACAACATTTGAAGATTTTTGTGGATTAGTGGCACTTGAGCAGCTCATTACAGGAGTATCTCCAGATATCCGCGCGTACCTAATTGAAAAAGAGGTCACAGCGTTAATGGGATCTGCTACGTTAGCAGGAAATTATAGCGTCTTAGTAACGCTAAGAGATTAGGACCAGGCTAAACACCTCTTATTTCCCGCTCGGTAGCTGGGAAGCTGAATTTGAAGGCTCGTGCAATCGTCATCACTCTAGTCTCTAATGCCGTACTACTTATATATCTCTATATATATATATATATATATCTATTAATATATATTATCATTCATATCTCTATATCTATATATCATATATATATATATATTAATTATTTTATATATATTATCTATCTATATATATTACTATATTCTTGTTGTCTGTCTTGTGTGTCTTCTGTGTGTTGTTGTTGTGTGTGTCTTGTGATTTCTGTCCTGTGTGTGTCTTGTGTGTGTCTGTTGCATCTGTCTCTCTGTGTCATGTTCTTTCTTCATCTCCTCTCTAGCATCTGGCTATCTATCTATCTGTCTTTCTCTGTTTATATAATCATATATATATTATCTATATCATATATCTATATTATATCTAACTATACATATCATCATAATATTCATCTATATCTCTTCTTCATATATAATTATATATATATATTCTTATTATTATATTTATTGTCTGTCTGTCTGTGTGTGTGTTTTGTGTGTGTGTGTGTGTGCTTCTACTATATATATATATATATCTATATACTATATTAATATCTATATATATTATCACCGGCACTCATCATCCACACACCTCACAATCACAACATCTACTACACATCACACACCACTCAACACACACATCACACACAACACACTATATATATATATATATATATACTTTATATATATATATTTCTATATTGCTTCATATCTATATACTATATTATATATTATTATATATATATATATATGTGTGTGTGTGTGTGTGTGTGTGTGTGTGTGTGTGCGTGTATACATACATTCCATGAGTGCTTTTCAAAGCTAACAATAATTTACTGTTGATTTTATATAGGCATTTCAGTCTCTCTCTCTCTCTCTCTCTCTCTCTCTCTCTCTCTCTCTATCTATCTATCTATCTATCTATCTATCTATCTATCTGTCAATCTATCTTCTATCTATCTATCTTCTCTCTCTCTCTCTCTCTCTCTTCTCTCTCTCTCTCTCTCTCTCTCTCTCTCTCTCTCTCTCTCTCTCTCTCTCTCTCTCTCTCTCTCTCTCTCTCTCTCTCTCTCTCTCTCTCTCTCTCTCTCTCTCTCTCTCTCTCTCTCTCTCTCTCTTCTCTCTTTCTCTCACATTAATTTACTGTTGATTTTATATAAGCATTTCAGTCTCTCTCTCTCTCTCTCTCTATCTATCTATCTATCTATCTGTCTATCTGGCAATCTATCTATTTCTCTCTCTCTCCCCTCTCTCTCTCTCTCTCTCTCTCTCTCTC
>NC_051399.1:18272160-18282160 GCF_015228065.2 Penaeus monodon | reverse complement strand
TACTACTACTACTACTACTACTACTATTACTGTTACTACTATTATTATTGTTACCATTTTTATTATTATCATTACTCTTACTCTTACAACTGTTGTTACTATTATCATTATTATTACTATTATTATTATCGTTATTATTGTTATTATTATTATTATTATTATTATTATTATTATTATTATTATTATTATTATTATTATTATTATTATTTATTATTATTAGCAGTAGTAGTAGTAGTATTGTTATTATTATTATTATTATAATGATCATTATTATTATGATTACTACTATTAGTAGCAGTAGTAGTAGTAGTAGCAGGAGTGATGCCAGTAGTACTAGTAGTAGAAGTAGTAGTAATATTATTATTTTCATCAATATCATCATCATTATTGTTATTGTTGTTATAATTATCATTTTTATTATCATCATTCTAATAACAGCACCAAGAAGAACACCTGTAACAACAGCAAGATGATTATAATAATGATGATAATTACGATGATTGTAATGGTAGTGGTAATAATGATGACAATAATAATAACAGTGATAATAATGATATTGATTATAATGAAAACAGCAGTAATAATGATGATATTGATGATAATGATAATAGTAATCCCAAAAACATTTTTTTAAAAAAATTTTTTTATTATTTTTTTTCAAAACCAAAACAAAAACCAAAAAACCCCAAAAAAAAACAAAAAACCAAAAAAAAAAACAACCGTTAAATCCCTTTTTATTAAAATATTTAAAACTATTTATATATTTTTAATTTTTCCCATAATAAAAAAATTTTTTTTGTTAATTAAAAATCACCATTAATTTAAACCTTAAAATAATTCCCTCAATTAAACTCCAATGTCTTTTTCGTTTAAAATGATTTTAATAAAAATAAATTTTCAAATCATTGTATTATTAAATGTAAATTTTTCACTTTTTAACGTAAGGGAAAAGTATATAAATTCCCTGTAAAATTTAAAAAGGTTTTTTAAAAAACAAAATCTTGTTATTAATTTAAATAATAAAAATAAAAAATTTTAAAAATACAGGAAATTTTTAAATTAAAAAATAATTATAACTTAATTTTTTTTAAATAATACCATTAAAATTTTTTTAAAAATTTTTAATTTAAAAATTTTAATGTAAAATAAAATTTTTTTTTTTTAATATAAAAAATTATAAATAAAAATTTTTGGAAAAACAAAAAAAAAAAATTCATGTAATTTAATTATAAATAAAAATTGAAAATTTTTTCTAAAAATAAATAAAAAATAACAAAAATATATTTTTAATTAGTAAATGTATAATAATATAAAATAATTTTAAAAAAAATAAAATTATTTAAAAAGTAATAAAAAAAAAAAAAAATTTTTTTTTCTTTTAATAATTAAATTTAAAAGTAAGATTAAAAATATAATAATAAATAATATAAAATAATAAAATATATAAAATAATAATTATTTAATAATAAATAAATTTATAATAAAATAAAAATAAAATACTAAATAAAAAAATAATAATAAAAAAAAAAAAATATTTAAATAAAATTAAAAATAAAATATAAAATTAATTTTTAATGTAAAAATAAAAAAAAAATAAAAAAAGTTTAAAAACCCCAAAATTTAATAGAAAGATTTTAAAATTAAAAAAATTAAATTAAAAAAAATTTTTTTAAAATTAAAAATAAAATATTAAATTTTATGTAAAAAATAAAAAATTTAATTAAAACTTTAAAATAGAATTAAAAAAAAAAAAATAAAATTAAAATAATTTTTTTTCATTTTTTAAATGTGTGAAAAATTATAATTAAAAAAAACTAAATTCATAAAATATTAATATTAAAAAATAAAAAAAAAAAAAATATTGTATAAAAAGAAATAAAAAAATAATATAATTTTTGGTTATTTTAAAAATAAAAAATGTAAAAATTAAATTTTGGTTTTTAAATAAAATATTATTATTAAAATTAATAAATAAAAAAAAATGGAAAATTTTTAAAAAAAGATTTTCAACTATATTAAAAACTTTTTTTTTTTTTTTGTTTTTCTATTGAAAAAGTTTAAAATTAAAAAAGATTTAAAAAAAAGTTAATGGGGAAATTAATTTTTTAAATGTATTTTATAATTTTTTCTTTTTAGAAAATAAATTCTTTTATAGGAAACCCAATTTATGAAAAGAGAAAAAAAAAAATTTTTTGTAATTCCCCTTGGGAAAATTTTTTTCCGGGCCTCTAATTTTTTCGGGCTTCCAAATTTCCCAGTTTCGGAAATGGGGCCCCCCGGGTTTTTTTGGGTTTAGAATTTTCTAAAACTGGAAGAATTTTTTCGTTTTTTTTTCTTTTTCGTAGGCTTTGTTTTTAAAATCAAATTTTTAAACCCTAATTTTTTTTTTCCCCTTTTATACATAAAAATAAAATTAAAGTCCTTACCTTTTCCCCTTCCACCCAAAAAGGCCCCCTTTTCAAAATTACAGTGTTCCTTTGTGTTTTGGAGACTGCCCAAGGCCTTTGGGGTTTTACCCAAACTTTTTTTTATTTTTTTGGGAAAAATTTTGGGAAAAAAAAATTCCCTTTTTTTCGGAAAAAAGAGAATTTTCATTTTCTATTCCGGGAAGTTTTTTCCAAAATTTGTAATTTTGGGTTGGGGGTTTAAATTTCATTCGAACTTTGAAAAGTTTTTTGAAGCCAGTGTTTTTAAATCATTAAAAAACCCCGCTTAAATTTCGCAAAATTAAACAATTGAAATTTTATTTGAAAAGGTTTAACTCTTTTCCCCTTTTTGGGTTTTCAAATCGAAATTTAAGAATAGGAAAAAAGCCAAAAATAATTCCCTTTATTAACCCTTTTAAATTTTTGTGCCCCTTGTTTCAAAATTTTTTAAATTTTCCCTAAAAAAAATAACCAAACCCAAAAACCAAAACAACCAAAACCCCCCCCCAAAAACCAAAAATTTATCCCAAAACAAAAAAAAAAAAATAAAAAATTAAAAAAAAATTAAAAAAAAAACCAAAAAAAACAATTTTTTTTATTTAATAAATAAAATTATATATTTTAAAATATATTTATATAAAATATAAAATTTTTATTTATTTTTTATTAATAATTGAAATTTTTTAAATTATAAAAAAAATTTAAACATAATAAAAAGAAAAAAATAAATATTATTTTAAATTTAGGTTCTTTTTATTTATTTAAAAAGTTAATTTAAATATTAATTATTCATTAAATTTATTAAAAAATTTTTAAAAGTTAAATTGTTTTGTTTTTTTTATTTTTTTTTTTTTTTTTGGTTTTTTTTTTTTATTTTATTTTTTTTTTTGGGTTTTGGGTTTTGTTTTTTTAAATAAAAAAAAAGCAACAAAAAAAGAAATTTGAAAAAGAATAAAAACAAAAAAAAAAAAAAAAAACAAAGAAAAGAAAAAAAAAAATTTTTTTAAAAAAGAGAAAATAGGCGGGGGGGGAAAAAAAAAAAAAAATTTTGGAATGTTAAAATAAAAAGAAAAAAAACAGGAAAACGAAAAAAGGAAAAAATTTAAATTTACAAAAAGGGGGGGGGGGAATTTGCTAAATCAATAAAAAAAAAAAGAAAAAACCCCCGTTTTATATGAAATTATTATATATATTAAAATAATAGGATTTTAAAAATTTTTTCTATTATTTTTTTAATTTTATAAACATAAAAATTTTATTGTTTATCATATAAAAACAAAACATAAACATTATTATAATTATTATATTTATTATAATATATATATTATATATATATATATTATTATATATATATATATATATAAAAAAAAAATCTTTTTTTTAAATTTATAATTATTTTTGGGTTATTTTTAAAAAAATATAGTTTTTTAAATAAAAATAAATTTAAAAATTAAATTGTATATATATATATTATATTTTTTTTTTTATTAAATTTTTTATTTATAATAGAAAAAAATTGAAATACATATTTATATATAATTTTTTTTAAATATATATTTTATATTTTAATATATTATTTTTAATATATTATATTTATATTTTTAAAAAGGTATTTTTTTAATATATATTTTATATTTAATTTAATTTATATTATATATATAGTCAAAAAAAAAAAAAAAAAAAAAAAATATTTATATATTTATATATTATATAAAAAAATTATATTAATATAAAATTATCGTTTAATATATATATATATATTATATATTATTATTATATATATTTTATATATATAAAATTAAAAATTATTCATATATAAATAAAATTATAATTTTATATATGGATTTTTAAAATTTTTTTTTTATATATAAAAATTAATTTACCAAAATTTTAAATATGGATAATTTATATTTATTTATATTATATATATATAATTATATATTTATATATTATAAAATTATATAATATAATATATATTTTTTTTGGGTTTTTTTTTTTTTTTTGTGTTTTGAAATAAAAATTTTATAAATTAAAACATTTTATAATATATTAAATTTTTTATTTTTTTGATTTTTTTTTTTTAAAAAAACTTTTTAAATATTTAAAATTAATTAAATATAAACAAAAAGGGGAAAATTTAATCCCCCAAATTTTTTTATTTTATTTTTATTTAAATAATTATAATTTATAAAATTTATATTATTTTTTTGAGGTTTTTGGAAAATAAAAATTTTAAATACATACAAATGAAATTTAAATATTATTTAATCCCCTTTTGAAATATTTCTCTTATTATTATTTAAAAAATATTTGAAAACTTTTAATCAAATATTTTTATAAAATAAAAAAAGAACATATCTCATATACCTAATTATAAAAAATTATATTTATATATTATATATAATATATATATTTTATATATTTTATATATATTTCAAAATTTTTTAAATTTTCTTACAAATTTTAAATAAAATATAAGAAAAATATATTTATTTTAATTTAATTCTCTATTTTTTATATATATACATAATGTATTATTTATCTTATTTAGATATTATATATATAATATATTATTTTAGTATATATATTTTTTATATATAATAAATATATATATATAAGATAATAATTTATCTATATATTTTTAAAAATCTTATATATATAAAATATATATAAATATATATTCATTATTTACTTTAATAATAATTTATATATTATATATATTATATATATATATTAAAAAATATATAATACTATATTTTAAAATTTTGTAATGATGATTGTTTTTTATATTAAAAAACTTTTTTAATTTATTTTTTTTTTTTAAAATTTTAAATTATTTTAAAAAATTTTAAATATTTAATATTATAAATTTTTTTTTTTCTTTTTTTTTTTTTTTTTATTTATTTTTATAAATATAATTAAAATTTTAATTAAATAATACATATAAAAAATAGAATAATTAAAAAAATTATGATTATTTTTTTAAAAAATTTTTTTAAAAATTTTTTTTTTAATTTTGAATTTAAAAAATTAATTTTAAATTAAATTTTTATAATTTTAAATATTTATTTTTTTTTTTCAAAAGGGAAAAAAAATTGTTTATTGCCGATAGGAAAAATGTGGAAAAAAATTCCTTTTTTTTTTTTTTTGGGAAATGCGTCTAGCAAAAATTTGCACTTTTTAAATTTTTCAAAAAATTTTTTTTGGGTTGTGTGGGCGGGGGGGTTTTGGGTTTTTTTCGTTTTTCGCCCCAAAAAAGAAAAACTTTTAAAGTAAATTTATTAAATTTTATAAAAAGTAGCACCGAAGGGGTTCCCGAAAATTATTTCCACCCCACAGAAAAATTATTTTTTTTAAAAAGAAGGGAAAAAAAAAAAAATTTGAAAACAGGAAAACCCCGGCAAAACCCCAAGAGGGAAAACCCAAAACAAAAAGTTGGGGGAAAAAAAAAGGGGGGAAACTTTTCCCAACCCACCTTGTCGAAAAAAAAAAAAAAACCGTAAAAAAAAATTTGTGGGGGGGGCGGAAGACAAAACAAGGGGTGAAAAAAAAAAAAAAAAAAAATTGACAAAACAAAAAAAAAAAAAAGTAGTTGGGGTCCCCCGGGGACGACTGCCTCACCCCTATACACGCCCGGTGCAGCGGCCAGTTTTCCTCGCGACCCTTCGTGGCCTTCGGGAACTCACTCGGATTGGCTTCCTTGCGGGTTTCTCTGATGGGTAAATCACGGAAAGCAATGGGAAAGTTGCAATTTTACGGTGTTGGGCGATATTGTGTTTCGGAGACACAGAACGTCATTGACGGTCCCCGAAAAATGGATTATAAAACTCACATGAACTGTTTTACAACATTAGATTGTTTTATGACATATCTTACATTGATAATAACATAATCAATAAAAAACAACAATTTTAACTATCCCATAAAAATAACGATAATCATGTTTAATTTTGTGATAATATTTAATCGTATTAAAATCATTTTTTTTTCCTATTTTTATTACTATCATTGAAAAATAAAAATAAAAAATTTTACTTTTATTGTAATTTTGTTATTATTTTTTTTTTATTATTATTATTTTTATTTTAATTATTATTATTATTATTACCCTATTATTATTACTCTTGTTTATATCTTAGTTTTTCTTTTTTTACTATTATGTTTTCGTTACTTAAATACTATTATTTTTCACTATTACTTTTTATATTATTATTTTTTCATCTCTTTATTATTTTTTTGTTATTTTTTTTATTATTTCTTTATCGTTATTTTTTATTATTACGTTATCATTTTCTTTATTATTACTATTTCATTATATTTATTATCATTATCATCGTGTCACTCCCCTTTTTCTATACATTACCATTATTGTTATTATGATTTTTTTTCCTTTATTGGCATTTTTATTTATTTATTTTTATTATCTTTATCATTATTATTTTATTTTTATTATTTTTTTAATTATTTTTAAATTTTATTATTATTTTATTTTTATTATTATTTTATTATTGTTTAATTTATAATTCTCATTATTATTATTGATAATACCATTATAATTTACCCGTATTATTTATTATTTCATCATTTTTGTTTTTTATTTTATTATTTATATTATTATTATTATTATTATTTTTTTTATTATTCATTTTTAAATTGTTTTGTTGTTGTTTTTTTTTTTTGTTATTATTGTTATTATTATTTATATTATTATTATATTATTATTATTATTCATTATTATTATCTATTATTATCATTATTATTATTATTATTATTTACTATATTATTATTATTATTATTATTATTATTATTATTACTACTACTCTACTACTACTACTACTACTACTACTACTATTACTGTTACTACTATTATCATTGTTACCATTTTTATTATTATCATTACTCTTACTCTTACAACTGTTGTTACTATTATCATTATTATTACTATTATTATTATCGTTATTATTGTTATTATCATCATTATTACTATTATTATTATTATTATTATTATTATTATTATTATTATTATTATTATTATTATTATTATTATTATTATTAGCAGTAGCAGTAGTATTGTTATTGTTATTATTATTATTATTATAATATATTATTATTATGATTACTACTATTAGTATGCTAGTAGTAGTAGTAGCAGGAGTGATGCCAGTAGTACTAGTAGTAGAAGTAGTAGTAATATTATTATTTTCATCAATATCATCATCATTATTGTTATTGTTGTTATAATTATCATTTTTATTATCATCATTCTAATAACAGCACCAAGAAGAACACCTGTAACAACAGCAAGATGATTATAATAATGATGATAATTACGATGATTGTAATGGTAGTGGTAATAATGATGATAATGATAATAACAGTGATAATAATGATATTGATTATAATGAAAACAGCAGTAATAATGATGATATTGATGATAATGATAATAGTAATAATGATAACGGTGATAGGTATAATGATAATAGTAAAACTGATAATGATAATGATAATGATAATGATAATGATAATAATGATGATGCTGATAATCATAATAATAATAACATTAATAATAGTAATAACAACAACAACAACAACAACAACAACAACAACAACAACAACAACAACAACAACAACAACAACAACAACAACAACAACAATAATAATGATAATAATAATAATGATAATAATAATAATAATAATAATGATAATATTAATAACAATAATAATATTTTGAATGATAGTAATGATAATAATAATAGTAATAATAATAATAATAATAATAATAATAATAATAATAATAAAATAATAGTGATAATAATAACAAAATAATAGTGATAATAATAACAAAAATAACAATAATAATAACATAAATAATAGTCATAATGATAATGATAATGATGATGACGATGATGATAATAATAAAAATAATAATAATAATGATAAAAACAATAGTAATGATAATAATGATGATAGTGATAATGGTAATAATAATAATAATAATAATAATAATAATAATAATAATAATAATAATAATAATAATAATAATAATAATAAAATATGAACAAAAACAACAACAATAATTACTCACTCACTCATTCTCCCTCTCTTTTTTTCTCTGTCTCTCACACACACTCACTCTCACTCTCTCTCTTTCACTCACTAAGTCACTCATTCATTCTCTCATTTCTAATTTTGGTCCCAAGCAAAAGGCTCTCGTGATCGCCAATGCAGTTAGGTTACTTGTAAAGTTTCAAAAGATTATTGTACATGGCAGATTAAAATGCCTCTGGAAACTGTTTTGCACTGGATAATCCTGTCTCCTTGATTGCAGTGTAGTATGCACACAATGTTTTCAAGTCCGTTTAAGTAATCTTACATCGTAATTCATTTCTAAAATTTCACACATTCTAAGCAGGTTTTCGCATCCACAATCCTTCACTTCCATGCTTAGAAAGCTAATTACAGAAGAAAAATGTCTTGATCTGGGAAACACAAATATATCTTGGCATGCATTATTAAATAGGTCATAAGTGTGATTCCTTTCTAACACAAATTCAATTTATCTACAGCAGAATTTTCTAATTATCTAATACGACTATCACATTAAGATATGTAGCAACTGATCTATTTGAACACTGGCCAGCCAAATTCACACACATACATACTTGTGTCTTCCAAGTTTATGGATTTTGTACAGATATACCTGAATGTTTTACTGAGTTCCTGTTCACTTATCGGTCACTACTATCTCAGTGCACACCGTATCAGTCATTTAAAAATGGCTTCTATCACCATACATAGAAATCCCTATTTGATTTTGATTTTGACATAATTGTTTCCATCCACTTAATTATGTTCCCTATCATTAAAAAAGCGCTTGAGCAGCAGTTAGTTTTGAATATCCATAAGGTCCACAGTCTTCTTTTACATCATTTGATCATTAAAATATTCTAATGGAGATTTCATTGAACACAAACATACACGTTTACCGACTTCCTTGGTTTTAACCGTTCTACCCTTAAATGTACTTGCAAACTACCTGTCATTCTTATTCTTGGAGCGCTATTCTCAGAATTGAATATTATTTGCACCTATGAAAAGGTGCATATCACTGAAAATTACAGTTAAAGAATTAATATAGGTTTCTTATATTAATATTGATGATTAGGGCCTTTACCAGATATTGTTCCACACAAACAAAGAGCAACAGTTCCTAGTTTTCATTTTTGAATAATTATGCATTCCATTCATATTTTTATAAGAACCACTTTCTATTATGAAAAATGTCAATACATATTTCTTCAAATATATAATTAGTTTCAACGGTGTGCCATAATAGAAGGAAACGGAGTACACCAACCTTACGCTGTGCAGTTTTCTTTCACCTCAGCTTAGAGTTCAAGCAGGTAGATATGATCTATGCACTCAGAAAAAAAAATGACTAGGATTTTCATAAAGTAAAGAAATGAAAATATTCAAACTAACTTGACACAACTAAACACTGATATATATAAATATCTAGAGGTACAATTAGAAATGTTCGTATTGGCAGAATTTGAATGTCTTAAAAGTGCAAG
>NC_051399.1:18257160-18262160 GCF_015228065.2 Penaeus monodon | reverse complement strand
CAAGCCCCCCTTAAAAATTTTTGTGGAAAACTGGAAGGGTACGAATAAAATTTTTTGTCATAAAAAAAAAAACTTAATATCTGGGTTGTCTCCTTTTTATCTAGATTTTTTTTTATATTTCGAGTAAGCGTCAGCGGGGCCCTCTAAAGGATGCGACACTTCGGTGAGCATGAATGTGAGGAAACCTAAAATTTTAGAAATAAAACAATTTGCTTTCTACAATAAAAAGGGGCTCTCCTCAGCCATCTTCCTTACATGCATGTATACAACATACAACATATAATATATATATATATATAAAATATATATATATATATTTTATATATATATATATTTTTATATAATAATAAAAAATTAATAATAATAAAATAATAATGGGTTTTTTTGTTTTTAAAGCAGCCAGAGAAATACAGATAGAGAGACAAACATATTACATAAACATAAAAAACAACACTAAAAGTTTATATTTTATATATATATAAATATTTAAAATATATATATTATATATATATATATATCCATATATATTTTAAATATATCATATACATAATAAAATTTTATATTATATAAAATTTATATTTTAATATATAAATATTATATATCCCACATTATATATATATATATATTAATTATTATAATTATATATTATTTTTATATACATATATATACACACCCCACCACACCAAAACACACACACACACACACACAATAAAATCATACATACATACATATACACCACACCCCACAAACACACACACCACACACACACAAAACACACACACACACACACAAAAATATAAAATTGGGGGTATTATATTATATATTTTATATATATTATATATATATATATTTTAAAATATTTTTAAATGAAAAAAAAAAAACGGAAACCCAAAACCAAGTTGAAAAGGACTTTTTAAATTGATTTCAGTTTTTTCGAAAAATCCCTGAAAAGGGGGTTTTTGGGAAGTAAACCAAAAATTTTGGGAAAAAGCTGTTACCAAGAAATAACGGGTCGCAGACTTAAAAAATGTCCAAATTTTTCTTTGGAAACTCAAAAAAAAAATTACGTTTCAATAAACCCCCCATTTTTTGGGTGCTTTTTTGAGTACCCAAATAGTGCGAGTCTCTAACTTTTTTCCTAAGGGGGAAATCCAACATCTGTACCCTTTAAAGGGACTGAAAGGGGAAAGCAGACGCAGTTAGGCTGTAAAAAAATAATATCATTTCCTATAAAATTGTGATCTACACTGTGCCCAAAAACGCCAGAATTAACAAAAAACCTTTTTTTAAAAAATCTAAATTTGTAAAATTCAATAAAATTTTTTGGATTACTTTTGGAAGATACATTTGTTAGTCGGGAAACGCTAAAATGAAAAAAATTCTTTCTTTTGTAAATTTTTCCCTAACCCAAAAGCATATTTGAGTGCCGAAAAATATTTTTTGGGGAATAGCAAGTAAAAATCCCTGAACTTAAAAAAAAAATTTGGGGGCGGGTTGAAATAAACTTTTTGGGGAATTGTTTTGGTGTGGTGTGTGTGTGTGTGTAATATATTATATTATATATTATAAAAATTATATAAATATATATATTAATATTTTAATTATATATAATATAAAAATTATATATTTTATATATATTATATATAATATATTTTTCTTTTTAACGGTAGGTTAGTCTGACCCGCCGTGGCCACAGCAGGGTACTTAATTGTAGTTTTAAATGTTGTGATGCCCCTTGGAGTGATTTACGGGGTGGGGGGCCCCCCATTTCCCTTTCCAGGGAGAGGCCGGTGGTACCTTTTTTTTAGGTTTTTCCCTCTCTTTTTTACCCGGGCTTGGGACCACCCATTTTGACTTGGACTGGTTGGCCACCCGTGGCTAGGTAGGCCCCCAAGGGGGAAATTTCCCTTGGGCCCAAGGTAAAAACCCGCGGCTTTGGTTGCCTCGAACCCTCAAATTTTCAGATTTGCCGTCGGGGACAGTGTTGGGTCCACGCTCTAACCATTGGGCCCCGCGGGCCTTGACGATCATGGGTTTTTCCATAAAATTTTTTTTCTTAGCAATTTAGAGCGGTGGTTTGCCATTGCCTTCCCCCCCGGTTTTTTTTTTATCGATTTCACCATCTCTATTTACCCGGAAATGACTTGAGCTGGCTTGGCCCCCCCAGTGGCAAAGGCAGGCAATCGAGGTGAATTTTCCTTTCCCCCCCAAGGAAAAAAAACCGGGGCCGGCCGGTGACTCAAACCCCTCGAACTCAGTTGCCGTCGTGACAGTTTTGAGCCCAAACGCTCTAACCCAAATTGGGAAACCCCCGGCCCCCCAAATATATTTTATTTTATTTATAATTATATATATATTATATAATTTTATTATAGGGTATATATTATTTTTTTTATTATTATTTTTTTTTTTTAAAACCGGTGGGTTTCCCTGTCTACCGCCTTTGGTCACAGCATGAATTAATTTGAAATTTTTTTTCAGTTGTGATGATTTTGGGAGTAGTCGTGGTAGGGTCCCCATTTTCCCTTTCCACGGAGAGTGCCGGTTTTAAATTTTTAGGAAAACCCAATTCTCTCTATTTACCCGGGTTTTTGGGGACCAGCATGATTTTGGGCTGGCTTCCCCACCCGAGGCTAGGTGGGGAAATTCAAAGGTGAATTTCCCTTGCCCAAAGGGAAAATTTTCATCGTATCTGGTTTCCCGATTTACCTAAAATTTTTTAAAAATCAGGCGCGTGCCCCATACGCCCCCGGGCGATGCTGTGTGCCTGGATGCACTCAGCATTTCGCATGCGGCGATTGGTGTATGCACTTGCAATGTTTAAAAAATTTTTTTGGGTAAATCAAAACCAATCCGATGAATTTTTCCTTGGACAAGGAACTTCCCCTCATTGCTTATTTGCCACTGGGGGGCCAAAGCCAGCCAAAGTCAGTGCTGGCCCCAAAAGCCCGGATAAATAGAGAGAATGTTTACCAAAAAGGGAAACCCCGGCACTCTCCGGGGAAAAGGAACGGGGGAAACCCTAAAACGTACTCACCCCCCAAGAGCATCAAAACATGAAAAAACAATTAAGTTCATGCG
Organism: Penaeus monodon; assembly: GCF_015228065.2. Lineage (NCBI taxonomy): Eukaryota > Metazoa > Arthropoda > Malacostraca > Decapoda > Penaeidae > Penaeus > Penaeus monodon. Next base: position 18,259,079 of record NC_051399.1, on the reverse strand, counting down.
GTGACCATGGTGGCTAAAAACTTTAAACCAAATTTAAAAAAAAAAAAAAAAAAAAAAAAAAAAAAAAAAAAAAAAAAATATATATTATAAAAAAAATAATATATATATATATAATATATATATATATAATTAATTATACATAAAATTATATATGCATAATATATATAAAAATCATAATATATATTATTTATAAGTAAAATTTATATATGAAACATTTATTTTATATAAAATACATACATATACTATCTATATATATGCATATATATAATTATATAACTTTTAATATATATGAATATAATATATATATTTTTATATATAAAATATATATATATAAAACCATGTATAATGTAACCCTATTAGCTCCCTATACCGGGTTTTGGCGGTGAAACTGTGGGCGGGCAGGGCATTTGGATATGTGAAAAAACCTTCAGTTCTAAATGATTACTGGTTTCCCCCAAATTAATTTGTCTGGCGTATTACGTGAAATGTTTTTTAAAAACGGCAGAGGGTAGTTCCTCCCAAATTTGTTGGAACTGCGATTTTAGAAGGAGCCCGGGGGATTCCACTCAACTTTTATTTTCTCCTGACAAAACCCCTACACCCAAAGATTAAAAACAGAAACGATAAATTTATACCACATGCCCGTCGCGGGGTTATCAAAGGGGGGCGTTAGTTAGTGGGCAACCAGGCTGACAATGTTAAATAAGCATTTTGGAAAGGGCAAAGAAGATAAAGGAAAAAAGGTCCAATTAAGAAAACATTAAAAATCGGAAAGTGGAAAAGGAAAGGGAAAAAGAAAGAGATGGGGAAATTACATACGGGCTGGGAAAGAAAGGATAGATACAACAAACAAAACAGGAATCAGTGAGACCAATTGGGGAAAATTTAAAGGAAGTTTCAAAACTAAAGAAAACAAGACAGTTCTTTTTTCTGGAAAAAAAGAAGGAAATTATAGTCCCGGATTTTCTATGAATTTTCACGAAAAAAACTGCAAAAGCACTAATTGGGTACAGCCCAATAAATGATCGGGATTTTAAAAGTCGAATACAACAAAACCCAAAAATATTAGTACATACAATACTACCACCAAAACCAAAATTTCAAGGATGAAAAAATGGAAATTTTTTTTTAAAATTTTCCCAAGATACTTTTTGACCAATCCCTAAAAAGATGTAAAAAATAATCAGGGAGAACCCCAAAAGCCAAAGTAGGAAAAAAAAATCTAAAAAATGAAACCCTTTGGGAAAATTTGGCCCCTTTGGGGAATAAATGGGAAAAAAGGTAAAATTTTTTTTTAATTTTGTAGTACAAATAAATTTTGTTTAGCCAATACTTGTTTCCCAAAACCACCCAAGACACTTTTACACGTGGTTTTCACCAGACAAAAAAAACCCCCCCCCCCCCCCCCCCAAAATTTACACATTGTTCTGAACCAAAAATGGAAAAAGTTCATAAAAAAAATTTGAAAAAAAAGACCTGGGGCCGACTGCAAAAAGTGACCAACCCAAATTTCTAACTATGACTTTTAAAAAAAACTTTAAAAAAATGGAGCCCTCCAAAAACCCCTTTTAAACTCGACTACAAAAATCTTGAAAAAACAATTACAGAATTTCAGTGTCAAACAAAAATTTAAATACCCCAAACAATGTGAAAAATGATAAAAAACCAAATTTGGGTTTTGGGAAAAAAGGAAAAAAAACTCTTGCTGAGGGAATGCTTAAGAAAAATATCGCCAAAAAGAAAAAACAATTCCCCCCGGATTCGAAAAAAAAAAAATAAGTTTAAATTTTAAACAAAAATGCCTAAAAAAAAAAAAGGTATCCCAAAAATCCAGTTGAAAAAATAATTTTTCAAAAAAAAAATACAAAAATTTAAAGATTATTGGACAAGATAAGGGAAAAAAAAATTTTAAAAGAACA
>NC_051399.1:18239660-18252160 GCF_015228065.2 Penaeus monodon | reverse complement strand
CCCACAAACACACACAAAAACACACAAAAAACAATTTTACACACACGCCCATCAAAGGCAAGGGAAAACATTTTTTATATATGGGGGGAAAAAAAAAAATGTGTGAAACCCTTTAATTTGAAAAATTTTCAGTAATTTGGTATTTTCCCTTTAAAAAGTAAATCGAATACGAAAACATCAAACCCCTTAAAAACGGGAAATAAAAACCGGGCTAAAAAGAGTTAGACGAGCCTACACCCAAAAAGGATTAACTGAGATTTTAAATGGTTTTTTAAAGGGAAATTTAACGGGAATTTAAGTGTTTAACCTTAATTTTTATATTCCAAAAATCCAGCGAGACAAAGAAATCTCCCCCAAAAGCCTGAAAAATCGCCGTATTCCCACTTTTAATAGGAGCAGCAACAAAGGAAAACTCTCTAAAAAATGAAAACAGTTCGTTTAACCAGCGTAATATGTGGGAAAAGATAATTCCGGAAAAAAATGGGGTTGAAGTATTTAAAAAAAAACCCGATATGATTTGAAAAAACCCAATCTTTTTTTAAAAGGGAAAAAGCCCATGGGGTAGCAAAACCCTGGGGTTATATAAATAGACTTTCTAAAAATATTAAAAAAATGAGACGGCGGGGAGGGGAAATGGGGAAATATTTAGATTTAAAAAATTTCAATGATAAGGTGCCACACAGAAAAACTTTTTATGGAAATAAGTACAATGAAAGGAAAAAACCCATCAAAATAAATAAAAAATAAATAAAAAAAATAAAAAAATACAGTAAAAAAAGAGGGAAGAAATCCCATGGAGAAGAAAAAGCGGATTGCTCAAGGATGGGTTTTGGGCCCCGATTGTGTTTTTACATTTTATTAGGGGTTTTTAGATTTCTAGAACAAAGTCTAGATAGTTATCCAAATATATCTGTGGAAAACGCAAAAAATACAAAAAAGGAATGCCAATTTCTGCAAAGGGACAGTGAAAATTTAATCATTTGGAGTTTTTACTTGGAGAAAAACAAAAAAATACAGACAAAAAAACCAAAAAAAAAAAAACAGAAAAAGAAAAAAAAAAAAGCCCGGGGGGGGGGAAAAACCAGGGAAGGCGAACCAAAAGCCGGAAAAGGGTGAAAAAGGGCTTTTGAAAAAAAGGGACACCCAAAAACCAAAAATAAATTTGGGAGGGCCCCTTTGGTTGGGGGGTGGTTTTGGCAAGGTGTGTTGGGGTTGGGGTGGAAAAGGGGGTGTGAAGGGGGTTTTGGGAAAATTAATTTTTGTGGAGGGTTGTGTGTGATTGGGGGGGTTTGTGTGTGTTGTGTGTGTGTGTGTGTGTGTGTTTTGGGGTGGTGTGTGTGTGTGTGTGTGTGGGTGTGGGGTTGTTTTGTGGGTGTGTGTGGTTTTGTTTTGTGTGGGTTTGGTGTGTGTGTGTGTGTTTTGGGGGCTGTGTTTGGTGTTTGTGGGGTGTTTTCCCTGTAGGTAGATATATAAAATTGGGTTGGTAGGTAGGGGATAATTGGGAAAGAAAAAGAGAGATAACTGTATACAACTATATATAAATCAGTGAGCCGCGTTCCATGAGCGACGGGCAGACGAGGTCCCCCCCCCCGGGGGGGTCGGGGGGGCCCCCCCCCCCGGGAAAAGGGGGGGGGGAAACCTTAAAAAAGGGCCCCCCTTTTGGGGAAAAAAAGGGGGGTTTGGGGGGGTTTTTTTTTTTTTTTATAAAAAAAAAAAAAAAATGGGTTTTTTTTTAAAAAATTTTAAAAATTTTTTTTTTTTTTGGGGGGGGGTTTTTTTATTTTTTTTTTTTAATTTTTATGTATTTTAAAGTAAGGGGGAAAAATTTGGGGTTTTTTTTTTTTTAAAAATTATGGGGAAAAAAAATTTAAAAAAAAAAAAAAAAAAAAAAAAAGAAAAGGGAAAAACAAAGGGAATGGGGAAAAAAAAGGGGGGGAAAAAAAAAGGGGGGGGGGGGGGAAAAAAGGGGGGGGGGGAAAAAAAAAAAGGGGAAAAATTAAAAAGGGGGGGGGGGGGGGGAAAAAAAAAAAGGGGGGAGGGAAAAAAAAAGGGGAAAAAGGGGGAAAAAAAAAATTTAAAAAAAAAGGGGGGGGGGGGAAAAAAAAAAGGGGGGAAAAAAAAAAAAGGGGGGGGGGGGGGGCCCCCCCCCTTTTTTCCCCCCCCTTTTTTTTTTCCCCCCCCCCCCCTTTTTTTTTCCCCCCCCCCCCCCTTTTTTTCCCCCCCTTTTTTTCCCCCCCCTTTTTTTTTTCTTTTTTTTTTTTTTATTTATTTTTTTTTATTTTTTTTTATTTGGTTTTTTTTTTTTTTTTTTTTTTATTTTTTAAAAAAAAAAATTTTTAAACCTTTTTTTTTTTTTTTTTTTTCTTTTCCCCTTTTTTTTTTTTTTTTTCCCCCCCCCTTTTTTTTCTTTTTTTTTTCCCCCCCCTTTTTTTTTTTCCCCCTTTTTTTCCTTTCCCCTTTTTTATTTTTTTGGGTTTTTTTAAAAGGGGGTTTTTTTTCCCCCTTTTTTCTTTTTTCCCCCCCTTTTTTTTTTTTTGGGGGGGGGAAAAAAAAAAGGGGGGGGAAAAAAAATTTTTTAAAAAAAGGGGGGAAAAAAAAAAAAAAAAGGGGGGGAAAAGGGGTTTTTAAAAAAGGGGGGAAAAAAAGGGGGGGGGAAAGGGGGGGAAAAGGGGGGGGGGGGGGGAAAAAACCGAAAGGGGGGGGGAAAAAAAAAAAAAGGGGGGAAAAAAGGGGGGGGAATTTTGGGGGAAGGGGGAAAAAGGGGGGGGGAAAAAATTTTTTTTGGGGGGGGAAAAAAAAAAAAAAAAAAAAAAAAAAAAATTTTTTTTTTTTTTTAAAAAAAAAAAAAAGGGGGGGGGGGAAAAAAAAAAAAAAAAAAAAACCGGGGGGGAAAAAAAAGGGGGGGGGAAAAAAAAAAGAAGGGGGGGTGGGAAAACGGGGGAAAAAAAAAAAAGGGGAAAAAAAAGGGGGGGGGAAAAAAGGGGAAAAGGGAAAAAAAGGGGGGGGGGGGGGGGAAAAAAAATAGGGGGGAAAAAAAAAAAAAAAAAAAAAAAAAAAAAAAAAAAAAAAAACCGAAAAATTTTTTAAAAAAAAAAAAAAAGGGGGGGGGGGGGGGGAAAAAAAAAAAAAAAAAGGGGGGGGGAAAAAAAAAGGGGGAAAAAAAGGGGGGGGGGGGAAAAAAAAAAGGAAAAAAAGGGGGGGGGGGAAAAAAAAAAAAAAAAAAAGGGGAAAAAGGGGGGGGAAAAAGGGGCCCAAAGATGTTTTTTACCTTTTGGGTTTTTAAAAAAAAAAATTTTTTGGGGGTTTTTTTTAAAATTAAAATTTAAAAAAAAAAAAGGAAAAGGGGTTTTTAAAAAAGGGTTTGGGTTTTTTCCCAAAAAGGGAAAAATTTTTTTAAAAAAAAAAAATTTAAATTTAAAAAAAAAATTTTTTTTTAAAACCCCAAAAAAAAATTTTTTTTTTTGGGGGGTTTTTTTTTTTAATTTGGTTTTCCCCCGGGTTTTTTTTCCCCTTTTTATTTTTCCCTTTTTTTTTTTCCCTTTTTTTTTTAAATTTTGGGGGGGTTTTTTTGGGGCCCCTTTTTGGGGGGTTTTTTTGGGAAAAATTTTTTTAAAAACCCCTTTTTTTTGGGGGGGTTTTTTAAAGGGGGGTTTTTAAAAGGGTTTTCCCCCAAAATTTTTAAAAGTTTTTAAAAGGGAAAAAGAAGGGGTTTTTTTTTTTTTTTTTGGGGGGGGAAAAGGGGGAAAACAATTAATATATAATATTTATATTTTTTTTTTTTTTTTTTTTTTATGTGGGGTGGTGTGTGGTGTGGTGTTTGTGGTGTGGTGTGTGTGGTGTGTGTATTTTTATATATGTATATGTATGCATGTATATACTTACACACACAACACAACCCCACACACACGCACACACACACACCCCACACAACACACACACACACACCACACACACAACACACACACAAAATTAATAAAATAACTTATTTTTATTATATATATATATTTATATATATATATATATATATATGTCAAGGTTCGACTTATAAAAAAGACGAAAGAATCAGAACGGTCAAGGTCAACGGAAAAACACCAAAGGAAACATACAAATGGTTTACTGCTAAGGGCACTAAATTACACTATACATACACATAACCAAATTTGTACAATCAGGAACGTGGGAGAGAGAGAGGATCCAGCGGGGCAGGTCACATGGCGGAAGGGAGCACACTAGTCAAAAGTCACAGGACAACTGCATAATAAAGCATAAAGCATAAATAATGAAGTAAAGAAGTGAAGAAATCGAAGGGCGGGGGGAGATGTATGTGCGTTTATGTATGTGTCTGTGTGGTTACGTGTGTGTTTATGTGTATGTATTTGTATATGTGTGTGCGTCTGTTTTGTGTGTGATGAGATGAAAAAGGTCCAAAATGAGGGAACAAGAAAGCGAAGAAAATAGAAATTGACAAAAACACGGCCACACGATAATCAGAATGGGAAAAAATAATACATTATAAAACAAAATTTATTACGAAACATTTTCCTCGACACAAGCCATTCATTTTAAACTAGGCTCCGGTGGCTTGCTTGCTGCTTGCTTGCTTGAGATTTGCGAAGTTCTGGCTTCGCCCGGGCCTTTCACTTATGGCCCGGCCTGTGTCAGCTTTTAGGGGCTTTTCTCATTTGTTGGTCTGACACTCGGTGCTTACCGTGGCGGTGGGATTGCAGCGGGCGCTCCTGGTAGCCGTGGTGTAAGCATCTGCATAATCTCTTTACCAGCACGACGGCTGTGTTCTGCGGGCTTTGTCTTAGGAATTGCGTGTGCAGGTAATTCTCTAAGTAATGTACAAGTGTGGTGTTCGGCTCGCCGCAATGCATGCAACACCTCTCTTCACGTTCTATTGTTTGTATGATCTGCCATGCACAGTGGTAACCTAGGCGCATTCTGTGCAGAATGACTTCGGTTACCTCTGTTGTTTATTTCAGAGAGTGCCAGTGGTTCATAGCCGGTGGCGTCTGAGTCCCAAAGCTTCCCGAGGGGGAGGATCTCGCTTCCTCTCTGTGAAGCTGCAGGGGGAAGGAGGTGGCCGTCACTGTACACTTCCTCCTAAGAAATTTTTCGGCTCTGATGTATTATCATGGGATTAGGGGGCATACCCTGCCAACTTCGGCTAATCTGTCAGCAAGCTCATCCCTCTGATCCCTATGTGGCTGGGAACCCAGTTTAGGGATGATTCTTCACCTGTGCAAGAATCTTCTGTGCCAGTGTGATGATGGTAGTCAGAAGGTGGGACATTGTCAGTGGGTGAGCGCTGCTGAAGACAGTCGATGGCTCCTCTGGAGTCTGTTTTGTATGACCACGTGTCCTTTCCCTCACGGACGCGTGGCTCAGTGCTCCCATGATAGCAACTGCCTCTGCCTGTAGCGAGGAGGCGTTGTCTGTTACCCTGCTGCGAAGCCAGCGCCTGCAGCGTGGGTCAAGGGATCGACCGATCCATCCGTGTAATATGTTCTGCTGGCCGGAGGGGTAATGGTTGCAATGACCCTCTGGGTTTCTGCCTTTAGGCTAGGCGTACAGTATTCGTTCTTTTTGCTTGCCGTCTCATGACCGAGAACTCTATCGAGGTTTGTGCCCACGGCGGAGCTTCGACAAAGTCAGGGTGAGGGGAGTCCATGTGTAGTGATTGGTCTTTAATTTACTTTAATTACCCTCGTTAATTAGGTCATTAGCGCTTGCCACCACCTGGTTAATATGTCCAGGAAACAATAAGTGTCCCGAAAGAAGAAGACTTTTGTAGAAGGGTGTAAATTGGTTTAAAAAGGAAAGCAGCATGTGAGAAGGGGAAAAAAAATGACCCAATCAACAAGATTTTTAGTCTGGTAAGCGTGTTAAAATCCGAAGGGGAGTCGTGTCAGCCTTAAGGGCTGATAGAAGGGGTCAATTGCTCCCCAAGGTAGCCAAGTATGGTATCATTTGTCTCTTAAAAAGGGTTAAGTAAAAAGGAGGAATTTCACTCACGAATCTTCAAAATATACATTTATTAAAACATTCTAAAAACACAAAAACAGGTAAACACCAAAATATAAACATTAAAACAATACGGGAACCAGAACCTAAAAACAAGACAAGGGAGCACTCAGTCTTATCATAAAAAAATGAAAAAAACTTAAAAATACCCCAACTTACTGCCGTTAAAACCTCGTCCTTACGACCGCAGGGGAAACAAAAAGAAAAAACAACGTCAATAGCTTCCACCGTGTACACGGCCGCTTAGGACGTTTCAACCTATGCCCCTTTGCCTATTTCCGCTCAGTTCCCGTGCTATATATAGCCGACCCCCAGCAAGGATTTAATTAGTGGGCTAGTAACTAGCCCCGGGAACGAACTGACTAATTTCTCCCTCCCTAGATGGCGTGGCAGGTTCCGCCGAGAGAAGACAGCTTGTTTTATATAAGTTTGGGGGTTACAAGCCCTTACTCCCAATGAAATGACTATTTAAACTAATTAAAAGCTTTAAAACTAAGCTAAAAAGGGTATGCAAGTCTTACCCCACTTTTAAAAGAGTGCATAAATAAAAACAATTTAAAAGAAATGGCTATGGTTCCCTTAAAAACAAGGATACAGTGCAGATGAAATAAAAAATTTATATAAAACCAAATAAAAAATCATAAAAAAGGTACGAAGAAGGAAGAGGCAATCGTCCACGTGCGTTTGCGCGGTTAAGGCGGCCTCCTTCAGGGGAGACTCGGGCATTTCCAGCGCTCCGGCGCTACTGGCTAGGTATGGGTCACTACACATGCCCTTGGCCAGTAGCGGTTCTTTGAGCTGATGGCGTATTAACACCCTGGCTGTGTGAGACAGCCCGGAATTGTTTGGGAAACAGCTCGTTATTTTCTATTGGCGTCTGACTATTTTATGTCTTAGGCTTGGTTCCTGGGAGCCTGGATGACCTTTGATAAGAATTGTGCTGCCCCGTTAGATCAATTCATGAGGGCCAAAGGGGAGAAGGTTTGTCTCCACTAGGAGGTTTTAGGACCTTCGCCCACCCTTTGGGGGACCCAGAATGACCCGGCGGCTTCGTTTGGACTGTCTCCAGTTGGGTCTTTATATTTTCTCTTAATGGCCAATCAGAGCGAGGGGGAAGCATAGTCTAAAAATGGGCCTGACAGCATGTGCATAGAATGATCTTAGTACTCTGTGTTGGCCCCTATGCTCTTCCCCTCATTGCTCCTTTATGACAGGACAGTCTTGATTTTGTTCGATCAACCAGGTGCTGGACCTCCTTGCGGAAGGAGAGGGTCCGGTCTATCCTTACCCCCTAGGTAGAGGTAGTCCTGAACCCACTCCAAGTCCATTCTCTGGATTTTCAGATTTGTGCCTTGAACTCTCTGTCTCAGAGCCATGGCTTTGGATTTGGCTGCAAGATCTTTAGTCCTGTCCTGCAACACTCCTCGGATACCAGGTCCAGACAACGCTGGGCTTTGTTTAGGCAGTGTGGCCAGTGGAGATGATAGCGAGATCGTCTGCATAGGAGATGATTCTTGCCCCCACTGGGAGGTTTAGTTTAGGATACAGGACATTAATGTATTAGAAAGGGCTGGACTGAGAACCCTACCCTGTGGCGTTCCATTCTCTAGTGGCATGTGCTGTGATAGGTGACCTTGGAATTTGACTCTGGCTGTTCTATTCGTAAAGTAGTCACCTATCCAAGCCAAGAGCTTTTCCTCTGATTCCTTTGTGATCAGGCTCTCCTGAATGGCAAGAGACTTGCCAATTAAAAAAGCCTTCTCCAGGGTCAAGGAATACTGCCCCAGATGTGCCCCTGTTTATTGTGCTAAGAGCGTGGCTATGCTGTGCGCTGACCTCATGCCCCTGGTGAACCCGTGAGGTGTTCATTTGGTGGTCCCATTTTCCATCTGAGCCGGTTCAGTACCATCCTCTCGGCAGTTTTGGGCCAGACAGCTGAGGAGAGAGATGGGCAGTACTTCCCCGGCTCCTTTGGTTTAGGGATGGGAACTATGGTAGCCCTTTCCAGCTCTGGGGTAGAGTGGAAGTTTCCAGGACTTGTTGATGAGTTGCGGGAATGCAAGCTCACCTACCAGTCCCCGGGGGGAAATGATGGGGTACGAGATCCCGTCAGAGCCCGGGGCTGTGTTGCAACTGGCTTTATATGCATCTCTTAGTTTCCTCAGAGAAAAGATAACACTGAGTTATCGGGTTCGGCTGCCCTTTCTCTGATGTGAGCAAGCTGTTGGTTGTAGGCGTTCTTGTCTTGCCCTTTAGTTCGGCTGGCAGGCTGTTTGCCCCACTCTTTTTCGCAGAGGAACTCGTGCGCCAGTCTGGGTTTGGGCCTCTGACTGGGCGCATGGTGCGTGATCTTGGGGCTGAGCGGCTGGTTGGCTCGCTTGACCCGTGCCATAGCTCTGAGAGGGTGGTACGGTGATCGAAGGACTCCAGCCCACTTTTTCCTGCCTGACTCTGCTGGCCCGTTTCCTGGCATCCCTGGACAGCCCTCCCTTAGGAGGGCTAGGTTGTCGGGGGTTCTTTGCCTTCGGAAATGTTTTCGGCACATATTTACCCTGTGGTTGACCTCCCTCATCTGACATGCGTTGGCTCCTGGCTGTTGAGGAGAGCGATCTCGGTGAATGTCTCAAGCACGTTGGCTATGTGATGGCCAGCCGTATCCGGTGCCCTGCAGGGGGCCAGGATGGGGTGGTGTGCATTGAAGTCTCCCCCTATGATCACTCGGTCGTGTGCTGCAGAAGCACATACCTGGCTGATATCTAAGCTACTACAGTGTGGCCGGCTGTACACATTGTACAATTCAGGGCCCCCCGGCCAGCTGAATCTCGGGCGGCAAAAAGAATTCAACATCTTTTCCACAGTGCGGGCATCGGCTATTGCGGAGCAGGGAAAATTGTTGCTTTGGGCCAGGGTGATCAGGCCTCTTTTGCCATCGGTACGTGGCAGCGCGTAGGGCGTGGTGTGATACCCGGAGAAGCGAACAGGTTCTGCTGTTAAGTCTCCTGGAGCATGACGATGTCAATGCTCCTTGATCGCACTATTGCGTGGAGGATGGCACTCCTTGAGGAGAAGCCACAGATGTTCCACTGCAGAAAACTTAGATTGCGTGCTCCGGTGGCAAATGCCGGCTCCTTTTATTTGCCGCGCCGATGTAAAGGCCCGATACCCTCGTTCCCCACGAGGCGTACGAGGCAATCGGGAAGGACCTAAGCCGCCTTACAGAGTGAGGTAAACATCGGCGAAGGTCCAGAAACCCCAATTTGTACAATACAACACACATCACACTAGTTTATAAATATTAGTATATAATATAAAGTATTTTAATACATTATTAGATATATAATATACATTAATATAGATAAATAAACCGTAAAGTACCCTCACACACACATATCACAACACAACACACACACACAACCACACAACACATACATTAATATATATATATATAAGTAATATATATATATACTATATTAAATAAAACACACGTGTGTATATACAACACACACACAACACACACACACCCACACACAACCACCAACACAACACAAATATCACCAAAATTTTATAGAGAAAAAAAGTATGAGAACGAGATATATAACAACACACCAACCACATACACAAACACACACCACACACAACCGCATAGAGGGGGAGATAGACATAATACTATATGTATATATATTCCAATAATTTTATCCCATATAACACAACAACACAACACACAACACACACCACACCCCCACACATATTTTTTCTATAGAAATATAATAGTATTACTATATATATATATACTATATATATAAAAAAATAGATAGATAGAGATAGAGGAAAGAAGAGGAGAGAGATGAGACAGGAGATATAGAGAAACAGCGAGAAGAGAGAAGAATGAAGGAGGCAGAGAGAGAGAGATAAAAGAAAGAGAAGAGAGAAAACACCGACACACACATACACAACACACGCACGCCACACATCACAAACAACACACACACACACACACCACAAAACAGCACCACCAACAAACAACACACAAAAAACGCTAATGAATAGATTTGGATATTAAAAATTAGATATATATATATATATATATGTATGTAAACAGAGAGATAGATAGATAGATAGATAGACAGAGAGAAAGAGAGAGAGAGAGGAGAGGAGGGAGACAGAGAGAGAGAGAGAGGAGAGGAGAGGAGAGAGAGAAAGAGAGAGAGAGAGAGAGAGAGAGAGAGAGAGAAGGAGAGAGGGGGGAGAGGGGAGAGAAAAGAGAGGGAGGGGGGGAATAGATAGATAAAAAGTAGATACGATATAGTATTAAATACATAAACCCCCTCTTCTCTCCCCCTCCCCCGTCTCCCCTCTCTTTTTTTCTCTCCCAACCCGAGTGCCCCCTAAGCAAAAACGAGCGCCCTCCGTTCGAGGTGGGAAATTCGAATGTATTTGAATGAAATAAAAATTTTTTCCCTCCTGCAGATTCAAAAATCTGGCCAATTTTAATCCAGCCATAAACACAGACATAGGTTCATAGGGGCCCCCAATACCCTGGACATTTGATACGATAAAACTGGGATTACATTTTAGGTTATTTTGACTAGGAGCCTTAGTTTGGTGGGATGCCTATTTTGATGCAACAGTTTTATATCAGCCATCAATTTTTAAACATAACTCAGGCATTTTATTCCCGATTTAAACGAATATCGACGCTACCCCATTTCAAGGGACCGGATTTGACATTTAAAGTTTAAATTAAATTCCGCCATCTTAAGGGCACTGTTTCCTTCCTTTTTACAAGAAGGGAAAAAGTAACCAGTCTCCATATTATACTAAAGCAAAAACTATTTTACCCCCAAAAGTTTCCTTTTAGTTCCCCTTTAAGTTTTAAACTGATTACAATTCATAATGTTAAAGCAGTTTTTTTAAGACGCTTATGAGAAAAGAAAGGGGCGAAATTTATTTTGCTACTGCATAGAGCTTTGTGTAGAGTGCCCCTTTATGACCCCATATAGCTTTTATAACTGGAGGACTGTTTACAGAAAGAAATTTAATTTTTTTTATATCAGAATTTATTCAGACTAGATCTAAAGTCGATACAGACGCTCTCTACCACATTTGCAAAGAGAAACCCGGGTCACATGCCTGCGCATGGTAACCCGGCACTGGTTGATGCCCCCACAATTGATGAGCCAGAAAAAGATGGCCGGGCCGAGAGGTCGGACGAGACCTGCGGGGGGGCGTGGGGGGAAAAGGGCAGGGGGGGACAGAACGGGTGGGGGGGGGGGGGGGGTCGAGCGAACAAAGCTAAAAAGCTATTTTTTGTGCCCCCAAAAATCTTTCCGGTCGTCGGACACATATTGTCGGGCCAGTGAGTCGGCAGTTCCTGGTTCCTTTCTCGTCTCTCCCCCTTTTTTCCCCCTCCCGATATTTTTCTTTAGTCCCTAGCTATTTTTTTCTTCTTTAATCGCATTTTTTTTCTCTGAAAAAAGGGGAAAAAAGATGGGGGAAATGTGTACAGAAATTATTTTATAAAAAAGCCGGAAAAGCCCGTAAGGTCCTGAATGGCTTGCAATAACACTGAATAAAAAGGGTTTGAAAGACTTGTAAAAATACGTCGCCAAAAAAAACGAAAATGAACAGATAAAAGGCAAAAAAAAAAAAACGGGAAACCCCCATTGCAGGGGCAGAAAACCCCGCAGCACTGACAAAGAACGGGGAAACAAAGGGAAAGGGCGCTAGGTGGAGGCCGAGGACGGGGGGGGGGGAAGGCGGGGGGGGACAGGCGGGGGGAGGCAGGCGGGGGGGGGGGAGGACAGGGAGGGGGAGGAAGGCGGGGGAAGGGGGGGAAGGCGGGGGAGGGGGAGGGGGGGGACAGACGGGGAAGGGGAGGGGGGGGGAAGGCGGGGAGGGGGAGGAAAAGGCGGGGGGGGGGAGGACAGGGGAGGGAAGGGGTTTTACAGGCTGGGGGGGGGGTAGGGAGGGTTTATGGTTCGGGAAAAGGCCCATGGGTTAAGCTAACTTTAACGCGGAAACTTGCTGTACGCAGTGATGGTGAAAGGGCATTTTTGAAGAAATGAAAGGGGATTGGGGTTTAGTCTCTATGGGTACCCGCGATAACAATTTTTTTTGTGAGGGAATGTGCAAGTAATAAGTTTTTGTGTATTGGGGGGGGGTATGAAGGGGCACTGGTTCTCGTTCCTGTGTGGTTTTGCGGGGTCGTTTTTTTCACATTTGTGCAAGCGAATCTGGTGGTGAAAGTGAGAGATGGTTTTGGTTTCCCAGGGTTTCCCTTTTACATAGGACGTAAATTTTTATCTTGGGTTTAAAAATTTATTGATTCTAATTATTGCTGAAAAAGGCTTGCTGAATTTGTAATGTTTAACCCCTTCGCCCCTTTCCCTTTTTTGGAACAGAGGGATCAAAATTCTTTTAACATGCTTGTACATGAGTTTTATAAAAGGATTCTATATTCGAGGTAAAAACTG
>NC_051399.1:18217160-18234660 GCF_015228065.2 Penaeus monodon | reverse complement strand
GGAGTCGCGAAAGAAAAGCGAATCAGTTGGGAAGAAGAAAGGGATAATCGAAAGATCGAGGAAAGGGAAGGGAGCTAGGGAAGACGGAGGTTTCGATGGAGCTGGGAAGGGGAGGGGAGCGCAGGTCCAGCCGAGGGAGCGGCGGGACAATGAACATAAGAAGATGTGTGATCTCTCTGGACGGGAAGTGAGCGGAGGTCGTTGAGTGGAGGAAGGAGGGAGGGAGAGAAAATAGAAAGATAAGTTAGACACACACACGTTTACACACAAGCACACAAACACAAACACACACACACACACCACACACACACACACACACACACACACACACACACACCACACACCACACACACACACACACACACACACATTTTGATCTGTGGCCTTTGTTTCACCTCCTTCCTCCTTTGTTTTGGATCCATAGCTCGTGCTCATTTTTCACTTTTCTAATATCTGTTCTGAATTCCGTTCCCGGATGTTTTCCTTAAATCTTCCATCCCCATCTGTCGCCTCTGCTCGCATTTCGGCTGGGCATCCACTGCCTCAGTACCTCACCCAATTAATGTTTTTTCCACAGCAGCTGGACTGATCGCTGCTCGGTCAAGCGCAAGATCAGGTGCACTTGATTTGCTCTTTCTCATGACTGCTTACAGCTCCGCCACGCAAATTGTTTGCAACTGTCTCTTGAGAAGGAGGTTAATGAAGCTTACATAGAAGGAAGCTCAAGAACGTTTTAGTCGCTTTTCAGTCGGAGCCAACTGTTAAAACTGGTGCCATCGCAGAAATTAGCTGGAGCCGCAAAGGCAAACACATAGACATATTGATCCTTGCATACATTTATGTGTATTAGCAAAAGAAAAGAAAAGTGTTGTGTATATATATATATATATATTATATATATATATATATTATATATATATATATATATATATATATATGTAGGTCCGCGGTGGCCGAGTGGTTAGAGCATCAGACTCAAGACTGTCACGACGGCAATCTGAGTTCGAGGGTTCGAGTCACCGGCCGGTGCGTTTGTTCCCTTGGGCAAGGAACTTCACCTCGATTGCCTACCTAGCTATGGGTGGCCAAAGCCAGCCCAAGTCAGTGCTGGTCCCAAGCCGGGATAAAATATATAGAATGATTACCTAAAAGGTAACACCGGCACTTCTCCGTGGAAAGGAACTGGGGGACCCTTCCACGTACTCACTCCAAGAGCATCACAACATGAAAACTGCAATTAAGTATCATGCTGTGAACCACAGTGCTCAAACAGAACCTACCGTTAATATATATATATATATATATATATATATATATTATATATATATATATTTATATATATATATATATATGTGGTGTGTGTGTGTGTGTGTGTGTGTGTGTGTGTGTGTGTGTGTGTGTGTGTGTGTGTATATATATTATATAATATAATATATATATATATATATATATATATATATATATATATATACATACATACATACATACATTAATAATATATATTATATATAATATAATATATATATTAATTCATATATATTATATATATTATATATGATATGTAACACTATTTTTTTGTTTATTCATTGTTTCATCTGTGTTAATATGATGCCGTAAAGAACCAGCCCATAATCCCCACGGGGTCCCGGCACGGGCGATCACGTGTCTTATTTCCACTTGGAGTAGACCCCTTACCTAAGCCGTAAACTCTTCCTCCTCTTACCTCTTGGTCCAAAAGGTAAGCCATCCGACTGCTCTCACACCAAACTCTCTCAACTGAGGCGACTTCCCCTCCCTTCATAAAGAATACAAGACCTCTTTAGCAATGTTTTTATATTTGCCCTTCGTAAACTTCTCTCTGCGGTGGCCTAACTGTCTCCTACCTTCGGGGTCTCGGATGTTTAAAGGAAAGCAGGCAGGTTTGTTAGCAAGTTTGCCATTTTATGTGACACGTAAAAGGAGTTTGGTATTTTACAGTGACATTTGTTTGTGAAATCACAGAAGAATTACACTTTATCTAGTTTAATTCCAAGAAGTAAAAGAGGATAAATGTTCCCACTAAGTACAAAAACACGCTCATACCCTTTGAATATATAATGTCTGCGTATTAGGAATTACCTATTCCGGATCTGATATGAACTTTACTTCCCTAATGACCGATTTATTCAAAAGCAAAAGCAAAATTTTCTAATTTATCTAGGCAATGTAGGGAAAGGAAAATATATAGGCCAACAGTGAAAGTTTAAATAGGAAGACTTTGTGCTAACAGCATTTTTTACGCAATATCTTCGTACGGGAGGAATGCCGTGTAAGATCTATTGGAGATTATGTAAATTAGTAATTCGATGAATCATGAGTTGTAAACTCATTTTTATTGTTATATCACCTACGCTACTACTCCCTGTGTCAATTCGAACTGCGACTATACTTTACATATACATATATGTATAATCTCAGTTTAATCTTAAACTGAATATTATTCATGTGTGCAGATTATCAGAGATCTTGCATTACACATTTTTACTCGTCTCATGTAACATGAAAACCATTTCGGTGAACGGAGGCTTGCGTAAAGCTGGTAGAACAATTCCGAAGGCGCGTCGGGACGTACGTTCGTTATGGGGAGACATAAGCCCATGTTTATTGCACCCCGACTTGTGCATTTTAATAACAATATTATGATTTACAAATAAGATCTTTCTCTCTCTCTCTCTCTCCTCTCTCTCTCTCTCTCTCTCTCTCTCTCTCTCTCTCTCTCTCTCTCTCTCTCTCTCTCTCTCTCTCTCTTTCTCTCTCTCTCTGATCCATCTCTTCATCTCCTCCCCTCTCTTCATCACACACACACACATATATTTTTGCATTCACACACACACACACACACACACACACACACACACACACACACACACACACACACACACACACACACCACACAACTATATATATATATATATATATATATATATAATATATATATATATATATATATATATATATATATATATATATATATATTTACGTATGTACGATTTCTTCTTCTTTTCAGGAACGCTCTTTAGTTGTACACAATTCTGTGTCTGCGCGGTGCATGAAAACCGCTCCATAAACAACCCTTTTACTGGAGGAAACGAGGCAGCGTTTTGTGAATCAGCTTTGGCTCCGACAGCAGCGTCGGATGAAGAATCTAAATTGATTTTGCGTACATAGAGGGTTTTCACTCTAAGATGCAGCAAAGCTAATGTACAGATTCATCGAAGGATAGTGCATTATATATGGAATCGTAAGGCAGATATTCACAAATAATGAAATTAAAAGGATTAAAAAGTTTTTTTTTTTTACTTAAATCTAAACATCACATTCCAAAATTGTTTTTAGCCTTGTAGCGTTGTTTTTTTTATACAGCGAGAGAGAAAAGAAAGTGAGAAAGAGAGACGGGGGGAGGAAGAGAGGGCGAGAAAGAGAAAGGGAGAGAAGGGAAAAAAATCTGAAGTCTGGAGACCTGTTGTTCAACGGAACAGGGATTTCACCTATCCTGCCACATTTGTGAGGGCAATGGCTTCTGAGGATGCTGTGTTCATGCAAAAAGAGCAAAATAAACAAACGAGTAAGATCAGTTTCCTTGAAGGAAGGTAGTGTTCCCGTTAAAAGTTGCAAAATTCACACACACACACACACACGCGCGCGCGCGCGCGCTAACACACACGCACACACAACACACACACACACATACGCACACACACACACACACATACGGACACACACACACACATAACGCCCGCACACAACACAAAAACACAACACACACACGCACGCACGCACACACAGACACACACACACATATGTGTGTGTGTATGTGAGTTTTAACATATATATGTATGTGTATATATATATATATTCATATATACATATATATATTATATGTATACATTTATAATTTCATATATATTATAATATATATATAAAATAATATATACATATATATATTTACATATATGTATATATATATATATATATATATATATTAAATTTTTAAATTTTAAAAAAATTATTTTAAATATATTATTTTCCCCACACCCCCACGAAACCCCCCAACACACATTAAAACCAACCCCACCACACAAAATTGGTTTGGGGGGGGTGTGTTTTGGGGGGGTTTTTTTACTTTGGGGGGGAGCGGGTTTTTTTTGGTTTTTTGGGGGGTTTGGGGGGGAAAAGGGGTTTTTTAAAAATGTACACCCAAAAACCACCCACACACCCCAAAACCCCACACCCACACAACAAAACAACCACCCCAACAAAAACACACAAAAAAAATTTAAAAAACACACATAAACACCAACACACAAAAAAACCACCCCACATTTTAAAAACACCCCACCCCACACAAAAACCCCCACACAAACACAAAACCCCAACCCCACCCCCCTGTAAAAGGCTTTTTTAAAAAACTCTGGTACAGGGGCCCCTTAGAAAGGGGGAGTGTTTTTTGGGCCCAAAATTTTAGGGGGTTGACTTCCTTTTTATTAAATTAAAAGGAATTTTAACAGCACAGTAAGAAAACCCAACAGGGAAAAACCAAATTCCCCCAAATGGGTTTAAAAGGGGGGGTTTTTAGGGGTTTTTTTTTATATACAAAATGGCGAAATTTTTTTGAAGTGTAACCTGCAAAAATTAAGGGGGATACTGGTTACACACACACACACACACACACACCCCACACCACAAAAAACACCCCACCCCAACACACACCCCACATATATATATATAATATTATAATATTTATATATAATATAATATATATATAATATAAATATATATATAACTTGAGTTTACCATAAGCATATTTATGTTTTTAGTTTTTTTATGTTAGTATTTTATACTTACAGAGTGGGGGCTGGTTGATGACATTTTTCCTGTCCCCATTAATCCCCACACACTACCCTATAACCTTGACTCATACCTGCTTCGTTTCTGGAGAATCATTTTCTTTTCCTCCCTCTCACCTAGTTTTCACTCTGTATCAGATGAACATACTGTTGTCAGGCTAAATTCAAGGTAATAGATTATAGGGATTTATATTTTTCCCGCGTTTGCTATTAACTTCACTCAAAAAAGTGACAAAAGGGGCTAAAAAGTTTTTCAGATTTAAAAAACCCCCCGAAAAAAATATAAAAAAATTTTCTTGTGGGTAAAATTGACATAAAAATATATATTAACCCAACATTAATTATATATTATATAAAATATAATATATATATTTATATTTAAATATATATATTTTTTTCATTTTTATAAAATATTATTTATATATTTTTTTTTTTTTTAAAAAACACCCGTTTTTTTCTTTTTTCCATTTTCGTTCCAAGTGTTCCTTAACTTTAGGTATGCGAAACACATACGTATTATGTGCGCAAAACTTCAGTTTTCAGCTTGTTTTAAACAAAAATTCGTCGCCAAAATTGTGGAAAACAGATCAATATCCTTTGGGAATGTGAGCGGGAAGAGTTTTTTGGACGGGAAATAATGATGCCAATGCCGAGGGTCCGAATCCCCTCCCCTTCGGATGTATCAAATTTTTTTGAACACTTTTAAAAGATATTTTTTCTGATGCAAACCCCGGGGGTTTTTTATTTTCCAGTAGGGGAAAAATTTTAACCATGGGAAAGGGTTTTATTTTTTTTTTTTCCAATTTTCTTTGGGACTCTATTTTTTTCACTATTTATCACCGTTTTTAATTTTAAAAGGGGACCCAAACCTATCGGGAAAGAAAAAATAAAACAAGGGGGGACGTTAAACAAAAAGGGGGGGTTTAAAAGGGGGGGGGGGGCCCCCCACTTTTTTTAAAAAAAAAGCTTTTTTTGGGGAACGGGGCCCCCTCCCTTTTAGGGGGGGAACGGGAAAGCGGGGGGAAAACGGGGGCCCCGAGGGGCTAGGGGTTTTTAAATTTTTTCGCCTTTTGTTTTTGGGGGAAAAGGGGAAAGGAAAAACCTGTCCGGGGAAATTTTTTAAATTTTGGGGGTTTGTATTTTTTTTTTAAAAAAACAAACCATTTCCCCAAAAGAAAAAAAAAAAAAAAGATAGGGGGGATGGGCCCAAAATGACATTAAAGGGCCCCAAAAAATTTGGAATCCAATTTATTTTCCCAAATAAGGGGTTGGGGTTTGGTTTTAAAAAAATTTAATCTTTTAAACAAAAAACTAATTAAAATTTTAAATTTTTTTAAAAAAAACTTTTTTAATAAAAAATAAAAAAAATATAATATTATAAAAATAATGATATATAGTTTTATATTAAAAAGTATTTGGAATATTATAGATTAAAAATATTATAAATTAATATATTTAATAATATTAAAATTTTTAGGGGTTAAAATTATAATTTTAAAAAAACCAATTTGGTTTGGTAAATATATAATATTTTTAATCTTTATATTAAGATATAATATATATATATTTTTTATATTTTTAATATATATTTTTAGATATTATAATATTAATAAATTTAAAGTTTTAAATATTAATAATAAAAAACAACAAAAAAAAAAAAACAAAAATTTAATAATTATTTTTGGTATATATGTTTGAATATATATATATTTAAAATAAAATAAAAAAAAAAAAAAAACCCAAATAAAAAAAACCCCCATATAATATAAATATAGTTTTAAATAGGGAAAATTTAATATAAAATATAGATTTAGATTTTAAATTTTTAAAAATATATATAAAACATATTCTTTTGGTTTGTTTCTTCCAAAAAAAACCCCCAAACCCCAAAAAACCCCCACACACACACACCCCCCCCACCCCCCACCCCCCCAACCACAAAACCACAATATAGGGAATAGGGTATAATATTTTTTAAAAAAATTTATAATATAAATAAAGATAATATATAAATATAAAAATTTATACAAAATTTGGGGTTTTTTTTGGGGTTTTTCAAACCCCCCGGCACCCCCAACAAAAACACCCCCAACAAAATTTTCCCACACACACACCCCAAAAAAAACAAAAAACAACCCCCATCCCCACCACAAACCCCCCACCCCCAAAAACCAACCAACAAAAACAAAACCCAACCCCCAACACCCCCCCAACCAACCCCCCCAACCCCACCCCCACCACAAAAACCCAACCCCAAAACCACCCCCCCAACACAAAACCAAAAATTTTAATAAATATAATTTTATATAAAATATAATATAATAACTTTAAAATATATTTATATATTTTTATTATAAATATATGTTTTTAGGGTTTTAATTATATTTTAAAAGGGGCCCCCGGGTGGGGCCGGGAAGGGGGTTAGGGGGCTTTCGGGACCCCAAGGGGGACGGTAAAACGACGGAAAAAAAATCGGGGAAAATTCGGGGGTTCGGGGTTAAAAAGGGGACCCCCCCCCCCCCCCGGTTTTTTTTTCCCTTGGGAAAAGGGGAAATTTTCCACCTTGTTTTGGGCCTCCCTTTGGGGGCCCCACTGGGGGGGGCCCAAAAAACCCGGCCCAAATTTCAAGTGCGGGTTTCCCAAAAACCCCCCCCCCCCCCAGAAAAAAATTGGGGGGAAGGGGAATGTTTTCCCAAAAAAAAGGTTTTTCCCGGGTTTAATTTCCCCGTGGAAAAAGGGAAAAATGGGGAACCCAACCCCTTAAATTTCCTAAAAAAGGGGGGCATCCCCCAAAAAAAGGGAAAAAAAAATTTAAAAAAATTAAATAGGAAAATGTTTTGGGGGGGCCCCCAGGGGGGGCCTCGGGGAGGGGGAAAATTTTTTCCCGTTAAAAAAAAAAGGAAGGGGATTTATTTTTAAATTTTCAAAATTTAATTAAAAATTAAAATTTTTATTTATATATATAAAAAATACCTTTGGTTTTATTTAAATTAATATATTATTATAAAACGGGAACATTTACTCTTTTTTCAAATTACTTTTATTTTTTTATTATATTTTTATTAATTTTTTATTAAAAATATATATATGATTTATTTTTATACAATTGGTATAAAACTAAACATAAAATGGGGTATATATGAAAGGGTCTTTTACTATTATCTTTTATCTAAATCTTTAATTCAAACCCAAAAAATTTCTATCAAACCCTTTTAAATCTTCAAATATTTTTATATACCCATTTTTTTTTACCCCACCCCCAACCCCCGGCGGGGGAAAGGGGGGGGTATTTTTGGGGAAATGGGGAAAAAATTTTATAAAATACCCCCTAAACTTGGGGGGTGTGGGGGGTTTTGTGGGGGTGGGTTGTGTGTGGGGTGTGTGGTGTGGTTGTTTTGGGGGGTTTTTTAGGGTGTGTGGGGGTTGGGTGGGGTGTGCTTTTAAAACCAAAATTTTTTCCCAAATTATATTTTTTAAAGTAAAAATTATTTTTTTACCCCCCACAAACACCCCCCCACCCCCAACCCCCACACTACCCCACCCCAAAAACCCCCAAAAAACCAACAAAACCCCCACAAAAACCCCAAAATTATAAAATTATATATAATAAAATAAAAATTTAAAAAATTTATAAAATTATATAAAAAATTTAAAATATTTTACCAAACATTATTGTGTACAAATATATAAATTATATAAATATATAAAATTTTTAATATATATTATATATAGAAAAAATTTATTTTAAGGGAAAAAATATATATAACTTTATTTTTATTTTTATCAAATTATTATAAAAAATAGAAAAATTTTATATATTATATTTAAAATATATATATGTAATTTTTAATAAATTTGGTTTGTGTGTGTGTGGGGGTGTGGGTGGGGGTTTTGGGGGGGGTGTGTGGGGTGGGTGTTGGGGGGTGGTGTAGTAGGGTTTATATATTATATATAAAATTTTAATATTTATATATAAATAATTATATAATTTTATAATATTAACACACACCCCCACACACACCCCCCACATCCCACACACATATATAAAATTTTAATAAATATAATTATTTATAAATTAAAATTTTAATATAAAATTATAAAATATATTAAAAAATTTTAAATAAAATTTAATATACCTTTTAATTTAATAATATATTATATATATATATATAAAAGTAAAAAATTATTTTGCCACAAAACCCCCAACACAAACCCCAAAAACCCCCCACAAAAACCCCCCCACCCCCACCCCCACACCCCCAACACCCAAAAAAAACCTTTTTATATATTATAAAAAATTTATATAAATTTTAATATAAAAATTATATATTTTTATTATAATATAAAAATATATTTTTATTTTTAACCCCCCAAATGTGGTAAAAAAAATAATAAAATATATATTATATAAATAATATTTTATATTAAAATTTATTATATATATATATAAAATTAAAAAAATATTTTTAATACCCCCCACACACCCCCAACCCCCCATACACCCCATTTCTTAAAAACCCCAAAAAACCCCCCGGCACAAAACCCCAACCACCCCCCCACCAAAAAAACACCCCCACAAAAAAAACCCCCAACACAAAAACCCCACACACAAAAACACACAAAACCAAAAACACCCCCACCCCCCACCCCAAAAACCCCCCAACCCCCACAAAAACAAAAATAAAAATTTTAAATAAAAATATATATATAATATTTTAATTAATTATATATTTTTTAAAAACAAAAATTTATATAACATAAAATTTTAATAAAAAAATTATTTGGTTAAAATTTAACATATACAAAAAAAAACCAACCCCCTTTAAAATAAATAATTATATTTATAATTAGAATTAGAAAATTTAATATATTTTTAATATATAATTTCCCAAAATCAAATTTTATATATAAAAAAAAAAATTTTTTGGTTAAATTATAAATAAAAAAAATTATATATATTTTTATAAAATTAAATATTAATAATTTTATATTAAAATATAAAATTTTTTATTAAAAATATGAAATTTTCCTTTTAAAACCAAACACTTTTATATTAAAAATTTTAATATTCCTGTTAATATTAAAAAATTTTAAAAATATAATATATAAAAAATTTAATATTTTATTTTATATATTTTTTGAATAAATAAAAGGGGGGAAAATAAAGTTCCCCCGGGTTGCCCCCCACCCCCAAATGGGGGGGGCCATGGGGGAGTGCGGGGGGGGGGGAAACCCAGGGCCCCAGGGGGAAATCGCCCGGCGGGCGTAGGGTTAAACCCCCAACCCACTCGGGGCGGGGGGAAAGGGGGAAAATTGGGGGGGGCCCTTTTAACCCACGTTATAACCCCAAAAGGATCACCCCAAAAATATAAAAAAAATTTAAAAAATTAAAGTTTTCTTTAAATTTTTTTGGGCACCACGGGGGGGGGACCCCAAAACATAAAAACCCCTACCAAAAAAAAAAAAAAAAAAACCAAAAAAACCTTAAAATTATATTATTTTTTGTTGGGTATATTATATATATTTTTAATATAAAATTATATAAAATATAAAATTTTATTATAAAAATTAATTTTCCCATTTAATTACAA
Source organism: Penaeus monodon (assembly GCF_015228065.2). NCBI lineage: Eukaryota > Metazoa > Arthropoda > Malacostraca > Decapoda > Penaeidae > Penaeus > Penaeus monodon. The sequence continues at coordinate 18,224,183 of NC_051399.1, read as the reverse complement.
AAATTAACTTTACAAAACCCCTTTTCCCACATTAATTTTAAAAAATTTATTGTTTTAATAAAAATACATGAAAAAATCCCATATATTTTTGGTGTATAAAGGGAAGGGGGTTTTAAAATATATGGGGTGTGGGGGTGTGTGCAGTTTCCCCCAACAGGGGGGCCCGATTTTGGTTTTCCTTTTTCCAAAAGCCCCCCACCAGGGGGGAATTGGGGGAAAAAGGGCCCCGGTTTCTGCACAGTAATACAAGCCATGATCCCCCAAAAGGACAAAAAAAAAATGTTCAAACCCCCCAAAAAGGGGGCCCAGAGGGGGCCCGCCGGAATTGCTGGACGGGGGCCCAAGTCGGGGGAACCCTTTTTCCCCCCGGGGTTGGGGCCTTCCCTTCTGAGAGGGATTTTCCTGGGTTTCCCGGCGGGTTAAAAAACCTTTTGGCCATCAGCTGGGGGGATTTAAAAATTGGAAGGGGGGCCAAAATTTCGATTCACTTTTTCCCCTTTTTTACCCAAAAATTAATCCCCCAAAAATTTAAAAGGGTTTATAAAAAAGGGAAAAAAGGGGGAAAATTTTTCCCTTTTTTTTTTTTTCATTTTTGGTTCCCGGGGAGAAACCCTTTAAAAAAAAAAAAAAGGGCGGGGGTGAAACTTGTTATCGTCTCGAAAACCCCCGGGGGTTTTGGGTTTGCGTTACAGGAAAAAGGGGAAATTCCCCCCCAGTATGGGAGGGGGGACAAGAAAAAAGGGGGGGCCCCACTGAGACGAAAAAAAAAAAAAAACCCCAAAACAGAAAGTTTTATTGCGTAAGAAACCTTACTTTGGGTTTTTTTTAGGAAAAGCTGTACAAAAAACCCACTTTTTTAATTTCTACAAAAAATTTGGGGGGTTTCAAAAAAAAAGTTTCGCAGAAAAAAAATTTTTGAAAATTTGGAAAAAGGGTTAAAGGGGGGAAAAGGGGAAAAAATTATTTAAAAAAATAAATTAAAAGTTTTTCCAAAAAACACATTTACCCCAAAAAAAAATTTTGTTTTTTTAAAGAGGGGGTTTAGCTACAAACAGTTATTTTTTTGACCCAAATTTTTTTTTTTTAAAATCGGTTTAGGGGGGAAAAAACCAAAAAGGGCCAAAGTATAAGTGAAACAAAAAAGGGATGGGGGGAAAACTTTTGGGTTAATGAAAAGGGCCCCCTGAAAAAACCTTTAAAATTTTCCCTGTTTTTTTGCTACAAATTGAAAGGAAATTTTGGCTTTGGATGGGCAAAAAACAAAAAAGCCATTTTTTGGAAAAAAAAAAAAAAATGGGGGGGGGACGGGGGGGGGGAATTTTAAAAATGGGTTTTGCTGGGGAGAAAAAGAGAAATTTAGTAATTCCCAAAGGGGAATGGGGGGCTCCCCCAAAGGGGGAAATCCCCATTTCCCTTTTTAGGGGAAAAAAACGTCGTCAAGTTTTTGGAAGGGGGAAAAAAAACCCGGGGGAAAATTTTTCCAAAGGGGGGGAATTTTATTTTACTTTGGGTTTTAAAGTGGAGCCTCATGAAAGGGGGGGCTTTTTGATTTTTTTTTCGTTCCTGCCTAAAAAAAAAGGGGCCCCCCGTCGGGCCCTTTTGCTCATCGTAAAAGGGGTTTAACCGGGGATTTTGGTTGGGGTGAAAGGTTTTTAATTGGAACATTTTAGTTTTTACGGGATTTTTTTTTTTAAAACATTGGGAAAAAATTTAAAGGGGAAAAAAAAAAAAAGGGTTTAAAAAAGAGGGGGGGTTAAAAAAAAAAAAAAGGGTTTTTTATGTTTTTTGTTTGGGGCCAGCGGGCCTTTCAGGACGCAAACAAAAAACCTGAAAAATTGCTTTTTGTTTAACATACAGGGGGTTTCCCAACAAAAGGGGGGGATTTTAATTTTAAGAAAAGCCCGGGGGGCTGTTTTTTAAATTTTTAAAACGGGCCCTTTGGGGGGGGTAGGTTTGCCCTCGAAAAGGGTTTTCAGCGGGGGGAATTTTGGGTGGGGCCTTTCCTGGTTTAATTTTTAATTTGGGGGCTTTTGTCAGTACCCGTTTGATAAGGATTTCCTTCCGGGTTTACACCCATCTGGAAAATTTTTTAAACCCAAACCCCGGGTTTGGGGGCCACCCCAAAAATTTGGTTTAAAACCAGAAAAAAAAGGGGACGGTCACCCAAAACGGGCTTTTCCCCCAAAATTACTTTTCTACGGGAAGGGGTTTTTGCATGAAAATTTTTTCTCTGGATCCCAACCAAAATGGGGGGGTTGGGTTAATTTAATTTAAACCCAGATTTTTGTCTATATAAAAGCTTTATACCCCTCAGATCCCAAAAATTTTTTGCTTTAATGGCCCTCCTCTCTCCTTTTCTTTTCTTCTCTCTCCTCTCTCTTTTTCTTCTTTTTTCTCTCTCCTCTCTCTCTTTTCCTCTCTCTCTCCTTTTCTCTCTTTCTTCTTCTCTCCCCTCCTCTATTTTCTCTCTTCATCCCCACAAAACCACACCCCACATTATATTGTTTTTGTTTTGTGTGTGTGTGTGTGTGGTGGGGGGTTTTTGGGGTGTGTGTGTGGGGTGGGGTGTGGAAGGGTTTTGGGGTGTGGGGGTTTTGTTTTATGGGGTTTTTTTTGGGGGTGTGGGAGTTATTGTTTTGTGTAAGTGTGTGTTGTGTGGTTTTTTTGGGTTGTTTTTGGTGTGTGTGTGTGTGTGGGCGTGCTTTGGGCGTGTGTTTGTGTGGGTTGTTTTTTTTGTTTGGGGGTATTTTTTTGGTGTGCGGAGGAGTGTGTGTGTGGTGTGTGTGTGTGGGGGTGGGGGGGGTGTGTGTTTGGTGGTTGGGGGTACTTTGGTGTTTTGGGGTGTGTGTGGGGGTGTTTTGTGTGGGGGGGGCCGTGGTTGGTGGGGTGGTGTGTGTGGGGAGTATTTGTTTGGCGTGAGTGAGGGGTGTTGTGTTGGTTGTGTTGTGTTGTGTTGTTTTTGTGTGTGTGTTGTGGGTATGGTGTTTGGTTTTGTGTGTCCCGTCCCGGTTGCGTGTGTGTGTGTGTGTGTGTGTGGGCCCACACACAAAAAAAAACCCCAAAAACCCCCCCACCCCCCCCTTTTAATATATTATATTAATATATAAAATATAATATATATATATATATATATATATGTATGTATGTATGTAGGTAGTATGTATCATGTATGTATCTATGGGGTGTATCTATGTATGTTTCAATGTATGCATGTTAACTATGTAAGTATGCTTTTGCATATATGAAATCTCTTTACTTTATATATGTAGAAATGCATATATATGTATATAAATACAAACAAATGTTATATCCTGAGTACTGAGAAATGGAGGGTCTAAGTGGATCACGGTCTATGGAGATAAAAGGCCTCGCCACTGATTCGGGGGACCCGAGCACCGGGGGGCTGAGCGAGGCAAAGAGACCTTCCGAGGGTGAAAAGCAGAAAGCGAGGCTAACTAGGGTCTTGTAGCTGAGAGAAGTCGGAAGAGGTAGGGTTAGCTTGGAGGAGGAAGGAGGGAGTGGGGCTATTAGTAATGTCGGATGACTTACAGGACATCGTTGAGGTGAAGGCTTAAAAAAAACTCTGAGGAACACACGGGAATATGATTAATACAGCGTGGGCAGTACAAAACCAATAACGTATTACACACACACCACACACACATACACACACACACACCACACACACACACACACACACACCACACACAACACACACACACACACACAACGACTGCATTTTGGAAACTGAAGATACAACATGGTACGTGTATCCAGTCTCACTTCATAGTTTACAGTGATACATCAGTATAATTATTCTCTGTTGGAAATAAAATAAAATTCTGTCTCAAGTTTTCACGAATGAAAGGAATTTTTATACGTTTAGAATTTTGCTTGAGTAACATCGCGATTTTGCTCTACATACCTGCCCATAAATGAAGGATCACAAGACCAGAGTGAAGCTCTCGTCTAAACTTGCATGAAGCCGTCAAGTAATCGACGCCTCCCCGCCCTTTCCCTGCAGCATATCGACGCCGCGGTCACGTGCCAATCCGACGTGACCAGCGCGCATGAGGGCGTGCACCTGAAAAGGTCTGTTGCTTTGCTGTGAGACAGATGAGGTGTAATGTGACACACGGAAAAAAGGGCGCTTTTTCACAATCAACTTTCGTTCGTCAAAGTCAAAGTCTGATTGTGAATCACATATCTGGAGCAGTTGGATCTCCACAATACCTCACAATCGTCTTTTCACTTTTCGAGAAAAAAAAGGATCCCTTTACGGTGCTCCAAGGGACTGTTTTAATCAAAAATTCATGCTGAGTCAAGTTCTATGATATCATCAAAATGACAATGGAGACGTTTTATCATTGTCTGGGTTCCCCAGAGGCACTGTTTTGAAAATGACTAGGAATAATAATTATTTAACATCCGGTTTATCTAACGTAGCAAGGGGGTCTGAAGTGACTGGCGCACGAATACAAGAACATTGAATATTTTTTTAAATTTCCCCTGAGTTTTCTTAACGGGTCCGCCCCTCAAGGCCTCTAATTATCTCTTGTCTTTTATTTATCAGGTCTTCTCTAGAGCTCCCTTCGCGATAGAGTAAGAGGGGGGGAGAATTAGCCCAGACGTTAGGGAGAACCCTTTCGTCAGTAAGTACAAAAAAAGGCCACTGCAACTTCGCCGTTAAAAATCAGAAAATTTGGAAAAATAAAAACTTACAAACGCGGGTAGATTTTCACCTCGATTGGCTGCCTAGCCGCTGGGGGGCAAGCCAGCCCAAGTCATTGCCGGTCCTAGAACTGGGTAAATAGAGTGGTGACTCGATAAAAAAAACACCGGGCGGAAGGCAACGGCAAACCACCGCTCTAAATTGCCAAGAAAATCATGGAAATCCATGATCCCCAACGTCCTTGTGGGGACAGGGCACTGAGAAAAAATACTAGTAGTATTAATGTAGTGGTAATAGTAGTATAATAGTAGCAGCAGAAGTATTACTATCAGTAGCAGTAATGATAATGATATGTAAAAGAAAACGAGAATATAGATGATAATGGTAATTACAGTGATGGTGATAATGAGAATGATAACTAAAAATGGTATTAATAAAGAAAGTAAAAAATGATAAGAAAAATGGTTATAACACTGATATATGATACTGGGTATTTTTGTCAAAAATTGCTATTATAATAATGACAGTATTATCAATGAAAATGCTGATACATTGTTATTGGAATTATAATAATAAGGATAATAATAATAGCAGTAATCAATATTATTATTATTATCATCACCATTATGATAATAATAATCGTCATAATAAGAATAAGAATAATTCTTTTAATCATAACAAAAGTTTGATGATAGTGATAATAATAATAACTAGAAAGCACTAAGCAAATACAGATCTGCTACAAAATCTTACAAGGAAATGGATTTCATCACACCTCGGTTTCGGCCGGGCGAATCCTCCTGACAATCCGCCCGCGGCTCCCGAGTGGCCTGCTCGCTAGCTGGAAAAACCAAGATGTGGGGAAAAAAATATCCTTCCCCCAGGAAAAAAGGGTCATAATAAGAGTGACGATGGCGTTGATGATCCCAGTAAAAATATCCTTCCCCCCGGAAAAGGGATCCCTAATAAGAGTGACGATGGCGTTGATGATCCTAGTAATGAGAACGACGGTGACCAAAGTAAATGATAACAATAAAAGTAAAAATGATAGCGAAAAATAACAATAATGATAACCTTAAAAAATGATAATAAGGATAATCGTGATATTTATAATATTAATATATTGAATATAATAATGATAATAGTAATGACCCATAAAATTAATAATGATGATGATAATAATAAAAGTAACAATAATGACTGATAATGATAAGGTGAAATGATAATAATAACATTGTGATATTATGGCAATAATAAAAATGATAATGATAATAATTGCAATATTAATATTTATAAAAGAAAAAATAACAACAAAAAATAATGATAACAATAATAAAACTGATAATATGATAATAATAACAATAATGATAATAATGATAATAATAATAATAATGATTTATAAACAATGATAATGTTAATAATGGTAATGGTTACAATATAATAATAATAATAATAATAATAAAATTGTTTTATTATTATTATTATTATTATATCATTATTGTCATATAATAATAATAATAATAATTATTATTTATTATTATTATTTTATTTTTATTATCATCATTATCATTATTATTATTGTTATTATTTTATCATTATCATTGTTTTTGTTATTATCATTATTACTATAATTGTCATCATCATATCATTATCATTATTACTATGATTATTTTAATTACTATCAGTATCAGTTTGTTATTTATCACTATTTTTAAAAATGATGGTATAATGATGATGATGATAATCATCATCATTTTTATTACTATTTAATTTCATCATCATATACTATTTTTATCATTTTTCTTTTTCTAATTTCCAATGATAATGATCATCATTATTTAACTTATCACCATTATTATCATTAATATATATATTGTTATAGTAGTGATACTAACAATAATATTAAAAAAAATATAATAGCAATAGTAATGACAATAATGAAAAAATTTTAATAGTGTAATAATGAAAAATGAAACAATCAAATAAAAAAGGATAATAGAGAAAAAGATAAATAAAAGTAATAATAATAAAATTTTAAAGATTAGGTTTGATGGGCGAATAATTCAGAAAAAACTTAAAATGACGACAACAAAAGTAATAATAATAATAATAATAAAAATATGATAAGATGTAAAATAATGAAATGATGAAATAATAATAAAAAATAAAATAATATTTTAATAAAAATAATAATAAAATTATTATTTTTTTTTTATTATTTTTTATAACAATAATGATAAAAACCAAAAAATAAAAAATAGAGATGATAATAATAATAATAATTAAAAATAAAACTCACTTAATAATAAAAATTTATAACAATAATGAAAATTTAAAAAATATTAACAATA
>NC_051399.1:18209660-18214660 GCF_015228065.2 Penaeus monodon | reverse complement strand
CCGCCTGCACCCCAGCAGGCGCCAACCCACCATGAAGCTTGTGGGGCAAAGCCCTCAGGAACCCCACAGGTGGATAGGCGGTCCCACAGCCTGCCAACCCCCTTTATTTGGGGCTGTGTCGGCGGGGGCGGCAGAGGTGGCGTGCACCTGGAGTGATCACCCGAGGCTTAATCTCAGGCGTGCTTTCCGGGTAGGCGCTTGGAACATCCGGTCCTTGCGGCAGGATGAGCGGTTACCTCTGCTATCGCTGGAATTGAAGCGACTGGGAGTTGAGATGGCTGCCCTCTCAGAGGTGAGAAGACCTGGTAGCGGCATGATCAGTGTGGGTGGTTACACCTACTACTGGTCGGGCCGCAGCGATGGTCACCACCTCCAGGATGTAGCCATAGCCCTCTCCAGCCGACTTCAGCCCTCGGTAGTTGAGGTGACACAGGTTGATGAGCATATTATGGCATTGAGACTGAAGCATGCTTTTGGTTTCATGTCTCTTATTGCTGTATACGCTCCTACCGATGTATATAAGATTGATGTGAAAGAGGCATTCTATGCCAAACTCGCATCTGTGGCAGACGATTGCCCCCGGCGAGATATTCGCATTGTTCTGGGTGACTTCAATGCGGTATCCAGCTGTGACCGAGCTGGTTATGAGATGTCTGTCGGCCCCCATGGCTTGGGAGCTGATCCCAGCAGCGAGAATAGCCTCCTTCTCCGGGACTTTGCTAGGTCCCAGTAAATGAGGATCTCTGGCTCCTGGTACCAGCGCTCCAACCCGCATCGCTGGACTTGGTACAGTGACACAGGCACAGTGGCCAAGGAGATCGACCATATTCTTGTTAGCACGCGATGGAGGATCCTCCAGAACTGCAGGGTTTACCGGAGTGCCGAGTTCTATGGCACCGACCATTGGCTGGTTGTGGCTACCCTGCGGTTCCACTTCAAAACTCCCTGTCCCTCCAGTGGCCACCCTAAGGTGTTTCATCTGGACAGACTAAGGGAGGAGGAGTGTGCCCGTGGGTTCACCATGGCAGTCTCTGACCGATTCACAGAACTGAACAGCCTGATGGACCCAGTTGCTCTGTGGGAGCTCTTCAAGTGCATAACACTTGAAGCAGCTTAGGAGTCCATTGGCTTACGCCTGAGGGCAAGGCAGAATTCCATCTACCTAGAGACATTAGAGGCCACTGAAGCGAGTCGCAAGGCTCAGCTGAATGGGAATCAGGGTCTTGCGTCGCTCCATGGTGTGTAGGGCTCGGACACTGCTGAGAAGGGACAAGGAACAGTTCATCAGGAATCTTGCTGAGGAGGTCGAAGGCCATTTCTTGGTAAATGACCTTCGCCCTGCCTACCAAGCCCTGAGAAAACTGAACTCTAAGCCCTCCTCACAGATGAATGCAGTCCGATGAGCGGATGGATGGATCATCTCAGATCATATTGGGTTTGTGAACGTTGGGCTGAGTATTTTGAACAGTTGTACCAGGTAGACCCTCCAACAGTTAGCTTGGATGCAAGCGATGTCTCAGTGCCTGTGCCAGACCCGCCCATCAGCGAGGAACCTCCTACCCTAACAGAGGTTAGGATGGCAATTTTCAAGCTGAAGAGTGGGAAAGCTGCAGGCATATGTGATATCCCTGCTGAACTGCTGAAGGCTGGGGGTGAACCTATGGCTCGGGGCCTGCATACAGTCCTGACTACCATCTGGCAGTCTGGTACCATTCCCCCTGACCTGCTGAGGGGCATGGTCATCCCTCTCTGGAAGGGGAAAAGGGATCGTTGGGACTGTAGCAACTACCGTGGCATTACACTGCTCAGCATACCAGGCAAGGTTCTCGCTCACATTCTTCTGAAACGGATCCGCAACCACCTACTGAGGCATCAGAGATCGGAGCAGTCTGGATTTACTTCTGGCAAGTCCACAATAGACCGTATACTAGTGCTTCGAGTAATTGTGGAACGCCGTCGTGAGTTTGGTCGTGAGTTGCTTGCAACTTACATCGACCTCAAGAAGGCATTTGACTCGGTGCATCGAGAATCGATATGGGGGATCCTGAGGCTCAGGGGAATTCCGACACAGATTATTGGCCTGATAGCAAGCCTCTATACTGGTACCGAAAGTGCTGTAAAGTGTGGTGGGGGTATGTCGAACTTCTTTCCTGTTAATTTAGGGGTGAGGCAAGGCTGCATCCTTGCACCAACACTTTTCAGCACTTGCATGGACTGGACTGGCAGAGCTACTAGCCAAAGTCAGTGTGGAGCAACACTAGGCAATATCAAGGTCTCAGACCTTGACTTTGCCGACGATGTTGCCATCCTATCTGAGTCCTTGGAGTCACTTGTGGCGGCTCTTGATGCATTTAGCAATGAGGCGAAGCCCCTAGGCCTAGAGGTGTCCTGGACCAAGACCAAGATTCAGGACTTTGGGGGCCTGTTAGGGGAACCCGTTCAGTCGATCCATGCTTGCAGCGAGGACATTGAAGTTACAGAAAGTTTTACATACCTTGGTAGCGTAGTCCATATCTCTGGGTTGTCAGACCAGGAAGTCAGTAGACGGATTGGTCTGGCAACAGGAGCCATGAACTCGATCAACAAGAGCGTTTTGGAGATGTCCGGTACCTATGCAGAAGGACCAAGCTGCGTGTCTTCAAGGCCTTGATACTGCCAGTTTTGCTCTATGGAAGCGAAACCTGGACGCTATCCAGTGTCTTGGAGTCTCGCCTTGATGCCTTTTGTAACAAGTCCCTTCGCCGGATCATGGGGTACAGTTGGCAGGACCGCGTGTCCAACCGGCGGTTACACCGTGAGACTGGCATGGAACCTGTTACTTGCATAATCCGGGATCGCCAGCTCAGGCTATATGGCCACCTAGCTCGTCTCCGCTTGAAGATGTGTTAGAATTTCTTGAAAGAAAACTTAATTCAGCTCGAGAGAAGATCCCTATTCCAGTCAATTGCTTTATCGATCTCATTCGTTTGTGCGTCACGAATAATGTCTTTACTTTTGACGGCGAATTTTATAAACAAATCAATGGTATCGCGATGGGAAGTAGCTTAAGCCCGGTTCTTGCGAATTTATATATGGAGATGTTTGAATCTGAACTCCTTCCGTCGATTCTCCCTCCCGACACGGTTTGGTTTCGTTATGTTGATGATATATTTTCTATGTGGCAAGTGAACCGTTCAGATTTCGATGATTTTTTCAGTAAACCAACAACCTCGCGCGTACTATCAATTTTAAAGTAGAATGGGAAGATTCAGGGAAATTACCTTTTCTCGACATACTTTTATTCAATGTAAATGGCTCGCTTAAATTTTCGGTTTACCGTAAACCTACTCACACCGCTAATTATCTTCATTTTTTCTCGAATCACCCGTTATATGTTAAAAAGTCAGTAGTCTCGTCCATGTTTCTTAGGGCATATAGAATTTGTGACAATTAATTTATTGACCGGGAGCTTGACGTAATTTTTGAAACTTTTTCGAAATTAGGATATCCCCGTTTCTTCTTAAATCAGGCACACTCATCTGCGAGATGGAAATTATATACTCATTCCCGTAATTCTCAACAGGATAGTGCCAGTAATCTATTAATTGTTCCGTATAACCCGTCCCTCGATGAAAAACGGCACATGTTTAAAGGCGCTGGCATTGACATTGTTTTTACATATCCGAATACGTTGCGTAAACACAATGCGTCTAGCGGTGCTCATGACACTTCTCCCGGTATTTACACTATACCTTGTAAAGATTGCCCCAAATTTTACATAGGTGAGACCGGTAGAGCTTTTGAGAAAAAAATTAATGAACATAAGCGTGATGTTAGATTTGCTAGAGAATCAAATGCGTTTTTCGTTCATTTACGTGATGAAGGTCACCGGCTTAACTGGAAAAGCGCTAAATTAATTCATAAATCAGCCAATTCGTACGAAAGAATAATGTTAGAATCTCTATTAATTAGAAAAATGCCTAATTTCAACTTGAGTGCTGGTCAATGAGGCCTGGATGATCTTACCTCCTCGTTAGTTAGCAAAGCCTTCTCTAGACTCTTCGACCTTGACCTCCTGAGAACCTGACTCAGCTCTTGTTGTCCTGTCCTCTCTATCACTATATATACTTGCCAAAATTTTCTCCTTGTATCCATTTCGGTTTATTCGTCTGAAGAGGAACTCGTGAAGAGTTCGAAACGTTACGGTTTAGTTTCATTTTCTACTGTGGCTTTTTCCCTTTTCATATATATATATATTATATACATATACTTATATTCATATGTACATATATATATGCACATACATATATATTTATATATACACATATACAAAGATTCATACACACATACATGCATACGTACGCACACACACACACTAATAAACAATGTATGTTAGTGCAAGTGTGTGTGTGTTTATATCCGTAGGAACATAAACCAAAATTTTCATCTTCCTCCGCTCTGCAATTCCTCACTTTTAAGGAGACACACTGCCCTCGCCATTGCCTCAGCCGATTCTTTCGCAAGAAGAGCAGAAAATACGAGGGACTCAGAGGTACATCCGGAACACAATGACAATATATTTTCCAGTCAGGGGTGGAAAGTGGTCTATTTCCATACTCATACATAATGCAGATTGTAATACAATTTGTCCCACTCTGTCACTATCAGGCTAAGGCGAGCAGGAGACGTCTGGCGATGGTAATGCTCCTTCCTTCGAAACGGAGTGGCAGGTGACCAGCTGAGGGTCTAAGCTGCATCGGCTGAGAGCAGCAAGTGCCCAGTGCTGCTCGAGGCCGGGCCAGCCGAGGCAGGGCAGGCCGCGGGGGGTCCGACCTGCTTGTGGGGGGAGGAAACGGTCTTACATGCCTTTTTTTACATTAATAATCACGAAATTTTTCTTGAAAAAAAATTCAGAAATAAAATTCACACACACACACCCCCCAACACCCCACACAACACACACACCCACACACAAACAATATATAAAATATTTTAATTATATATTATATATAATTATATAT
>NC_051399.1:18190401-18195492 GCF_015228065.2 Penaeus monodon | reverse complement strand
TTTTTTTTTTTGACTTTGCAGACAAAAAAATTGACACATATATACACTTACAGAACGCTCTTTTAGATAGAAATCTAATGATAATATGTTATGGCCATGTGACATTACACAATATTGCACTTCTGAAAATAGCGTACATGGTGGATAAACCCATTTAGTAAAACATCTTTCTCTGCTGTGGTAGAGCAGCAATACCTCATACATGCTGGACTGTGATGTTCCCCAAAACTTGTGGTGAAAGACATTAGTAGCAATGGTATTTTAACGCCAACTCGCTTATTTAAGCTTTGAAAACTATGTGCATACCTTCGCAATGGATGCTAGTACAAGAGTATCTGTATCCCATAGCACCTCTCATGCCCAATACTTGCCATTAGCAAGCCAAGGCACGCGGCGATGCAGTGCGTAGTAAATAACGGCGCGCAGCCATGAGGTCACGGCAGCGATCAGCCCCGCCCGCGTTGTCCAGTACCTTCGGAGATTGCGGAGATACGAGACGCAGGGATGCTGCAGGAATCGCCGAGGTCATACATTCCGGTTCCAGCGGTTCCCGCTTGGTAAGCATTGACAGGAATCCTTCAGTTGCTCTCATTAAATATTTAGTGGCCTTCAAGAGTAAAAGGTTGTTATAATGGTTAACATAAGATTGTTAATGATAATGAGAGTGTCGACTAGCCTTAATAATGTTAATAACACAGATCGCAATGAAAATTGTGATGAAGAGATCATAATGATAACAAAGTAACGACAAAGATTTTTTTTTGAAAATACAGTAGTAGTGGTAGTAGTAATATTATTATCTTTATTATTATCACTATCATCATCATCATCATCATCATCATCATCATCGTCACCATCATCATCATCATCATCATCATCATCATCATCATCATCATCATCATCATCATCATCATCATCATCATCATCATCATATCATCATCATCATTATTCCTGTATTATTATTGTCATTATCATTATTGTTATCATTATCATCATTATTTTAATTATTATGAATATTATTATTACCATAATTACTACTATCATTATTTATATCATGATTATCTTATTAGTATTAGTATTATTAACATTATTATTATTGTATTATTATCATTATAGAAATAATAATAATAATAACAATAATAATGATAATAACAATAATAATAATAATAATAATAATAATAATAATAGATAATTATATAATATATATATTTATATAATTATATTATTATTATTATTATTATTATTATTATTATTATTATTATTATTATTATGATTATTATCATCATTATTACTGCAATTATAATTGTTACCATTACGTACTGTACGTAGGTACACGCGTATACACAAACACACACACACACACACACACACACACACACACACACACACACACACACACACACACACACATATACACACACGCGCCATCAAAGGCAGCAACATTGTTTATACTATGGAGGAAGAAATGTGTGAAATCCTTAATGAGAAATTTCAGTCACTGTATATTCCGTAAAAACGTAAATCAGAATATCGAAAACATCACACTCTAAAACAGTGAAATATAAACCTGCTAAAAGAGTTAGACGAGCCTACAGCAGAAGGATTAACTGAGATTTTAAATGGTTTCTTAAGGAATGAACAGAATAAGTGTTTACTCCTTTAATGTTTATATTCCAAAATCCAGCGAGACAAAGAAATCTACCAAAAGCCTGAAAAATCGCCGATATTACACTTTTATATAGGAGCAGCAACAAGGAAAACTCTCTAAACTATATAACAGTTTCGTTAACCAGCGTAATATGTAGGCTTCTAGAAATGATAATTACGAAATAATGGGTTGAAGTACTTGAAAAAAACACGATATGATTTGAAACAAACAATCTGTTTTTAAAGGGAAGACCATGTGTAGCAAATATCCTGTGTTTATATGATAGACTTTCTGAAATATTACAAAATGAGACGGGTGAGTGGACTGAGCATACTTAGACTTAAAAGTCATATGATAAGGTGCCACACAGAAGACTATTATGGAAATAAGTACAATGAAAGGATAACTCATCGAATAAATACAAAATAAATAAATAATAAATAAATACAGTAATTAGAGGGAAGAAATACATGGAGACGAATAATAGCGATTGCCTCAAGGATCGGTATTGGCCCGATTGTGTTTACTACTTTCATTAGTGGTTTAGAGTCTAGAACATAAGTCTAGATATGTTATCCGAATATATCTGTGGAAGACGCGAAAATACAAAAAAGGACATGCCAATTTCTGCAAAGGGACAGTGAGAATTTAATCATGTGGAGTTGTACTTGGAGAGACATACATACAGACAGACATACAGACAAAGACAGAGACAGAGACAGGGACAGAGACAGAGACAGAGACAGAGAAAGGTAGACAGATGCGCATATATGTATATTTACACAGACACACACACACACACACATACTGACGCGATGGGTACTGGCCTCTGATCCTGGTGGTCCGAGTTCAAATTCCCGCCGCGAAGTGCCTGCACTCCGACTGGCTGGATGAGCCCCGGCTGATTAAGAAGGGCATCCAATCAAGCAAGGGATGGTACTGCCAAATAACCTCTTAATAATGATTGAGAGAGGCCCTTGTGTGTGGTGTTTGTGTGGTGTTGTGTGTGGTGTGTGTGTGTGTGTGTGTGGTGTGTGTTGTGTGTGTGTGTGTGTGTGTGTGTGTGTGTGTGTGTGTCTGTGTAGTGTTTGTGTGTGTGTGTGTGTGTGTAGTGTGTGTGTGTGTGTGTGTGTGGGTTTTTGTGTGTGTGTGCCTGTTAGGTAATAATAGATTGATTGGTAGTTGGGGATAATTTAGCAGATGGGGAGATAATGGGATCAACTTTTATATAAATCAGTGAGCCGCGTTCCATGAGCGACTGGCAGACGAGGTCCCCCCTGCCCGTGGTCGTCGGCGACGTGGCCTCCTCCTCCTGCACCCGGCATGAGGGGGTTTATGGACACTTCATCAGCGTTATCCACTGCTTTATGGGACCGGAACCTCGGACATGATTCCGTAGGTAACTCAGAGGATGGCTGGTTTATGATTATCTACCCTATATATAATATATATATATTATTATATATTAAATTTTATATATATACACTCTATACATGTATGTATGTATGTATTATTGTATATGTATGTATGTATGTGTGTATGTATGTATTTAATATATATGTATGTATGTTGTAAAGTATGTATTTTATGTATATATATAATAAATATAATATATATATAATAATATATATAAGTTGATATATATATATATAATATAATATATATATATAAAAAATAATAATATTTACCAAATGCATATGCATATATGTGTAATATATCAAAGTCGCTAACGCCACAGAATGGCCATAAAGTCGTGGAGGAATCTTATAACCCGGATGGTAATGATGGAAACTCAGCCTGGCTTGATGCTTTCACTGATAAAGGTACGAGATTTCTCTTGAAACCTGAGCATAGGATGTATAAGAAGCCATGCGGTCGTTCACTACTCGTAATTGCTAGAACTTCCTGATTACCTCCTATAAGGGGTTGAAGCTGAGAGCAGAATAGGTTAGTTTAGATTACGTTATCTACGGCAGATGTGATTCATGCAATGGCATTACCGTATTTTTGTCTCAGATGCCTGCATGAGGTATACTGTAGCACTAAAACTGCAACATTAATGCTGCAGATAAAAAAAGAAGGCAGAAGCACTCTTTCCTGCAGGAAAGGGACGATAAACGGAAAGAAGCAAGAGATGGTAAAATCGGTATCAAAAAGAAAACGAGCGGGTCCTAAACAGGCGCTTTGCGTGACGAATTGCCAAATACCTTGGTCGAAGGTAATCATACACATATTCTTAACCGATCATAGGTTTTTCTGATTGTCTGTCTATCTCTTTTTCTCTGTCTGTTTAAAAACCCAAATCACATAAAACTTGTCATGTCTGTGTGTGCTTGTCCCCTCACAAAAGGAAGGGGAAGATTCCGGGTTCCAGAAAGGGGGCTAGGTGATATGTTATCACCAAAATAATATATTTATATTTTTAAAATAAATTATTTAAAAACACTAACATGTTTTTGTAATTATTTATATTATTATTATTTTATTATTATATATTAATATGTAGTATGTAGTTTAGTATGTATTATTATTAAAATTTTTATTAATATAAAAATATTTATAAAAATTTTTATTATATATATAATATATATAATTTTATATAATAATATATATATATAATTAAAATACAACATATTTAATATATCAAAATGTTTTTAAAACGAGGTAAAGGTTTAAAAACTTTAACCCCGGGTGGGTTTGGGAAAACCGGCTTATTTTACTTTTAAAAATAGAGATTTTTTGAAACTTTAGGGATGGATTTTAAAAGGGATGGGTGTTTTTTCCCCTTTTGCTTGAACTTTTTACCTTAAAGGGGGTTTAACTTAAAGGGAAAAAAAGGTTGTTTAAATTTTTAGGGGGAGAGAGGGAGGAGAGAGGGGGAGAGGGGGGGAGAGAGAGAGAGGAAAAATCAAGGGGGGGGGGGGGGGAAAAATTTCTTATTTTTTCCGTTGGACTTTTGGTTTTGGATTTTGATTGTGTGGTTTTTTTTGGGGGAGAGTAAAAAACCCCAAAAGGGGAAAAGGAAAGCGAAAAAAAATTTCAAAAACGGGGCCCCCAAATTTGGGGAAAAAAAAATTTTTTTAAAAAAAATTTTTTTTAAAAATTTTTAAAAACCCCTTCATTTTAAAAAATTTTTTTCGTGTCGGGCCCCCAAAAAACCCCCCCCCACACCCCCCACTTTTTAAAACGTTTTTTAACCCTTTCTTACCGTCGGGGGGGTTTCCAGGGGGTAGGTGGGAAGCTTGCTAATCTTTTCCCAAGACCTTTTCGGGGCTTTTTAGGAATCCCCAGGAAAAAAAAAGAAAGTGGTTTTTTTTGGTTGGAAAAACATAAATTTTATTTAATTTTTTTATTTTAAAAAATGGTTGGTTTGTGGTGTTGGGTTTGTTTTATTTGGGGTTTTGGGGGTTTTTGGGGGGGGGTTGGTGGGGGGGGGGGGAAAT
>NC_051399.1:18183917-18190301 GCF_015228065.2 Penaeus monodon | reverse complement strand
ATATTCATTTTTATATAGGAGCAGCAACAAGGAAAACTCTCTAAACTATATAACAGTTTCGTTAACCAGCGTAATATGTAGAAATGATAATTACGAAATAATGGGTTGAAGTACTTGAAAAAAACACGATATGATTTGAAACAAACAATCTGTTTTTAAAGGGAAGACCATGTGTAGCAAATATCCTGTGTTTATATGATAGACTTTCTGAAATATTACAAAATGAGACGGGTGAGTGGACTGAGCATACTTAGACTTAAAAGTCATATGATAAGGTGCCACACAGAAGACTATTATGGAAATAAGTACAATGAAAGGATAACTCATCGAATAAATACAAAATAAATAAATAAATAAATAAATACAGTAATTAGAGGGAAGAAATACATGGAGACGAATAATAGCGGATTGCCTCAAGGATCGGTATTGGCCCGATTGTGTTTACTACTTTCATTAGTGGTTTAGAGTCTAGAACATAAGTCTAGATAGTTATCCGAATATATCTGTGGAAGACGCGAAAATACAAAAAAGGACATGCCAATTTCTGCAAAGGGACAGTGAGAATTTAATCATGTGGAGTTGTACTTGGAGAGACATACATACAGACAGACATACAGACAAAGACAGAGACAGAGACAGGGACAGAGACAGAGACAGAGACAGAGGAAGGTAGACAGATGCGCATATATGTATATTTACACAGACACACACACACACACACATACTGACGCGATGGGTACTGGCCTCTGATCCTGGTGGTCCCGAGTTCAAATTCCCGCCGCGAAGTGCCTGCACTCCGACTGCTGGATGAGCCCCGGCTGATTAAGAAGGGCATCCGATCAAGCAAGGATGGCACTGCCAAATAACCTCTTAATAATGAATTGAGAGAGGCCCTTGTGTGTGTGTGTGTGTGTGTGTGTGTGTGTGTGTGTGTGTGTGTGTGTGTGTGTGTGTGTGTGTGTGTGTGTGTGTGTGTGTGATTGTGTGTGTGTGTGTGTGTGTGTGTTTGTTTGTTGTGTGTTGTTTTTTTTTTTTTTGTTTTTGTTGGGGTGGTGTGTTTTTGTGTGTGTTTGTGTGGGGTGTGTGTTTTGGGGTGTGGGGGTGGTGTGTGGTTGTTTTTGTGTTTGTTTGTTTGGTGTTTTGTGTGGTGTTGTGTGTTTTGTGTGTGTGGGTTTTTTGTGTGTTGTGTTGTGTGTGGCCTGTGGGTAGTTTAATAGATTGTTGGTAGGTAGTGGAAATTAGCGATGGAAAAACTGTATACAACTATATAAAAATCTGACCCTTTTTCCATGGCGACGGGCCCGACGGGGTCCCCCCTGCCGGGGTCGGGACGGGGGCCTCCCCCTCCTGCCCCGACAGGGGGGGTTTTTGGACATTTCATCAGCTTATCCACGTTTTAGGGGACCGGAAACCTGGGAAATGTTCCGTGGAAACTAGAGGTGGTCTAGGTGAATGATATATCTTCCCATTAAAATATAAATTATATAATTTTAATATATATATAATATTATTTTATATATATATATATTAATATATTACACATATAACATTTTTTTATGTATGTTTTTTGTAATGTATGTAGAGGGGGAGGAGAGAGAGAGGAGAGGGGGAGAGAGAGAGGAGAGGAGAGGGGAGAGAGGAAGAGGAGAGAGGGGGGGGGGGGGAAAAAGGGGGGGAAAAAAAAAGGGGAAAAGGGGGGGGGAAAAAAAGGGGGGGGGGGGGGGGGGGAAAAAAAAAAAAAAAAAAAGGGGGGGGGGGGGGGGGGGGGGGGGGGGGGGGGAGGGGGGGGGGGGGGGGGTGGGGGGGGGGGGGGGGGGGGGGGGGGGGGGGGGGGGGGGGGGGGGGGGTGGGCCCGTCGCGCGGGGTCCGCGGGGACATACGGGTGAAGTATGGCGGGTATGCGCCACACAAAAGCTACAACATGCTGAAAACATCATTCATTTTGTAAAAACCCACACTACACACATATATGTGTTTAAAAAATAAAATTATATATTATATATATTTTTTTATATATATATATATATATATATATATGTTGATGTATGAATTTTATGTATGTATGTATGTAGTATTATTGCACATATAAACGCACATGTATTCTACATTATATATTATATATTTAAATTTTAATATATAAAATATATATTATATATATATATATTATATATTATATAGACACACACATTTATATACATATATACATATTGTATGATATTACGAGGCTTTTAAGTTTTAATCATATGTTTTTCAGTGATAAAGTTTTCTTTGATTATGTTGATGATTTCCAAGGAAAACTTATAATTTTATTATTACTGCTTTTGTTGAAATGCTTTAGTATGTGGATTATTTTGTATGAAACTTATGTGCGTATCGGTTATTTTACAGGTGAATGATTTGTCTTTTGTCCTTATGACTTGGATATCTTGTTAATTACCTGAAATAAGATGAAATATATAATATGGTGTAATGAAGACGGTGTTTTCCCACCAAATTTATTCTATCGTAATTTAAAAAAAAAAAATTGTTTAATAAAAGCGTGGTTTTAGTTTTCTTTTAATATCAAGACATTCAGTGGGAGTAAGAATGGGGATTTAAATATGCATTGAATTATTACCCAGCCTTGAAGCTAATTGGTACACTGGATTTTCGACTGGTTGTGAGGGTTTATTGACTGACAGCTCACCAAAACGATGTTTGTACTGTGGCATTCTTATATTGCGCCAGGATTTCTGGGAAAGAGTTGACAGTGATAGAGAATTGTTGCAGTTGCTGTGCTAACTCCAAGGTCTTCGGAGTTTATATTTTAATATGTTTTATATATATAATTATTATATATTTTATAAAATTAATATATATATATATATATTATAATATAATAATATATATTTTTTTTATATAATATATATATTAATATATATTTTAATATATATATATATATTTTAAAAAATATAATAATAAATATAATATATAATATAATATAAAGCATGTCCACACCACACACACACCCCACACACACACACACACACACGGGGAATTCAGTCGAAAAAAAATGCAATTGCATTTTCTGCCTTCATCATGGGGAAAAATGCAAGATGAAGTAGTAAATGGGAAAAGGGGTTCGGGATATTCGTGTTTTTTCTTGTACATCTCTTCGTTGCTCTACTAGCAAATACACACACACACCACACACACCAACCCCACACACACACACACACACAAAAACACACCAATATAATATATATAAATAATATATTATATAATATATTGTGTTGTGTGTGTGTGTGTGGTGTGTGTGGTGTGTTATTATATATATTTATATGTGCATGATTAACTTTTTCACAGACACACACACACACACACGCACACACAACACACACACAACACACACACCACACACAACACACACACACACACCCAAAATTTTTTATAATAATATATTAAAATTAATTATATTATTATTATATATGTCCAAAGGTTCGACTTATAAAAAAAGACGAAAGAATCAGAACGGTCAAGGGCAACGGAAAAACACCAAAAGGGAAACATAAAAAATGGTTACTGCAAGGGCACTAAATTCCTATCAAACACTTAACCAAATTTGTCAATCGGAACGTGGAGAGAGGAAGGCCAGCGGGGGATCACATGGGGGAAGGGGGGGCACTATCAAAAGTCCAGGACAATGCTAAAAAAGCATAACATAAATTAAGGTAAAAAGTGAAGAAAACAAGGGGGGGGGGATTTTTGTGCGTTTATGATGTGTCCTGTGGGTTACGTGTTGTTTTTGTGATGTTTTTTAATGTGTGTGGGTTTTTTTTTGTGTGATGAGATGAAAAAGGTTTAAAAAGGGGAAAAGAAAGCGAAAAAAATAAAATTGACAAAACCGGCCACACGATAATCAGAATGGGAAAAAAAAAATCATTTAAAAAAAATTTTTTTAGAAAACATTTTTCCCCGACCAAACCCTTCATTTTAAATAGGCTCCGGGGGCTTCTTGCTGCTTGCCTTGAATTTTCGAAGTTCTGGCTTCGCCCGGCCTTCACTTATGGCCCCGGGCCTGTGTACTTTTTATGGCTTCTCTTTTTTGGTCTGACACTCGGGGCTTACCGTGGGGGGGTGGGATTGCTAGCAGGCGTCTGAGCCGTGTTTTAAGCATCTCCATAAACTCTTTACCAGCACACGGCTGTGTTCTGCGGCTTTGTCTTAGGATTGCGTGTGGGAGGGAAATTTTTAATAATGTAAAAAGTGTGGTGTTTGGTCGCCGCAAGCAGGGAACACCCTCTTCACGTTCTTTGTTTGTATGATCTGCCTGCACATGGAACCCCGGCGCATTCTGTGAGAATACTTTGGTACCTCTGTTGTTTATTTCAGAGAGTCCTGGTTCAAGCCCGGGGGCTCGAGTACCAGTGGCCGAGGGGGGGGGTCTCCTTCCTCTCTGGGCCGAGGAGGGAAAGGGGTGGCCCACTGTAACTTTCCCCCTAATAATTTTCGGGTCTGATTTTATCGGGATTAGGGGGATACCCCCGCCCCCCTTCGGCTAATCTGTCAGCAAGCTCATTCCCCCCTATCCCCATGTGGCTGGGAACCCGTTTATGAGATTTTTCTCCCCCGTGCAAATCTTCTGGCCTGTTGATGGTGTCAGAAGGTAGACTTGTCGTGGTAGCGGCTGAAGACGCGATGGCCCCTCTGATCGTTGTATGACCACGTGTCCTTCCCCTCACGGACGCTGGGTCAGTGCCCCATGATAGCAACTGCCTCTGCCTGAGCGAGGGGGGTTGTCTGTTACCCGCTGCAAGCCCCCGCCTGCGGGGGTCAAGGATGACCCATCCTCCGGTAATATGTTCTGCTGGCCCGGGGGGTTTAAAGGTTAATGACCCTCTGGTTTCGCCCTTTGGGTGGCGTACGTATTTGTTCTTTTTGCTTGCCAGTCTCATGACCGAGAACCCATCGAGGGTTTTTGCCCCCGGCGGAGCTTCGACAAAGTCAGGGGGAGGGGGTCCCCGTGTATGTTTGGTTTAATTTACTTTAATTACCCGTTAATTAGGGCATACGCGCCACCACCTGGTTAATATTCCAGAAAAATAAGTGTACCAAAAAGAAAAAACGTGAGAAGGGTAATTGGTAAAGGGAAAACATGCATGGAAAAGGAAAATGACCCCAAACAAAAAGATTTTTGTCTGGGAAGCGTGTTAAAATCCAAGGGAGTACTGTCGCCTTAAGGGTGTGAAGGTGGAAAATTTCTTGCCAAGGTGCCCCTTTGGATCATTTGTCTCTTAAAAAGGGTTTAAGTAAAAAGGAGGAAATTTTACCAGTCTTCAAAAAACATTTATTAAAAACTAAAAACAAAAAACAGGGAAACACCAAAAATAAAAATTAAAACAAAACGGAACCAGACCAAAAACAAGACAAGGACACCATTCTTATCATAAAAAAAGAAAAAACTTAAAAATATCCCACCCACTGCCGTTTTAAAACCTCGTCCTTTCGACCCCAGGGAAACAAAAAAAAAAAACACGCAATATTTCCCCCGGGGGGTCTCGCCGCTTAGGACGTTCAACCTTGCCCCCCCTACCCCCCCCCATTCCCGGCTTATATAGCCGACCCCCCGCAAGGATTTTTTAGTGGGGTATAACTAGCCCCGGGGAACAACTGACTAATTTTTTCCCCCCTAGATGGCTGGGAGGTTTTCCCCCAAAAAAGACACTTTCTTACTTAACTTGGGGTTACAAACCCTTACTCCCATGAAATGACTATTTAACTAAAAAAAGCTTTTTCTAACTCAAAAAGGGTATGCAAGCTCTTCCCCCAGCTTTAAAAAGTGCATAAAAAAAACAATAAAAAAATGGCTAGGGTTTCCCTTAAAAAAAGGTACATCAGATAAAAAAAATTTATAAAAAACCAAATAAAAATAGCAAAAAAAAGGTCGAAGAAGGAAAGAGATCGTCCACGTCTTTTTGCGCGGTTGGCGGCCTCCTTCAGGGGGACTCGGGCATTTCCAGCGCTCCGGGCGCTACTGGCTAGGTAGGGGTCACTACCTGCCCTTGGCCAGTAGGGGTTTTTGGCTGATGGCGTTTTAACACCCGGGCTGTGTGAGACACCCGGAATTTTTTTGCAAACGCTCGTTTCTTGTTTTTGCGTCTGACTTTTTTAGTCTTGGGTTTGTTTCCCTGGGAGCCTGGATGCCCTTTTATAAGAATTGTGCTGCCTTAATCAATTCATGGGGCCATGGGAAAAGGTTTGTCCCCCACTAGGGGGTTTGGGGACCTTCCCCCACCTTGGGGCACCCAAAAATGACCCTGCGGCTTGTTTTGGACTGTCCCATTTTGGTCTTTATATTTTCTTTAAACCCCATCAACGAGGGAAGCATAGTCTACTGGCCTCCCC
>NC_051399.1:18151417-18161417 GCF_015228065.2 Penaeus monodon | reverse complement strand
ATCGTCATAATAAGAATAAGAATAATTCTTTTAATCATAACGAAGATGATGATAGTGATAATAATAATAACTAGAAAGCACTAAGCAAATACAGATCTGCTACAAAATCTTACAAGGAAATGGATTTCATCACACCTCGGTTTCGGCCGCGAATCCTCCTGACAATCCGCCCGCGGCTCCTCGAGTGGCCTGCTCGCTAGCTGGTAAACCAAGAAATGCGGAAAAATATCCTTCCCCCAGGAAAAGGATCATAATAAGAGTGACGATGGCGTTGATGATCCGAGTAAAAATATCCTTCCCCTAGGAAAAGGATCATAATAAGAGTGACGATGGCGTTCATGATCCTAGTAATGAGAACGACGGTGACCAAAGTAACATGATAACAATAAAAGTAACAATGATAGCGAAAATAACAATAATGATAACCTTAAAAATGATAATAAGGATAATCGTGATATTGATAATATTAATAATATTGAATATAATAATGATAATAGTAATGACGATAATATTAATAATGATAATGATAATAATAACAGTAACAATAATAACTGATAATGATAAGGTGAAATGATAATAATAACATTGATGATATTAATGGCAATAATAATAATGATAATGATAATAATTGCAATATTAATATTATTAAAAGAACAATAACAACAAAAAATAATGATAACAATAATAAAACTGATAATAATGATAATAATAACAATAATGATAATAATGATAATAATAACAATAATGATTGATAGCAATGATAATGTAATAATGGTAATGGTTACAATAATAATAATAATAATAATAATAATAATAATTGTTATTATTATTATTATTATTATTATTATTATAATGACAGTAATAATAATAATAATAATAATAATAATAATAATAAAAGAAGAAGAAGAAGAAAATTAAGAATTATTATTATTATTATTATTATTATTATTATTATCATTATTGTTATAATAATAATAATAATATATTATTATTATTATTATTATTATTGTTATTATCATCATTACCATTATTATTATTGTTATTATTATTATCATTATTATTATCATTATCATTGTTATTGTTATTATCATTATTACTATAATTGTCATCATCATCATCATTATCATTATTACTATGATTATTATAATTACTATCAGTATCAGTTTGTTATTATCACTATTTTAACAATGATGGTACTAATGATGATGATGATAATCATCATCATTTTTATTACTATTATCATTTTCATCATCATATTACTATTTTTATTCATGTTCTTATTCTAATTTCCAATGATAATGATCATCATTATTAACTTATCACCATTATTATCATTAATATATATATTGTTATAGTAGTGATACTAACAATAATATTGAAAAAAAATATAATAGCAATAGTAATGACAATAATGAAAATTATAATAGTGATAATAATGATAATGATAACAATCATAATAATAATAAGGATAATAGAGATAATAATGATAGTAATGATAATAATAATGAAAATAATGATTATGGTTATGATGACGAATACATTCAGAATAATAACATTAAGAATGACGACAACAATAGTAATAATAATAATAATAATAATAATAATGATAATGATGATAATAATAATGAGAATGATGAAATAATAATAATAATAATAATATTAATAATGATAATAATAATCATCATCATTAATAATAATATTGATAACAATAATGATAACATTGATAATAATAATAATAATAATAATAATAATAATAATAATAATAACAATAATAATAATAATAATAATGAGAAGAAGAAGAAAAAGAAGAAGAAGAAATAATAATAATGATGAAGATAATAATAATAATAATAATAATAATAATAATAATAATAATAATAATAATAATAATATTATTATTATTATTATTATTATTATTATTATTATTATTATTATCATTATTATTATTATTATTATTATTATTATTATTATTATTATTATTATTATTATTATTATTATTATTATTATTATTATTATTATAACAACAACAACAACAACAACAACAATAATAATAATAATAATAATAACACAAATATCAATCATATTAGCAATAATGATGATTGTAAAAACAAAGACATTGATAATGAGTAAAACGTTGATTGTAATACAGATCATAATGTGAATGGGGATGACAGTAACAAGAAAGATACTATCTTCTACAACAACGGTAAACTAAAAAATTATAACGATAATCATCATCATGATAATAATTATCATAATCATTACTATTATCATTGTTGTTGGTTTTGTTAATACTATCATTAACATATGAACAAAAAGAATGGTAATAATATTCAGGAGAAGGAACACCATAAAGGGAAAACACCTTTACGACGATAGTCTAAAACCTATAAATGACGCAACCGAGAAAAAAATTCATCTGTCCATAATAATGACCTTTTTTTTCACCAAATTTTAATCACTTGTTTTTGTCCCGGGCAGCCCGCTCGTAAATTTCATTACGCTTCGTTTTTTTCCTTGTGCGCAATCTGGTGACAGACATTTAGTAATCAATAAAATTATATATTCCCCCTTTAAAATATATCTCAACTATGTTAGTATAAGGTACAGACATTTAAAAACACTATGGTTTAATT
Source organism: Penaeus monodon (assembly GCF_015228065.2). NCBI lineage: Eukaryota > Metazoa > Arthropoda > Malacostraca > Decapoda > Penaeidae > Penaeus > Penaeus monodon. Next base: position 18,158,781 of record NC_051399.1, on the reverse strand, counting down.
GTCCTTTTTTAATTTTGAGTCAAAAATGGTTTTTTGGGGAGGAAAGCTGCAAGGAGCTGAAATGGGTAAACCCCTTGGTAGAAAAGATCAAACAATTGTCCCCTTTCCCCTTACGCCCAAAACGGAACACATTTAAGAGCCCTGGGACCCTTTCTCGTAATTTCCCAGAAACAAAAAAATTCACACTCACACCCGGTTCTTTGTCAGGGCCCCCGCGCAAAAGGGCCCATTTCCCCCCCCTGCCCTAAAAAAACGTCTGTAAAAAAGGCTGCAAAAATTTGGGAAAAGAAAAAAGCCCAAAAAAAATTTGACCCACCGGCCATGGCACACTGACTAAGGCTTCGCCCCGCTCACTGGTAAATTTTATGCGTCAACACTTTCCTGACCGTTGCTTCAAACATTGTCATGTACATAGGTATACGGAGCAAGGAAAATGACAGGGGATTATTAGAATATAGGACAAAATCAGTATCTATATATATAATATATATATAATATATTAAAATTATAAAATTTATATAAAGAGAGGGGAGAGGAGAGAGAGAGAGAGAAGGGAGAGAAGAAAAGGGGGTTTTGTACACACACACACACCCCAACACCACACAACACAACCACACACAAAACACACATATATTATATTATATATATATTAATTTTATAATTATATATAATTAAATTTTAATATAATTTTATATATATATAAATTAAATATATATATGGTGTGTTTTGTGGGTGTGTTTGTTGTGTGTGTGTGTGTGTGTTTTGGGGGTTGTGTGTTTTGTTGTGTGTGTGTGGTTTTTGTGTTGTTTTTGGGTGTTGTGTGTGTGGTGTGGTGTATGTGTGTGTGTGTTGTGTGGTAACACACACGCACGGGCCTCTTCTTTTTACTACAGAGAAGTTAAAGGCAGTGCCCCCCTTCCCTATTGGACCCCTTTCCTAAAAAATCGCGGGCCGGGCGCTAACACCTTGCAGGCGGGGTGACTAACCCCTATGACCCTGCGCTCGACCTCTCAAGGGATCTGTCGTTTTTCCCGCCAGATCGGGGCCCGGCCAGCAGTCGGATGCAGATTTTTTCGACGCCGAGAGAGGAAGAACCGGGGGCCAAAGGCCGGATCCAGTGCTCTAACCCCTGGACATCGCGGCAGTCTACACACATACATACACACACAAATATATATATATTATATTATTATATTATAATATATATATATATATTATATAAAAATATAATATAATATAAAATTATAATATTATATATATAAATTTATATATATATATATAATTAATTAAAAATAATACAAAAAGCTTCCCCCCGTTTTTCTTGGGCCCCTAAAACGCTTAAACGTAATTTGGGTATTAGTTATTTTTTTAAATTATATTATATTTCTTATAAATGAAAAAGCTGGGGGGAAGGGGTTGTCCTCCCCCCCCACAAGTGGGTGGGGGGTGGGGGTCCCAGGGGGGCAAATGTCAGGGGCAGGATTGGAACGAGAGTTTACTCGCCCCCCCTGCCCCCAGCAGGCCCAAACCCCCCATGAAACTTGGGGGAAAAACCCTCAGAACCCCAAGGGGGATAGGCGGCCCACAGCCTGCCCCCCTTTATTTTGGGGGGGTGTCGGGGGGGGGGCCGAGGTGGCGTGCACCTGGAGTGTCACCCGAGGGTTAAACCTCGGCGTGCTTTCCGGGTAGGCGTTTGGGAAAATCCGGGCCTTTCGGCAGGAGAGCGGGTTTCCCCTTGCTATCGCTGGAATGAAGCGACGGGTTGAATGGCTGCCCTTCAGAGGTAGAAGACCTGGTAGCGGCATGACATGTGGGGGGTTACACCTACTTGGGGGCCCGCGAGGTCCCCCCCTCCAGGATGTGCCTAGCCTCTCCACCGATTTCACCCTGGGTATTTGTGTGACACAGGTTATGAGCTTTAGGGCATTGGGGGATGAAAGCATGTTTTTGGTTTTCAGTCTCTTATTGCTGTATCCTCCACCGATGATATAAGATTGGTAAAGAGCTTCATCCCAAAAACTCGCATCTTGGCAGACGATTGCCCCCGGCGGTTTCGATTTTCGGGGTGACTTCAAGCGTTCCACTGGACCGAGCGGTTATGAGAGTCTGGGCCCCCAGGCTTGGGAGCTGATCCCAGCAGCGAAATATCCTTCTCCGGGATTTTTGCTAGGCCCCCAGAAATGAGGACTCGGCCCGGTACCACGCCCAACCCGCATGCGGGGATTTGGTACAGGACCAGGCCAGTGGCCAAGGGACGCCATATCTTGTTAGCACCGAGGGAGGCCCCAAACGCGGGTTTACCGGGGGCCATTCTAGGCACCGCCATTGGTGGGGTTTTGGCTACCCGCGGGTTTCCCCTTTAAAATCCCCTGTCCCTCCAGGGCCACCCCAAGGGGTTTCACGGACAGACTAAGGGGAGGGGTGGCCCGTGGGTTTTACCATGGCAGTCTCTGGGCCATTTCCGAAGAAAGCCGATGGACCCGTTTCTCTGTGGGGGCTCTTCAAGTGCATAACACTTGGCAGCTTTGGAGTCCCTTTGGGTTACGCCGAGGGCAAAGGGAGAATTCCCTTTGAGACATTAAGGCCCCTGAACGGTCGCAAGGCTAGCTGAATGGGAAACGGGTCTTGCGCGCCCCTGGTGGTGGGCTCGGAACTGCGAAAAGGGAAAGGAACGTTACGGGAATCTTGCGAGGAGGTCGAAGGCCTTTCTTTTTTTTGCCTTTGGCCTACCCCGCCCCCGAGAAAACTGGAATCTAAGCCCTCCCCCACAAAAATGCAAATCCGATACCCTTTAGGACATCTCATCATATTGGGTTTTTTGAACTTTGGGCTTTAGATTTTGAAAAAGTTTTTACCAGGTAGACCCCCAAACATTTTCTTGGGTTCAAGCGAGTCTCGTGGCCTTTGCCAGCCCGCCCCAGCAGGAAACCCCTACCCCAAAAGAGGTTAGGATGGGAATTTTCAAACTGAAGAGTGGGGAAAACGCAGGCATAGTATTCCCCCGCTGAACGCGAAGGCTGGGGTGAACCTATGGGCCCCCGCAACAGCCTGATTACATCGGCAGTCGGTCCATTCCCCCTACCTGCTGAGGGGCGGTCACCCCTTGGAAGGGGGGAAAAAGGGATCGTGGGGGTGTAGCAACACCGTCATTACCTGCTCAGCAACCCGGCAAGGGTTTTTCCCCCCACTTTTTCGAAACATCCGAAACCCCTACTGAGGCCAGAGATCGGGCATCTGGATTTACTTTTGGCAAGTCCAAATAGACCGTATACTATGCTCGAGTAATTTTGGGGGAACGCCCTCGTGAGTTTGGTCGTGAGTTGCTTCAATTAAAACGACCCAAAGGGGATTTGACCGGTGCTGAAATCGATAGGGGGTCCTAGGGTCAGGGAATTCCACACAGATTATTGCCTGTACAAGCCCATATGGTACCGAAAATGCTGTAAAGTTTTGGGGGATGCGAACTTTTTTTCCGTTATTTTTGGGGTGAGGCAAGGGGTGCATCCTTTCACCAACCTTTTCAGCATTTTCTGGACGGCGGCGAGCACTAGCCAAAATCAGTGGGACAACACTAGGGAATATCAAAGGCCAGACCTTTACTTTGCCGACGATGTTGCCACCTTTTGAGTCCTTGGGTCACTTGGGCGGGTCTTGATGCATTTTGCAAGAGGCAAAACCCCTAGGCCTAGAGGTTCCTGGACCCCCAAAAAAAGATCGGACTTTGGGGGGCCCGTTAGGGGAACCCGTTCAGCGAACCCCGCTTGCAGCGAGGACATTGAAGTTACAGAAAGTTTTACATACCTTGGTAGCGTAGTCCATATCTCGGGGTTGTCAGACCGGGAAAGTCAGTAGACGGATTGGTCTGGCAACAGGAGCCATGAACTCGATCAACAAGAGCGTTGGAGATGTCGGTACCTATCAGAAGGACCAAGCTGCGTGTCTTCAAGGCCTGATACTGCCATTTTGCTCTATGGAAGCGAAAACCTGGACGCTATCCAGTGTCTTGGAGTCTCGCCTGATGCCTTTTGTAACAAGTCCCTTCGCCGGCTCATGGGGTCCAGTTGGCAGGACCGCGTGTCCAACCGCGGTTACACCGTGAAAACTGGCATGGAACCTGTTCTTGCATAATCCGGGATCGCCAGCTCAGGCTATATGGCCACCTAGCTCGTCTCCGCTTGAAGAGTGTTAGAATTCTTGAAAGAAAACTTAATTCAGCCGAGAGAAGATCCCTATTCCAGTCAATTGCTTTATCGATCTCATTTGTTTGTGCGTCACGAATATGTCTTTACTTTGACGGCGAATTTTATAAACAAATCAATGGTTTTCGCGATGGGAAGTAGTTTAAAGCCGGTTCTTGCAAATTTTATATATGGAGATGTTTGAATCTGAACTCCTTCCGTCGATTCTCCCCCCCGACACGGTTTGGTTTCTTTATGTTGATGATATTTTCTATGTGGAAAGGAACCGTTCAGATTTCGATGATTTTTTCAGTAAACCAACAACCTCGCCGTACTATCAATTTTAAAGTAGAATGGGAAGATTCGGGAAATTACCTTTTCTCGATACTTTTTTTTCAATGTAAATTTGGCTCGCTTAATTTTCGGTTTACGTAAAACCTACTCACACCGCTAATTATCTTCATTTTTTCTCGAATCACCCGTTTAATTTAAAAAGTCAGTAGTCTCGTCCATGTTTCTTAGGCCTATAGAATTTGGGACAATTAATTTATTGACCGGGAGCTTTACGTAATTTTTGAAACTTTTCGAAATTAGGATATCCCCGTTTTCTTCTTTAAAACAGGCACACTCATCTGCGAGATGGAAATTATATACTCATTCCCGTAATTCTCAACAGGGTAGTGCCAGTAATCTATTAATTGTTCCTATAAACCCCTCCCTCGATGAAAACGGCACATGTTAAAGGCGCTGGCATTGAATTGTTTTTACATATCCGAATACGTTGCGTAAACACAATGCGTCTAGCGGTGCTCATGACACTTCTCCCGGTATTTACACTATACCTTGTAAAGATTGCCCCAAATTTTACATAGGTGAGACCGGTTAGAGCTTTTGAGAAAAAAAATAATGAACATAAGCGGTGTTAGATTTGCTAGAGAATCAAATGCGTTTTTCGTTCATTTACGTGATGAAGGGCACCGGCTTAACTGGAAAAACGCTAAATTTAATTTATAAAACAGCCAATTCGTACGAAAGAATAATGTTAGAATCTCTATTAATTAGAAAAATGCCCAATTTCAACTTGAGTGCTGGTCAATGAGGGCCCGGATGATCTTACCTCCTCGTTTGTTAGCAAAGCCTTCTCTAGACTCTTCGACCTTGACCCTCCTGAGACCTGACTCAGCTCTTTTTCGTCCTGTCTCTCTATCACTATATATACTTGCCAAAATTTTCTCCTTGTATCCATTTCGGTTTATTCGTCTGAAGAGGAACTCGTGAAGAGTTCGAAACGTTACGGTTTAGTTTCATTTTCTACTGTGGGCTTTTTCCCTTTTTCATATATATTATATTTATATACATATACTTATTTTCATAGTACATATATATATGCACTACATATTATTATATATAACACATATACAAAGATTCATACCACATACATGCATACGAAACGCACACCACAACACTAATAAACAATGTATGTTAGTGCAAGTGTGTGTGTGTTTATATCCGTAGGAACATAAACCAAAATTTTCATTTTCCCCCGCTCTGAAATTTCCTCATTTTTAAGGAGACACACTGCCCTCGCCATTGCCTCAGCCGATTCTTTCGCAAGAAGAGCAGAAAATACGAGGGACTCAGAGGTACATCCGGAACACAATGACAATATATTTTCCAGTCAGGGGTGGAAAGTGGTCTATTTCCATACTCATACATAATGCAGATTGTAATACAATTTGTCCCACTCTGTCACTATCAGGCTAAGGCGAGCAGGAGACGTCTGGCGATGGTAATGCTCCTTCCTTCGAAACGGAGTGGCAGGTGACCAGCTGAGGGGTCTAAGCTGCATCGGCTGAGAGCAGCAAGTGCCCAGTGCTGCTCGAGGCCGGGCCAGCCGAGGCAGGGCAGGCCGCGGGGTGTCCGACCTGCTTGTGGCGGGATGAGAAAGCGGTCATTACATGCATCTTATTTACATTAATAATCACGAGAATTTTCTTGAACAAAATTCAGTAATAAAATTCACACACACACACACACACACAACACACACACACACACCCCACACACCACACACACAATATATATTAATAATATATATATATTATAATATTATATATATATATATATATATATATGTGTGGTGTGGGGTGTGTGTGTGTGTGTGGGGTGTGTGGTGTGTTTGTGTAGGTGTGTGTGTTAGTATATATATACAAAAAAAATATACATACATACTACATACACACACCCCACACACACACACACACACCACACACACACACACACACACAACCCCACACACACACCCCACACACATATATATAATATATATATATATATACACAGTATGTAAGTGTTAGTATATATACACACACACACACACACACACACACACCCCAAAACACACACACCACACACCACATATATATATATATTATAATATAAAATATATTATATATAAATTATATATATATATATATATATATTATATATATGTGTGTGGGTGTGCGTGTGTGTGTGTGTGTGGGGGTGTGTGTTGTTATATATACATATATATATTATTATATTTATTTTATATATATATATATAATATATATAAAATATATACATATATTTGTGTGTGTGTGGTGTGTGTGTGTGTGTGTGGGGTGTGTGGGGTGTTTGAGTGTGTGTGTGTGTGGGTGTGTGTGTGGGTGTGTGTGGGGTATTTTGGTGTGAAACCCCGCTTTTAAAATGGGAGTTGCTAAAAAGGGGATCCCCAAAGTTTTTCTTTTTATCGGTTATATTCACTGACTTGCGTAATTTTTATGTATTTCCCGGCCAAATTTTCCCCCACACACACAAAACATAAAATATAAGTGTGCCCCATGTTTTTAACCTGTTTGTTCGTCCCCTCGTTGCCACACAGACTTTCCAAGGTTGTTTTGTTACCCCCTTTCCACAAAAGCTAGCATTTTTTGGAACATTTCCCTTTTCATCCCCAAGTTGCAATTTTAAAGCACTGATCATGCCCATTTTTACCCCTTTTTAGGAGAGGGCGGGGCCAGGATCCCTGGGGGGAAGCCAAGGAAAAAAACACCTCGCCCCCTTGGCGCAGCCCGTACTCCATCATAATTAAAAAAAAGGGAAGTTTTACTTTTGGCCCGTCTCCCTTTACCCCCTAAGCCCCCCCTCCAACTTTTTTGGGAG
>NC_051399.1:18123917-18128917 GCF_015228065.2 Penaeus monodon | reverse complement strand
GTACAATAATGATAATGACAGTTATTATTATAATGAAATAATAATTCCCATAATAATCACAATAACAATTATTCATGACAATTATAACAGTTACCATGCTGATAATAACAATAATAACACCAATCACTGCTAACATCACAGTAATAATAGCAATATATCCTGATAGCTATTTCCTAGAGCCTATCCGAGCCTTCATGGGAGCAGATCAGTAGCCTCCGGAGCGGCGTGTGAGGCTGAACACGGGGTCATGAGTTATTCAATATTCCCGTTGGAGCGGAAGGTTGAAATGTGCTCCTGGAGGGTGTTCTATGACAAATACTTTCATTAGTCTTTTATGAGGCACTGTAATATCTACTTTCTCCTGCGGCACTGGGGCTTTATGACAAGTGGAGCCTTCCTTTAAAGCAGCATCAACGCCGCCCCGTCTCCAGCACGCACCAGGTTCCCCTGTCACTTGACCTCCCGCGGCGAAAGAAGGGAGGGGGAGGAGGAGAAGGGTGATGACGGGATGGGCGGAAAATCAGGGAGAATTGAGAGGCTGGGATGAAAGGGGGAGGGGGAAGGAGGGAAAGGGAAGAAGGAAGTCTGATCTTGGAGCAGGCGGATCAAGGGACGGCAGAATAACAGGAAGATCGCGTGAAGTGCCAGTGACCCGAGGGGATGATGTGGGAATTGCTGACTGGAAGATGTTCGTGTGAGCCAGACATGGGGACAGTGTGGCACTCTGAGAAACGGGACAGTACGAAGCAGCGGGTGTTGGCACGATGCAGACACATAACATGAAACATAGCTACACTACTGAAAGAATTGTGACTTTTGTATTCTAAGATAGTGCATTACTATGAAACATTATGAATTACGTAATTGATATTGGGCAAAGAAAATAATAACAAAATAATAGAATCCTACGGTCGATTTTAAGATTATGTTTTACTAAATAAGGTGTAATAATGAATCATAAAAATATTCAAACACTGTGAGATGAAGCAGCCTTAGGAACGTAACCCAAAAATGGTAAAAACAGAAGCGAAAATCCCCGTCGAATTCAAATGTATGGGAGCACTTCATAGCTTCTTTATGTATTATTATAGTGTTTTATCAAGCATATTTATTATTGAAAATCTTAGTACCACTATCATTATCAATACCTTTGTTATAACTTGTCTTATCTTTGCCCTGTCTCAAGAAGCCTCTTGGACATTTGGAACCGATATGTATATATACTGGGTTTTGTCAGAATCTTTTAGTTCTTATATCAGTCTTAGTAAGCATAAGATAAAGGGAAATAAAGGAAAGTTTGAAATGCGAAGAACAGGCATTTGGAGAAAAGATGAATGTTTGGAATTGTTGAATGTATGAAAATTCAAAGAACAAAGCACTTGCCACAAGCTTAATGAAGTGCTGACCTATATACAAGAAGCTGCATTGGCAGACTGCCAAACCACCAACTAATCCATCACATAGCCCACAGGACGGCCAAGAAGCTCATAGAGCCACTTTAGGGTGAGATCGCCACTGCCCTGAAGGATATTGTGACCCTTAATTAACCAAGACGCGGAAGACCTACCCTAAGGATAAGTCCGACATGCGAAGCTTAGCCTCGCCCGGGCTATGTCAGTAAGAGGAGCCCGGCCTGTGCCGACTCGCTCACGTATGTTAGCTGGTGCTGACTTGGCTGAACCTAGTCCTTACCCGCCGTGGTGCCCAGCCACAGCAGTAACCTCCAGGCGACAGTTGCAACTTCTCGCGTCTAGGCGGGGCGCGAACCGCCGACCCCTCGGATACGAGGCCGATACGTTACCACTGTACTAGCCCGGAGGTTCTACCCTAAGGATAAGCCCGATGTGCGAAGCTTAGCCTCGCCCGGGCTATGCCCATGAGGGGTACCCTAAGGTCAGTCCCCTAGATAAGGATTACACCCAGCAGGTGGCTACGAAAGGGGCGGAGCCAGTTCAAAGGAGAGGCCCACGAGCCTGTCATTGTAGGCAACGCAACGCACGGCCAAACAAAACCCAGAGGGTCATTGCAACCATCACCCCTCCGGGCAGCAGAACATATTACACGGATGGATCGGTCGATCCCTTGACCCACACTGCAGGCGCCGGCTTCGCAGCAAGGGATGCCACAAAATCCATGAGGATAACAGACAACGCCTCCTCGCTACAGGCAGAGGCAGTTGCTATCATGGGAGACGTGGTCATACACACAGACTCCAAAGGAGCCGTCGACTGTCTTCAGCAGCGCTCACCCACTGACAATATCTACCTTCTGACTACCATCCTCACACTGGCACAGAGGATTCTTGCACAAGGTAGAAGAATCATCATAAACTGGGTTCCCAGCCACATAGGGATCAGAGGTAATGAGCTTGCTGACAGATTAGCCGAAGTTGCCAGGGGTATGCCCCCTAATCCCATGATAATACATCAGAGCCGAAAATTACTTAGGAAGAAGTGTACGGTGACGGCCACCTCCTTCCTCCTGCAGCTTCACAGAGAGGAAACGAGATCCTCCCCCTCGGCCAGCTGGTACTCAGATGCCACAGGCTATGAACCACTGGCACTCTCTGAAATAAACAACAGAGGTACCGAAGTCATTCTGCACAGAATGCGCCTAGGTTACCACTGTGCATGGCAGATCATACAAACCATAGAACGTGAAGAGAGGTGTTGCATGCATTGCGGGAGCCGAACGCCACACTTGTACATTACTTGGAGAATTGCGTGCACACGCAATTCCTAAGACAAAGCCCGCAGAACACAGCCGTCGTGCTGGTAAAGAGATTATGCGAGATGCTTACACCACGGCTACAGGAGCGCCTGCTGGCAATCCCACCGCCACGGTAAGCACCGAGTGTCAGACAAACAAATGAGACAGCCATAAAAAGCTGACACAGGCCGGGCCATAAGTGAAAGGCCCGGGCGAAGCCAGAACTTCGCAAATCTCAATCAAGCAAGCAAGGCCAAACAAACGCGATCTCGGGTCAGGCACTCTCCGCACTGGAGGGCCAAGACAGAAGAACTATTATTACTAAGAAATAATAGTATTAGAAACAAAGTGATACTAATGCTGCTGCTTCTACCAATGATACTAATGACAATTGCGGCATGATCATTACTGATAATGATATCTATAATCTTAAATCACAAATTTCAATTTTTGTGATAATAACATTACTAATACAGGTAGCCGTAATTATAAAGCTATTGTTAATATTTCTGTGACTCTTACTCACATCCATGTCACTATTGTTACAATATCTGTTATGATTATCATAACAGGTGTTATTTATCATTATTACTATTACTGTTAGCTTCTCATCGATATCATTATCATTATTATTATTACAAAAGTGGTAATGATATTTATGATAATAAAAAAAAAACAATAATAATAATAGCAAAGATAATAATAATAATAATAATAATAAAATAACAACAACAATAATAATATGAAATGATAATAATAATGATAATAATAATAATAATAATAATAATAATAACAAATTAATGATAATTATAAATGATACTAATTACTACTATAATTACTATCATTAATAGTATTATTATTATTATTATCATCATTATTATTACTGACATTATTCTAATCATTATTATTATTACTATACAAAGTTTTGGTTTTTAAATGCCACATCTTTTCCACCTCTATTTCCAGGTCTTTATACTTTGATATCTTTTCGAACACTTTTGTTAGGACGTTTCTGTCTGAAGGGATGCTCATATCTATAAACAGGCAAGTGTTGTTTATTTTGTCCTTGATGACGATATCTGGACGATTTGCCTGTATAGTACAAATGTGTGAATTGGAAAGTTCCACAAGATTGTAGCATCTTTGCCTTCAGTAACTGGCTCTGAATGATGTTTGTACCATTTATCCTGTGTTCCGATAGAAAAGTGTTTGCAGATCTTCCAGTGCAGGTACTTGCCCACTCTGTTATGTCGATTTTTGTACTCATTCGGTGTTAATATTGAGCAACCAGATACAAAGTGATCAATTGTCTCAACCTTGTCTTCACAAAACCTACACTTTGAGTCAGTGTCATTGTGCAAGATGTTAGCTTGATAGTTTCTGGTAAACAAACTTTGATCTTGGGCTGCAAGAATAAAACCCTGTTTCCCCTTTTAGTCCAGAGCTTTTAAGCCACTGATGGATTGCAATTTCATCTACATCAGTGTGTTTACTTCGAGTTGTAAACTGTCCGTGGAGAGGCTTTTCATGCCACCTAGATTCAAGTTTTTCTTGTCCGACCTTCTTTGCTTTTTGTTTTTTTATGTTTAGCAGCCAGTGTTGGCAACATATGTTCGATATTTTCGCTCTCAATACCTAATTCCTGAGAAATTTTAGGATTTTCGAGTGCATAGTAAAAGCAGTACATTACCTCAGTATACTCTTCTTTTGTCCATTTAAGTCTTGTTTTCTTTTGATTGTTAGTACTAGATGGTTGTACCGCAGGACCAGGGGTAGGATCTGTCCCGTCCTGGTGACCTGGCGGATTTTGACTAATGGAAGAGGTAGACTCAGTAGCATACTTTTCGATCCCAGGCGAGTCTTGCCCTGGGAGACGCCCTTGTTGATCCGCGCGACGGGCGATGCGGCATGATTTATTTATTATTTTCATTATTATTACTATTATTATTATTATCATTATTATTATTATTATCATTATTATTATCATTATTATTGTTATTACTATTATCATTATTGTTATTATTATTATTATTATTATTATTATTATTATTATTATCATTATTATTATTATTATTATTACTATTATCATTGTAGCTATTATTATTATCATTATCATAATCATCCTCATCATCATCCTCATCATCAGTAGTAGTACTAGTATCATCCTCATCTTTATCATCATTGTTATTATCATCATTATTATCAACACCACTTCTATCATCATCAAGAATCATCTTCATCGCCATCACCATCATTATTATTACACCGTTGTTGCTGTCGTTATCATCTTT
>NC_051399.1:18101417-18113917 GCF_015228065.2 Penaeus monodon | reverse complement strand
GGACAACCCTCAAAATTCGGGGTAAAACCCCTGGACTTCCCCTCATTCTTTTTCTTCCTAAACCCAAACCGCCGGCCTCTGGCCCCCCATCATCGCCTCGGGGGGATCTTCCACCCCTTGCGGCCTGGCTTGAATTTTTCAACTCTTCTTGGCACCTCCCTCTTCTACTTCCGCCCTCTTTTCCGGGGAGATCCCGGCTCTAAAGGGGGCTTGGTTCGATGCCCCCATTCAAAGGCCCGCTTGAGACGCCCCCTTTTCCCAAGGACCCCCGAAAGGCCCCCTTCCCCCTCTTTCTCCCCCTGTTTCCCCCAGGGATTCGCGTTGGATCCTTCCCCTTTTAGGGGCTTCTACCCAAAACCCGGGTGCCTTGGCCTTCCCCTCCCCGGGTTTGCAACCTTTCTTGGAATTCTTAAATTGGCCCCTTCTCCTTACTCCCCCTCCCGTTCCGGTTTGGTTTGGATGGAGCCTTAATCCCTTGACCTCCCTTTTCCTTCGAAGGTCCAAAAATCCCTCCCTCTACCCAAGGGGGGTTTACCTTTGTTCCTTGTCCTCCTCTTAGCTTTTTACTTGGCGGCAGGGCCGCCCTCCAACGTCTTTAAAATGTTTTTTTTATCCAGGAAACCCCAAAAATCCCTTTTCCGCAGGGCAAGTACACATTGGTCGGCGGCCCGCGAATTGTCTTTTCCTTCTACCGATGTCCACCCCCGCCTTTGGGGGCCCCCCATAAAGTTGGGGGCCAATTCAACTTGCAGAGCTTTTTCCGCTGATAGTTTCCTCGCTTCCCATTTCCCCCCTTTCTTCCGATCGGGGTTCTCCTTGTCCCTTTTCATTTTGCCTCTCCTTTCTCCTCTTATACCCCCCCCTCTCCTTTTTCCTTTTCGACCTGTTCTAGGTGTTTAAACGTGCTCTTTAAATTCTTTTTCTTTTTTTTTTTTACCTAATATTAAAAATTTATTATTATTTTTAATAAATTATTTATTTTTTTTTTTAAAATATATATAATATTATAATTATATTTAATATATATATATTATAATATAATTATATATATTCTTATATATAATATATTATTATATATAATATATATATATATATAATATCTATATATATATATATATATATATATATATAGATATATAAGAATATAGATAATAAAATTTAATAGTAGATATAAAAATAGGTCTGTATTGAGCTGAATATATTTTCCTTATATAATGTCACCAATATACTTGAATCTTCCTTATAAATATTATTTTAAATTCATATTGAAAGCATTTCTTCTAATAATCTCCTATTTCCACATCTTTCTTCTATATCCACCTATAGTCCTATATATAATACGACTATCTTATATACTATATATTACTGTCCAAACATCCAGTACTTATATCTCCTTCTGCTTTATATAATACATCTATTACTATTTATCTTAGCGGCATAAGTAAAGCCCGAAACAACTCAACTCATATATTTCATCTAACTAGATAGATAATCAGTGGATTAAATTATAATTATTTTCAATAAATCTATTTATATAGGATTTATACATATATAATATGAAGATTATTTATATATAATAGGAGAAGAGAAAAGAGTAGTTAGGGGTTTCTATTACCTTATTCTGCTTACGATGATATCTATCATCCATCATCTATCTAAAAATCATTTTTATCTTATATTCCTATATATAGGTGTCCTTCGTGATGTCAGTTGTACTGAATTGGGTGTGGTTTCTGTGTGTGTGGTATGTTACTTATCTCTATATATTATCGTATCATATATAATATGGATGTCGAGATATTTTATATTATAAATTATCGATTCCCAAAAGTGTAGAATGTCCTCAGCAACAGCCACTCCATGATTCTCCCGTCCCTTCACAACCAGCCGCCCTCACTCGCAGAAATTCTCCAGACTACGCCTCAGTCCTTAAACCCCTTCATCACAATGCTGTTACTAATATATCTTCTGTCTATATCCTACATAATATATTTCTATTATATATCTATTATTTCTTCACCCCTTACCTCATCGACATATATATTGAGTCATTTTATAGAATTATTTGGGAAATTTTGGGTGTAGTGCTATATCAGTGAAATTTCAACTAACTTCTTTATTATACTACCCTTCAATATTTGGTATAGGTATATATACCATTTTTTTCTGATAAGATATTGTGTATCATATTATATATGTAATACTATATATTCTATAAAACCGATTATGGATGACATCTACTTATATCATACTATAATACCCTGATATATATTTATTAATCACATTCCTATATGTTATTATTTCGGTATGAACCTCTACAATATATAATTATAACTCGACTCTATATTCTAATGCTTCCTAATACCATAACCTTCTATATCTGCGCCCATTATCTGGGATCTGTACCAACTCTATATGCCTTATGAATCTATATATATTTAGGCACTTACTCTATGTTATATATTCCGTACATATATACTATGGAGTATCGATATATAGATATATTTTAATCCTATTAAAAGTTCCTAGCTTGATGATCTATCTATATCCTTATATAGATCCCATAGTATATCCTATCTCTTACTATATATATATCATTATATTATATATCTATCCTTCAGTATTCTCACATCGGGCTACCCCGCGGGGGCGCATGGCCGTCCACCCTCGCTTCCAGCACGAGGATCCCTCGAGCGAGTCTCCGATACCCTCTCTAGTCCTACGCAGGCGTCGAGCTGCCAGCCTGATCTCCTAGGCGTCCCACAGGCCCCCCATCCACCCAGGGTTGCTCGCAGAGTAGCAACTGGTGGGCAGGAATCTCCATAGACGACAGGTCCTATCCTGTTGGCGACCCGGATTATCAAGTACAGGTCTGCCAGTCCACGTGTATCGCCGGGAACGTGTCCTGCCAACTGACCCATTCCGGCGAAGACTTGTCAAAAGCCATCAGGGAGACTCCAAGGCACTGGATCGTCCAGTTTGCTTCCTAAATGATACAAGCCTTGAAGACGCAGCTTGGCCCCTTCTGCATGGTCCCGCATCTTCCAACGTCTTGTTGATCAGTTCGGGCTCCTGTTGCCATCCATCCGTCTACTGTTTCTGGTCTGACACCCAGATTGACTAACGCTACCAGTATTAAAACTTCTGTGACTTATTTCCGCGAAGCAAGGATCGACTGAACGGGTTCCCTCCCCCCAAGGTCCTGAATCTTGGTCTTGGTCCAGGGACCTCTATCTAGGGGCTTCACCTCATTGTAAATGCATCAAGTCCGCCACAAGTGACTCTAACTCAGATAGGATGAAACATCGTCTGCAATCAGCCGAGACTTAATATTGCCTAGTGTTACTCCCTGACTTTCTGAGTAGCTCTGCCCATTATCCAGTCATTACAAGTGTTGAAAAGTGGGTGCTAAATAAGCCCTTCCTCACCCCTTATTAACAGGGAAGAAGTTCGACATTACCCCACACACTTTCAGCACTTTCATACTCTATATAGGCTGCTATCAGCCATAATCTGTGTCGAATTCCCCTGAGCCTCAGTATCTCATAGCGATTACCGATTGCATGAGTAACTCCTACTTAGATCGATAGTATAATGCAACCCACGACCAAATCACGACGCGTTCCATATTACTCGATATCTAATACATATATTGGGACTTCATGAGTAAATTATATGCTACTTACCTAGTGATAGTAGTGGTTGCGGATCTTTCAGAAAAAATGTAGACGATACCTTCTTTATGCTAGCATTATCCACGGTAGTTAGCTAATCAGTAATCGTTTCCTTTACCCTTATAGTAATATATTACACCCCTATCAGGTCATGGGAATGGTACCATACTAAATGGCAGTCAGGACTGTATGAAAACCGACATAGTTCATCCCACTTTATACATTCAGAGGTATATCACTATATGCTTGAGCTTTCACTCTTCATATAAATCCAACCTATACTCTGTTAGGGTATAGGTTCTATATATGGTATATCGGCACAGGCATCAGACATGATTGCATCAAGCTAACTGTTGAAGATCCACTGTAAAACTGTTCAAAATACTAGCCCAAGTTCACGAAACAATTTGATCTAGATATCCGTATCCGTATCTGGATCTTCAGTCATCTATGAGAGGCTTAGTATTACTTTATCTCAGGTCTTTAGGCAGCTAAGGTCATTATACAAAAATGGCTTCGACTCTAGAATTACTATATAGAACTGTTCCTTGTCTTGGAGGGGTGCGAGCTACGCACGATGGAAGCAACGCAAGACTGATTCCATTTAGCGAGCTTTCATAGCTTCGTTTCTAATGTCTCATGTAGATGTATATCATGCCTTGTCTTGGGCTAGCCAATGGACATCTGAGCTGCTTAGTTTTACGCGCTTAAAGACTCCCACAGAGCAATGATCTCAGGTTGTGGTTCTGAGAGTCGGTCAGAGACTGCCGTGGCGAACCACGGCAATCCTCTCCTGTCTGTCAATGAAATACTTAGTGCCATGGATGTACGTGGGATTTTAAAATATCGCAGTAGCCACAACACCTTATGGTCAGTGCCACAGAATCAGCACTCTAGGTAAACCCTGCATTCTGGAGATCCTCCATCATCCTCCAAGGATGTGTCGATCCCGGCCACTGACCCGTAAACTCGCTGTACCAAGTCCAGCGATGCGAGTTGGATAGGTACCAGTGGGCCATAGATATAATTTTTGGGACTAGAAGTCGAGAATATAGTAATTATCGCTGCTGGGATAGCTCCCGAGCATGGGGGCCGACAGACATCTCGTAGCAGCTGGTCACAGACGTACCGCATTGAAGTCCCCAGAAGCGATGTCTCGCCGGGGCAATCAGTCATACCAAGATGGAGATTGCGTAGAACGCCTCTTTTCATCAGTTTTAATTACATCGTAGAGCGTATACAGAATAAAGACATGAAGTCCAAAATTAAGTCTAATGCATGTTTACGCTCATCAATGTCACTCGATACCCAGGCTAAAGTCGTACTAGATGGCTATGCTACACTGGAGTGTGAACATTGAGCCCGACCAGTAGTAGGTTAACACCAACAACTGATCGTGCGCTACCATATCTTACTACCTATGATAGGCAGCATCAACTCCCAGTCGCTTACATTCCGAGATAGCATAGGTAACGCTCTATCTTGCCGCAAGGACCGATGTCCAAGCCTACCCGGAAATACGCCTAAGGTTAAGCCTGGGTGTATCGGGTGCACTGCACCTATGCGCTACCACAACAAAGCCCAGTATAAGGGGGTCGCACTGTGAGCCTATCCACCTGTGGTTCCCGATAGCTTTCCCACACAAGCTTATGGTAGTTGGCTTTTTTGGAAACTAGTAATCTCGCTAATCCTGCACCCACATTTGCCCTACCAACGGACACTAATCCTATATTGCGTGGGAGGATATACACCCCCCCCCCAGATATTTCATTTAAAATAAAGATTGCAGAGGTTTTCTGGATATATATATATATATATGTAATATATATATTATATTATTATAATTATATATATATATATATATATCTATATATATTATATTATATATATATAGTATATCTATATTTTATATTATCATATATATATATATATTATATATTATCTATATATATATATATATTATATTTTAATATATATAAAATATATATATTATTCTATAATTATATATATTATATCATATACTTATATATATTATATATATATATATCTATATATATATATATTATTATATATATCATACTCTTATATATATATATATATCTATGTGTGTGTGTGTGTGTGTGTGTGTGTGTGTGTGTGTGTGTGTGTGTGTGTGTGTGTTTGTTTGTGTGTAGATATACCAGTATTATCCTTCCGTTGCTCTAAACTTTCGGAGACATTAGAAATATATTTCCACATAGAGTGGGGAATAGAAGAGTTGAGTTCTTTTAACAAAATTTCTCTTCATTCGTCACTGCCTCTACTGCCACTACGAGTCCTGTTCTTTAGGTGTAGGGATGTTTCTCGATTGAAACGCTATTAATCGAAGCTTCTGTTATAAACTCTAGGGGTAGGAGGTTCCATACAACATAATGATTAGCATTTTTTTGTTCATAATTTCAATATGCATGTACGTTTTTTTAGGAATATTGTGGTGAATTACCATTTCAATTACTGGTGTAATAATCATAGGGAATATATTTCCAAAATATATGTGATATAGTTAATATGGTGACTTAGTGACTGATTTGTGCGCAACCAAGTGACTTGCTCTACTAACACTAACGCATGAACGGGTTTTAGTCCACCTCATTCTATCAGTGTTCATTGCGCAATACGTAGCAAGAATGGATGTACACTTCACACCCCCGTCCAAGCAGCTGCCCTTCTCCCTGGGCAGAACGCAGATGTCGCCCGGCTTTCTCTTTTCGCACAGGGATAAACATCCGCCCTCGAAAGGAACCGCTGCATAAAAAGACACGTTCGTAAGGTAGAGGGAGAGAGAGACGGCGGACAGGCCAAGCCACACAGGGTCCAACTCCACCACCTCGTCCTCCACCCGGGGACATGGGAGTCTCTTGGGGGGTCTCATATCTGTCTTCAAGAATAAACCAGCAAGCTAAGCCTCTTTTCACTGACCCACCCAAGTCCATCTCTCGTCTCGCTCACATCTGGCGAAGTGGTGCTCCCAACTCACGTGTCGCTTACATCTGGTGACTTGCGTGTCCTCTCGCTTACATCTGGTGGCTTGCGGTGGTCTCTCGCTTACATCTGGTGGCTTGCGGTGGTCACTCGGTTACATCTGTTGGCAGCGGTGTTCAAGAACCTCACAACGCCGACGCATATTCGCCTACCGCCTCGCTCCTCGCCGACGCCTGTTGCCGATCCACGTGAAGTGCCTCCCCGCCTCTTTTAACGCCCAGCCATCGCTACCAAGTCCTCTTCGATCACGCCTACCAGCACCATGCCTGTCCTACTACTTCGTGCTAACCACTCACGCATGTGCTACCCTCCTAACGAAGTCGCTGAAGATGTATCCTCGCACTCTACGCCGCCACACTCGCCAATCCGGCTCACCTGCCTCGCTAATTCTTCGCGAACCCTCGTCAACACAGGATGTCGCAGTTCTATCCGGCACCAACAATCTTCCTCGTTACTATCAAAAGTAAGTGTACCTATTAGTGCCAGAGTAACTATTGCCCTCCCTATACCCACCCACACCTTGCATACAAGTTGCCTTCTTTCAAATTCAAGTACACGCCACTCTACGAACGCACACTGCTAACTCTATACTACATAACTTCTCGCTGTCAACCATTGTTTTTTTTCAACACAACAAACGAATCACACACAGAGATCAAACCTAAGTGACACGCACCCTCACTTCACACCTCATTCCCGAGCCCTAACCATCCCGTAATTGATGTATTGTGTTAGTATTTTTCTGTTTATTATCATTTTTATCCTCAGATCGCACAATGGTGTATATATCATTTCTCTCGGAAGAAATTATTACCTTCGAGTTTAATTAATTATTGTTATGTTTGGCTGCTCTCATCACATTATTCATGTTTATTTGTGTCGAATTAATGAAATTATCTTTTTTTTCTCTTATATATTATTCCTATTAGTAATCACTTCATTACTTCTTGCGTATTGTTATATTCTGTGTATACACTATATCGTTCTTTATATCACTGTTTCTTCATACTTGCCGTGCTAATCTGTCGCTCGTTCACACGTAGATTTCGATCACCTGACTATCCTCTTATCTACCTACCTGCCCACTCTACACGGAATTCACTTTAAGATTGCGTAATTTACTATGTGCCATCCCTATGACTAATAACTGAACCCAAATCTCTTTTACGACGTCCTCTGGAAGTTGATATCTTGTCCTCAGTAATCCTAGAGTTTATGCTTCTTTAGTTTAAGGTTTGGTGAATATGTACTGATGGTAGTGTCTCCAGTTGCAAATAATGGCAACACATTGCAGACACCATGCTTTATATAGGCTTACTCGGTTACAATCACCGCAAGTTAATTTTAAGCCCGGCTCATGGCCAAACGAAGGAATCCTGCGGCCGCCGCACACTTACGCTCATACGATTGAAGCGCCGAGACGCGCACTGTTAGAATTAAGTTCAGGCCCAGCTGCCTGTATAAACTTGCCTATTTACCCCAAAGATATGGAATTCTTATCCAATTAATTTTTCTCTCTTCAATATGATGGTACCTTATTGAACTCGCTAAGTAATTAATAACTTACTTGACACGTTACTCTTCTTGTGACAAATTGTTATTATGCTCTCATTTTTCTTGCAATTTAGTAAGGTGATTAACAAACATATTATCATCCTACTCCTTAGCCCTTTTACTGGCATGGTACACTTATATTTCAGCTTCTGAAGACGATTGACCCTTCTCGCTACTGAATGTTGCACCTCAGTGCGAAACCTCTGCCACACCCGCTACCCTGGCACGCGACGACCCTAGCAACCCTCGGATCACCAGGAACTGTCTGTAGATACCAAACAAAACCTCTACTGCATCGTTTCAAGCGTTACAGTCGGCTCGAGGACGAGCCTTGCGCGTGGCCGAGCGATGTCAACAATACGTAGCAAGACCGGATGTACACTTCACACCCCCATCCAAGCAGTTGCCCTTCTCCTTGGGCAGAACGCAGATGTCGCCCGGCTTTCTCTTTTCGCACAGGGATAAACATCCGCCCTCGAAGGGAACCGCCGCATAAAAGGACACGTCCGTAAGGCAGAGGGAGAGAGACGGCGGACAGGCCAAGCCACACAGGTCCAGCTCCACCCCTCGTCCTCACCCGGGACACGGGGGTCTCTTGGAGGGTCTCATATCTGCCTTGAAGAATAAACCAGCAAGCTAAGCCCCTTTTCACTGACCCACCCAAGTCTATCTCTCGTCTCGCTCACATCTGGCGAAGTGGTGCTCCCAACTCATGTGTTGCTTACATCTGGTGACTTGCGTGGCCTCTCGCTTACACGCACACTACCCATACTGCAATTCTAATCATTACCATAATCACTGATTACACCGTATTCGGCAACAGCCATAATGTTGTAGCCACTCTGTACTTCGATGTTCCGATAATAAAGTCTTGTTACCCTGTACATTTTGCAACTTAAATTTTTAATTAAAAAATCTCTAATTGTATTTCTTATCGACCTTCATTTTTTATCAATATTTTTATCATACTTATCTTATATTGTAACTTATATGACCTTATTTTTTGTATATTCAGTAATTTGTTTTCTATAATTTACTTTTTACTATTCAATGTTCTGTCTTTTCAAAATATACTTTCTCATAACAAATACTTAATAACGCAATATTTACCCAGCGTAATATGTATCAGTTTGTTTTCTATCAGTTTGAAATCTGCAGCATATGTTTCTTCTTCTTCCCTAGACCTACGCCGCGGACATCTTCTTTGCCCAAAGCTGGAAGGACTGGCGTCTGCGTCTTCCCGATAACATGACCCACGACTACCGCCTATTGCCGGTCAATTGGCTCAAGGTAACTAAATGGCACTGCCTCATTTCCCCTAAGAACAGTGGTATGGGTAGTCATATATAGTCAAAAATTGAAAATATAATAGTAAAAATGAATGATGAATATATTTAACGTTTATTTTCTATGATATTAAAACACAATCTGTAATGATGATAAAACAGTCGAAATGGCAATGATAATAATCGCTCTTACTATTAATACTACAGCTTTTGAGAACAAGTGAATATTATGATAATAAAATTTATAATTCAATATTAATAATGATAATAATAATAACAATGTTGATGATGGTGATGATGATGATGATGATGATGATGATGATGATGATGATGATAACATTAGTAGTAATAAAAGTGATAATATTCATTGTATCTATTATTATTATTATCATTATTATTATTATTATCAATATTATTATTATTATTGATACTATTATTATCAATATTATTATTGTTATCAATGCTAATATTATCATCATCATCACTATTATTATCATTACAATTGTTATTGTTATTGTTATTATTATTATTATTATTATTATTATTATTATTATTATTATTATTATTATTATCATCATTACTTATCACCATCCTCCTCCTCCTCCTCATCATCATCATCACCATCAACATTGTTATTATTATTATTATTGTTCCAAATACTATCACTCTCATTATCCTTCTCATTATCATTATTATCATTATTATCATTGTTATTATTATTTCTATTATTATTATTGTTATTATTATTATTATTATCATTATTATTATTATTATTATTATTATTATCATTATTGCTATTATTATTATTATTATTATTATTATCATTATCATTACTATCATCATCATTATTATTACTATTATCATCATTACTATTATCACCTTTATTATTATCATTATTAATATCATTATTTTTATTATCATCATCATCATCATCATCATCATCATCATCATCATCATCATCATCATCATCATCATCATCATCATCATCATCATCATCATCATCATCATCATCATCATCATCATCATCATCATCATCATCATCATTATCTTCATCTTCATCTTCATCTTCATCTTCATCTTCATCTTCATCTTCATCTTCATCTTAATCATCATCATCATCATCAGCATCATTATTATTATTGTCATTATTATTATCAGTATTATGTCTAATATCAGTAATATTTTTTTATGATTACTGTTCATATTATTTTTACTGTACTTAATTAATTATTACTACTGTTGTCGTTATTATTATTATTATTGTTATCATTATTATTGCTATAATTAGTAGTATTGTTATTATTATTATCATTAATATCATCACTATCATTAATATCATTATAACACTATCTTCATTATTATTATTATTATTATTATTATTATTATTATTATTATTATTATTATTATTGTCACTATTGTCGTTGTTATTGTTGTTAATATTTTTATTATTATTATTATTATCATTAATATTATTATTTGTGTTGTTATTCTTGCTATTTCTATTATCATTATTGTTATAGTTGATTATCATGATTACCATTTTCATAATTATTTATATTATTATCATAATCAAGTTTTTTATTAATATCATCATTGTTATAATCATTAATAATAACAATAGTAATGATAATAATGATAATAGTAACAATAATAATATTATTGTTAGTAGTAACAGTAGTAATAGTAATTAAATTAACCGTTATTACTGTGAATCTTATTCCCATCATCTTCATAATCACCATCTCATCACCATCAATATTATTATTACTATTATTATTGTACTTATAATCAGTAATTTTGTTATAATTTTTGCAATTATTATTATTATTATTATTATTACTATTATCATTATTATTAGGATTAGTAGTAGTAGTAGTAGTAGTATTGCTGATATTATCATTCTCATATCATTATTTTTTCTATTATTGGTATAAAATAACTAAATATATTATTATCCCTATCATTATTATTAATCTTATTATCACTGGATATAGTATAGCAATACGGGTACTGCAGCCAAGGAAATCGACCACATTCTTGTCAGCACTCGCTGAAGGGGAGGATCCTCCAGAACTGCTGGGTTTGCCGGAGCGCCGAGTTCTGTGGCACTGACCATAGGCTGGTAGTAGCTACTCTACGGGTCCACTTCCAAACTCCTCGTCTCTCCAGTGACCACGCTAGGGTGTTTCACTTGGATAGATTGAGGGAGGAGTGTGCCCGGAGGTTCCCCATGGCAGTCTCCGATTGGTTCACAGAAATCGGACCCAGTAGCTCTGCGAGAGTTCTTCAAGTGCGAAACACTCGATGGCAAGGCAGAATTTCATCTCAATGGAGATACTAGAGGCCACAGAAGCGTGTTGCATGACTCGACTGAATGGCAATCAGAACATGCATCGTTCCTTGGTGCGCAGGACTCAGGTACTGCTGAGAAGGAACAAGGAAGAATTCATCAAGAACCTGGCTAAGGAGGTTGAAAGTCATTTCTCGGTAAATGACCTTCACCCTGCCTACCAAACCCTGAGAAAACTGAACTCCAGGCCCTCCTCGCAGATGACTGACGTCTGCTAAGTGGATGGACAGATCATCTCAGATCATGGGCTGAGTATTTTGAGCAGCTGTACCAGGTAGACCCATCAGAAGTTAGTCTGGATTCAAATGATATCACAATTCCCCCTGACCTGTTGAGGGACGTGGCCATTCCTCCCTTGAAGGGGAAAGGGAATCGATGGGACTGTAGCAACTATCTTGGCATCACACTGCTTAATATACCAAGCAAGGTGTTTGCCCACATTCTTCTGAAACGGATCCATGACCACCTTCTAAGGCACAGAGACCGGAGCAGTCTGGATTCACTTCTGGCGTCCACAATAGACCATATCCAAGTGCTTCAAGTCATATTGAATGCCGTCGTAAGCCGTCATGGGTTGCTTGCAGCTTACATCGACCTCAAGAGACGATTGATTCG
>NC_051399.1:18088917-18091417 GCF_015228065.2 Penaeus monodon | reverse complement strand
ACATAAGCCAGTAGGTGGGGGATAACTCAGTGGTCTACCTCTCAATTTAAAACTATGCCTGCACAAACAGAGCAACGGCCCATAGGCGAAGGAGCCCCTGGTTACGGCAGCGATCTTGATCGCAACGGAGCAGAGAGCGTTAAAATCTCTGGTTAAAGACAGGTCGCATCACGTTGATGAACCTTTGGACATGCAATAGAAGGACTATGCGAACTGAATCCGACTTGCCAGCCTTACTTGAGGAACTCACTTCCATTAAATGTGTATGTGAAGAGCAGAAGATACTAAATGATGGACATATGCTCTATTGGAGAGGTAAACCCCAGGGTAGCAAGCAGGAATTAGGGGTAGGTTTCTTAGTTCACAAACGTCTAGAAAAGGATATCGTGGAATTCTATAGTATAAGCAAAAAAGTGACTTAAGTAACAATAAAACTAATCAATAGGTACAACTTAAAGATTGTTCAAGTCTTTGCTCCAACCTGCAGCCACAGTGATGAAAAAATGGAGAGCTTCTATGAAGATGTTCATTTAGCCAGCGAGAGAGCAAAAACCCATTTCACAATAATTATGGGAGATTTCAATGCCAATAATAGGCAAAAAGACTGGAGAAACCGTAGTGGGGAATCACGGAATAGGCACTAAGAATGAGAGGGGACAAACGCTAGCCGATTTTGCGGAGGCTCGATCACATATCATGAATCATCATCAATAACGGTATGCTCATGTTTGAGCAGCCGTGGACCTCTCCACCATCCTTCGCCACTAAACTCGATCTTACGCTTTTCTTTCTACTTGTACCATCGACAGTCCACAAATATCTTTGATGTTGTCGCTCAGTCTTGTCTTCGGTTTGCCTCTTCTTCTGTTTCCTATCACCATCCCTGTCAGTCTTTCTCAATACTTTTACTTCTCATCACATGACCAATAAACTTTAATTTCCTCCTGTTCAAGATGTCCAGCAGCCGGTCTTTACAGTTTATTTTTCTCAGCACTTCATCATTCGTCTTCTTCTCTGTCCAGCTAATACGCAGTACTCATCTGTAACACCACATTTCAAAACTTTTGATCTTTTTCTTGTCTATCTACTTCAGCACCCAACACTCAGAACCATATGATGCAATTGGGAAAATTAATGTGTTCAATAACCTCAGCTTTGTCCGTAAGGTAATGCTTCGGTCTTTCCAGATGTTATTGAGAGCAATTGTGGCGTTTTTGGCAATGGCAATTCTTCTTTTTATCTCCGGTGAATCATCATATGTATTAGTTAAAACAGCTCCAAGATAAGTGAACTCTTTCACATTTTCCACAATCATTCCATTGATTGTAACATGTTCATCATTGTTCATTGCCGGTTATCTTTGAATCTTCATGATCTTAGTTTTCTTGGCATTAAGAAACAAGCCAGCCTTTTCGCTTGCTTCTCTAACTTTATCTAGTAGTTGTTGTAGTTCAGTGATACTGCTGGCAATCAAAACTATATCATCGGCGTACCTTAGATTTGATATTTTGTATCCTCCAACATCTACTTTTCCTTCAAAATTCTCTAGAGCACCTCTCATAATTGTTTCAGAATATATGTTAAAGAGGTGCGGAGACAGAATACAACCCTGTCGCACTCCTTGTTTGACTTCGAACCATTCTGTTAACCCATAAGTGGTTCTTACAGCTACTTGTTGTTGGCCATACATAGCTTTTATTAGTTGGATGATGTGTTTTGGAAACTTCATATCGTTCATGCTATTCCAGAGGATATCGTGATCAACAGTATCAAAAGCTTTCACATAATCGATGAAACACAGGTATAGGTCTTTTTGATATTCTCTGTTTTTCTCTATGATCAATTTTAGATTTAGAATCTGGTTTCTGGTACCTTTTCCAGGGCGAAAACCTGCTTGTTCGTCTGTCATATCCTCTCTTAACTTCAACTTCATTCTTTCAGCAATAATTTTCAACAAAATTTTGCTGCTGTGACTTATTAATGCAATTGTCCTGTTATTGTTGCATTGGAGTGCGTCACATTTTTTAGGTATGGGAGCAAAGATTGATTGAGTTTGTAGAAGAAGTATTCAACACTTTCGCCAGCATTCTTAATTAGTTCTGCTGTTATTTCATCTATTCCGGGGCTCTTGTTATTCTTTACTTCTTTTATGGCTTTTATAACTTCGTCTAGCAGTGGCGGTGGTTCATCTTCGTTGTCATTGAGTCTAATTAATGTTGTTGTTAGATCTTTATTCTTTTTGTATAGGTTGGAACAATATTGATTCCATCTATCTTTGACTTCTTTTCCATCACATAAAACAAGTCCATCTTCAGTTTTGATAGTGTCCATTGTAGGTTTAAATTTTCGAAAAAAGACATCAGTGGAAATGGACATGGAAGTCGCCATCTAACATCAAAAACGAAATTGACTTCATAATTTCAAATTGGCGTGATATAATAAAAATGTGAAAGTTATTAATAAAGCAAAAGTTGGCAGAGACCATAGAATAGTCAGAGGC
>NC_051399.1:18073917-18078917 GCF_015228065.2 Penaeus monodon | reverse complement strand
ACATTCCAGGTCTCATTCCAAAATTCCCACCTTTCTTTGTCATTCAGTTCACTTCAATACGCCTTGGTCCTTCATGTTTTCAGGAATTTCACTCTCATTCATTGTCCTCAATTCCCTGTGAAATATTACTCCTTTACATTATTTGAGCCAATATGGATAGTTATATTTACTTTAAAATCATTGTGGCAACAGTTATATCAACAGAAAACATTGACAAATATTTAAGACATAATGAAGATAATAGTAAATAACAGTAAAAGGTTAAGAAAAATAACAATGTAATGGTGCTGTAAAAACGTCGCGAGATAATTCGGTAAACCAGTATATCAACCAGTAAAGCAAAAACTAAAATAAAGTAAATCTATAAATCAAAGAAAGATTTCACTCGGATCTCCATAATAAACCTTCATTAATTAGAGAAATGGACAACTGAATCCATAACGTGACAGGTAGTAAATATAAAATGAGAAAATAATGAAAATTATTGTGAAAAATAATCATAGCTTCCGTAACTAGTGACTTTAATCTGTTAAGTTCATGGTGAAGTTACTTATAAACTAATAAAATTTCTTAAAAAACGTTATTAAATAAGGCATTGATAATAAGGTTCATAGGATGCATTATTATGAAAATGAATTATTTAGAACAAGACGTATGTAAAAAATAATGAATCTATTGATAAGATAAACCTCAAGATGCCACTGTACTATTAAGAATCGTAAAACACGAATAAGGATCAATAAAACAGAAAAAAAAACATCGTCTGGCTTAACCACCGCTCGGAAAGCTCGAACTGTTCGAAGCAAAGGTGGGGGGGGGGAGCTCGAGAAACACAGCAATAAGTTTTTTTTCAACATAGTTTATATACATCCTTGTTTCGAAGCAAAATTGTGTGTAGTCATGTTTGTTTCGGCAGGAATTATCTCCGACGTGTTTATGTACCGTCGATTACTGGATTAGTCATTTCAGCTTTAAAAGAAAAAAGCTATTCTAGGGTCATTTTAAAGTTATAACTAAACCTATACAGGATAATTTAGAAGAAAAATAGAAATAAATGAATGAATAAATATAAAAATATATATTTATATATAACAAATTGTGGCCCTGAGGGGCCTCTGTATCGAGGGTGTCGCGGAGGACTGGTAGAGTAGGTAGTAAGCCGAAGGACTGGTAAGCTTTAAAAAATGGACACAGGGATAAAACGAAAAATAAGTAAGAGATTATCGAAAGAACTGGACAAAGTAGAAAACGATATTGATAAGAGTAAGTAGATTGTAGTTTCCACAGAAAGGTACATGAGAAGAGAGCAGGGGAAGAGAAAGCTATGTAGAATGTGGAAAAGAGAATGAATATGGATAAATAGGGAGTTTAAATAAAAAGGAAGGGCAGGGGAGGTATAAGCCCTCATTTCCGTGGACAAAAAGTGTCGCGCTACACATTTCTATTACTCCGCCCCTATTTAAAGGGACGGAGTCATATATGATATATAAACAATTGCACTCCGCTGATGAGCGTCTGCCTGGTTTGAAACGGGAAGAAAATGAGAAGTTCAATTTTGATGTTACACTGTATGATGCATTATTCAGTAACGATAATTTTAGTAAGGATATTGGACTAAATGCTACTCTAAATGTGTGTGTGTGTGTGTGTGTGTGTGTATATATATAATATATATATATATATATATATATAATATATATATATATATATATATATATATATATATATGAGTGTGTATGTATATAAATTTATATATGTGTATATATATTTATATATGTATATGTATATATTTATATTTGTATATATATATATAATATATTTAACATTTATCACACATATATGTATTTACATATGTGTATATATGTATGTTGTGTGTGTGTGTGGTATGTGTTGTGTGTTGTGTGTGTGTGTGTGTGTGTGTTGTGTGTGTGTGTTTGGGTGTGCGTATGTGTGTGTGTTTGTGTATTTACATGTGTGTGTGTGAAATATATATATATGTATAATATATATAAAATATATATATATATTAATATATGTATATATATTTATATATGTGTGTATATACATACGCATATTTATCGCATATATATGTATTTACATATGTGTATCTATTTATGTATATATGTGTGTGTATGTATATATATATTATATATATATATTTATATATATATATATATATATATATATATATATATATATATATATACTGTGCATATACAGGTTATCTTTTCAATTTGGATTTGTTATGGGGATATGTAATGTGATATAATATAAGATATTCTACATCTATGACTATTGTGTGATCTTAAGAAATAAGGTAATATGGGAAATCATAACATTTTCACTAGATCTTCTCGCTCTAGCAAATCTACACTACTGCCATAGATAACAATATAGAGTATAAGCTTTGATATCAAAATGCTTTCATGTCAATAGGGCCATGGCTGAGAAGAGCGAGGATCAGGTTTATCTTTCGTATGCCTGCCTTTTCGATATATTGTGCAAATGCAGAAATAGTCATTATTTTTATTATATTATTTATGCTTTAGCCTTAGGCATATTCAGGGCTCCAAAAATGTTTCCTGACGAAGGAGATTCGAGGAAATAACTCAAACAGAGTCATGTTTTGTTTACAGAATGTGTTTGTATGGTCAAAAGACTATTACGGAAACTTATATTAAATTCTACATAATCGCTTATTGTGTACGTGTAAATGAATATGAACGCATGAACTCATGAATCCTCTTAAAAGTCATTAATATCAGTTGATAAAGAAGTGTGACTTTCGAAACCGGTTTCGATAGACGAAGGAAAAGGTATGATGTGAAAAGGTATGATGTAATATCAGTGAAACAATCATTAACAAAATCAGATCCAACTCGGGTACAATTGCTAGCGAATTATGATTAGAATTGAGCCACTTTTGATAACCTTTGATCCTTGGTATGAAAGGTTTTGCTGGCACCACCTGGTTAGTCCAGGAACGTAACTTTGTATGTAGAAAGTGAGAGGCGCTTAGGAGAAGGTAAGCGAAATTACATAATAAATGTGCCGGTATAGAGAAATGACCCAACCAAGGTTCAAGGGTTAACACTTCGGTGAGCGTGGCTAGATTCAGGGTCGAGTGCGTGTCGACCTGTAGCCGATGGAAGGTATAGATTTATGTGTTTGGAACTTATATGCCAACATAAGAAACTAGGAAATAAACAATTGACAAGTTAAACTGAGAAAACCTTTCATCATTGAGCACTTTTACACTAAGATTTTATTCACTTGAAGTTTTTGATCTTTCACGTTTCTTTTAATCTTATCAACTTCATCCAATTCCTCTTGCCCTCCATCCAAGTCATTCTTATCGTTCAAATGATTTCTCCAAAAAAATATCGCTTTTCTTCATGTTCTCAATTTTTCATCTCTGATTTATCTATTATCTATTTTTGTAACCTAGATGTACCACTGTCTTAATATGAACTTAAAGATTCTTTTTGTCTTGATAAACACCTTTCCAAGCATATGGGAACATTTTAAAAACATGGAAAAGAAATATTGATTGCTTTTACCTAATGAAACATGAAAATATAAAACAGGAACAGTAGCGATAAACGAAAGTTAAAAAGTTAAGAGAATCACAATAAGTGATCACAATAACTCTAAAAATACAATTACTCGAAATCCTCAAGTTCAGATATACGGAGGAAATCTAATAAAAACACATACTAAAATCCTCAAAGAAACACATCGCCGTATTAGGAAATAAGAAAAAGAAACAAAGATTCCGTCTGACCTGCTTACTCGTATCTTTACAACCAATACACAAAAATCTATGAAATAAAAAGAAGAATCATCTCTCAAATCCAAATGCCGGACCGCACGGCTGAGAGATACTCCCTGACTTGACCTGGCCTTTCGGGGCATAATTTAAACATCCCCAGCAAGCAAGCATACACGGAATGTGCTCTTATTTGCGGAAAGTAATAGAAAAAGAGAATAAAAAACAATAAATATATAATAATAAGTTTACGCAAAAAGGGACAAAGCCAAAGCGATCGGGGCATCGAACAGTGTCTTCTGTTAATCAGGGGTAACGTGCGATATCCCCCCGGGTTTTTCCTTTATCCTAGAGACTCTTCAATTTAGTCAGGGTTCACTACACTAGGAATGGAGGTGGAGTCGCACTTTGGCAAGAGTGTAATAACACTGGCAGGGTAGCTGTCGCAACTGGCCCGGGAAAGTGTCGCGGGCAAAGATTAGCGAGACTACAGTGTCGTGAGTTTTTTGCCCGTGGAAACGAGGCAAGGGTAAGGGCGAGGGGAAGAGGGTAGGGCAAGAGGGCAAGGTTTAGGATTGGGGGGGGGGGATGTCGGAAACCTCACAACAGTAACATGAATGATAATTATAGTAATAGCAATGATAATGATAATAATTGCAATGAAACCAATAATAATCATAATCAATAGTGATCAAGATAATGCAAGGAATAATAATGATAAAAATAATATAACATAAATAATGATAATTATGATATTGACAATAATTATTACGATGATGGTGATGATAACGATTATAATGAAGGTGATAATAATATTTTTATTGACAGTAAGGATAATAATAAAGATAATGATAGTAGCAGAAATTATAATAATAATTTTAATAACAATCTTATTGGTAATAATAAATAGTATGTTACGAAAATGATTATAACGGCATTACTAATGCTGATAATAACAAAATAACAACGATATTAATAGTAATAATAATAACACAGTAATGATAGTAATAATAATAACAAAAATATTATAATAATAATGATTATCATCATAATCATCAGGATAATAACAGCAATAATAAAAATAATGATAATAATGACAGTGTTGATGGTACTAGTAGAAGCAGTAATAATCCCAAAATTAATGCTAATAACAATGATGATAATAGTAATAACAATAATGATAATGATAATAATAACAATAATAGTAACAATATTTAAAATGATAATAATT
>NC_051399.1:18061417-18066417 GCF_015228065.2 Penaeus monodon | reverse complement strand
TTCCAGAGCCATCTATGTGTAAAGATAATAGATAAATTTATATTACAGTGGGCTAATTGGGTTAATACTGCATCTCCTAAATTGTACTGGTCTTGGTAGGGGACGTTTTACTTTCATTGCGTTATCTGCAAATATAATCATATAACCCTAAATCATTGATGCAAATAGTAAATATAATCCTTAAGGTACTCCACTAGTCCTTTCTTCTAATCATTTTCATACAGTCGAGGAGTTTGCCTTTCACTCCTCTTAGGTGTTTTAACTGCCATAATAGTTATGACACTTATTATGTAATATAAATAACACAGCCTCTCTTATTGTAATTGAATCTTATAAAAGGACGTTTTGACATATTAAATTGCTTCTTTAATTATATTTTTTCAATATAACCCACCTTTCAATGAAATAATCCTTAAGGTACTCCACTGCATTAATCATTTAAATAAGTCAGGATTTGCTTTCACTCCTCTTAAAGGTGTTTTCAATGCCAATAATTGTAGTTCTATGATCCCGTAGTAACTCAAGTAAACAATCCATCGGCCTCTCTTTGTAGTTATGTTAGACACTCTTATACTGGATTTGTATTTTATATTTAATGATCAAATTGCTTCTTTAATTTCATATTCCAAGATTGGTCAGACAAACGTTTACTTATTAATCAAATTTTCTCTCTAAAGTCTTTGTCATATCACATGATTATAAAAACTGTCAATAATTTATTTGCTTCCCTCTCATTTACAGTCTAATACGCCTCCTTCATTTGGGTTTGGGTATACTCTTTTCT
Organism: Penaeus monodon; assembly: GCF_015228065.2. Lineage (NCBI taxonomy): Eukaryota > Metazoa > Arthropoda > Malacostraca > Decapoda > Penaeidae > Penaeus > Penaeus monodon. Next base: position 18,065,633 of record NC_051399.1, on the reverse strand, counting down.
CCCTGATTTATACTTTTCATACACTGCCAGAGATCTATACCTTCTGAACCTGTTCCAAAGTAGCTGGTTGTTTTCTCTCATTCCATTCCATTTATCAGTGAACCAGGTTTGGTCATTTCTTGCTTCAATTTTGAATCTTGATACAAATTTGTCTTTTCCTTTCTTATAGGCATCGCAATGTTTTGAATATTGTACATGAATGTTTTCTTCGTTCAGGATTGTTATCCAGTCAAATAAAACTAAGGCTTCTATAATCACCTTTCTTGTAATTGTACTTCCTCTTTCTTTCTTAAGATGAGTTTTTCCTGTAGCACAATATTTAGGTTTAACTACATGGTAACTTTTTGCAAGAAGTGGACAATACTTCATTTCCTTTATATCATCTTAATGCTTTGTGAATATTAGGTCAAGCATAGAGAGTCCGTCTAGTGTCCCTACCCTGGTATGATCTGTTACATTTTGGAAAAGGTAATAGTCATTTGACTTCTAGTAATTTTGCATTCCACAAATCTGGCTATGCCCTGGGATCGAAACTATCCTACTCAATATTGCTATTCCTTTTAGTTGCAAGGCTAATGTTTAAGTGTCTCTACATTTTGGTTCCGATAGTGGACATTTGCTTGGAAACATCTCACTCTCCAAATGAACTCAATTTTTCTTCTTTGAATAATCCCAACCTCCTATGAGCTATGATATTCTGCTCCAGAAATATGGGATTGATGATCTTGAGAATACTAGCAATCTATTTTTTTTCGACGACTTTTCTTGTTTACGTCAGACTGATTAGGATTATTCCTTGCGTGTTGCCCGAGGTGTGACTTGTATTAATTTTTCTTTACTGTCTCTGCAAGCTGTCTTTATTACTTCCTTTGTGATCTTGATATCTTTTTCATTTTTTTCCCATTTCATTTACTGTTTTCTTTGTGTTCGATTTATCGACATATGTAGCTATCATCTATTTTGTCTCTTCCATTATTTGAGATTGACTGTTTGACAAATTTCTCTCAGTATGCACAATAGTTTCCTGTACTTTGATTACTTCTTCGACTTTTTTTTTCTTGCAGATCCTTTGCTTCGATTTGACTGTCGTTGCTAATCTTCGTTTCTACTTTTTCAACTTTCCCTGTGTCCTCTGATTTTCTTGTACAATATTCTCTCTGAATGATTGTGTCCCGTACAAATTATCCACCATTTACTTCAAATTTACCTTTTCCTCAGGCCTTTTCAAACATTCTGCTATCAGGCTGTCTACCTTGACTTCAGGAACCTCACTTCTAACTGCTGCTTCCGCTAACTTCATTTTCTGGTTGTTACATATTACATAAACAGCATTTCAGTTGTCTCTATGCGAGAAACGCTTATCATGCAGGATTCACGCTCACTTCTCGCCTCCTTTGCCCTCGCTCTCTTATCCCGGCCCACAAAGCCTCACTAATCTCTTTCAATGTTTAACTTATTCGTTCACTTTATAACCCATGTTTTTCTTTCAACATGAACTGTGCACATTTACAAAACCCATGGCTAGCAGACTAGACCACCCATTGCCCGATCTTATCCGTATTCAACAACATGTAAGAGCTGTACATCACTGACGCGAAACACTGCACTCTCCGTGTGTGTGTGTGTGTGTGTGTGTGTGTGTGTGTGTGTGTGTGTGCGTGTGCGTGTGCGTGCGTGTGTGTGTGTGTGTGTGTGTGTGCGCGTGTGGTGTGTGTGTGTGTGTGTGTTGTATGTGTGTGTGTGTGTGTGTGTGTGTGTGTGTGTGTGTGTGTGTGTGTGTGTGTGTGTGTGTGTGTGTGTGTGTGTGTGTGTGTGCGTGCGTGCTTGTATTTATATTTGTATATGCATACACACATATCTCTATATGTGTGTGTATATCGCATATATACATATGTATATATATCGCATATATACATATGTATATATATCGCATATATACATATGTATATATATCGCATATATACATATATGTGTGTGTGTGGTGTGTGTGTGTGTGTGTGTGTGTGTGTGTGTGTGTGTGTGTGTGTGTGTGTGTGCGTGCGTGTGCGTGCGATTGTCGTGGTGCAGCTGTAACGCACATGGCTGGGGACTCTGTGGGTCGGTCTCCCAAAGTTCGAATCCTGTCCAAGTGGTCCGAGATAAAAGGGAAGAACATCCACTCAGGGAAATGTCCCTTCGAAAGAAGCCACCATCCCAGCCCTTGCGAGGGAGTTCGTGCCGTAAAATCCAATTATGTGTGTGTGTGTGCGTGTGTGTAATAATAATAATAATAATAATAAATAATAATCGGTTTATTGATTTTCATGCAGCCTTAGGCTGAAATTATACATAGAAATACATATAGATAGACAAACTATATCTACATAAACATATAAACAACACATAAGAAAGTAAACTAACAATCAATAACAACAAAATAAACAGATAAACAAAAGCCAAGTACAAAATCAGGTGAGCTAGGATTGGACAAGTAAATATGGACTAGTGTTCGTTGATGAGTCGGACTAGAATGGGTACTGTGCACCGGTGGTAGCGGTCAGTGCGGGCCCTGATGGGCACCAGTTTGTTGGCGGCGCGTAGGGCCCGGCGAGGCGGCGGCGCGTCGGGTGGCAGCAGGTCACGGTGGCGTGGATGGCACAGCAATTTTAGACCAAACTGCTGCATTGAGGTTGAGTAGTGAGTGGCGAGGGAGGTGAGGCCTAGGGCAGCCAGGGCGCTGTCATAGCTGGTATAGACAGGGCCGAGAATGATCTTGGCTGCCCTTTTCTGCACCCTCTCAAGTTGTAGCAGCTGGGTGGCGGTGAGGGAGGGGGACCAGGCGGGGGAGGCGTAGGTCAATTTAGGCAGGATGAATAGCCTGTAGATATTCTGAAGCTCCGGGAGTGGAACGCCAAGGCGACGCAGCATGTGAAGCCTGCACGAGGCAGACCTCACGATGTCTCTGACGTGCTGCGTCCAGGAGAGCTTATCGTCGATGGTGACGCCGAGCAGCTTGGTGGAACGGACTACGTCGAGCGGATGGTTGTCCAGGTGAGGATGGGCGAGGGGGCAGGGTTGGTGGAGAAGTCGAACTGCATCACAACTGACTTCTGGCGATTGATGGTGACGTGATTTGCGGTGGTCCAGGAGAGGAGGTTGTCGAGGGTGTGCTGGATGGCGGAGTGGTCAGGGCAGGAACTATCAATGGCGGCGGCGATGGTCGAGTCATTCACGTATTTCCAACGATGCTCGGTATCGAGGAGAGCGTCGTTTATCATGACTAGGATGCATAGGGTGCCCATTCTAGTCCCCTGGGGGACTCCGCACATGAGTGGCAGAAGGCTGGAGACTTGACCCTGCACGCGCACGGCCTGTTGCCTGTTGGAGAGAAAGTCTGCCAGCCAGGGGATGAGGCACTCCCTGATGCCCGTGGAAGCTGCTGCTTTTGAGATGACCGTAGTGTGGTCCACCAGGTCGAAAGCTTTCTTGAAATCTGGTGACGGAGGATTTGTGCTTGTCGAGGTGGGCGTGGACGAAGTCGAGGAAGCTGACGAGGCAGTGTGTGGTGGAAGAGGAGCGCATGTTGCCGAACTGCCGAGTGTCAACGCTGGCCGCGAGGTCCTGGTAAGTCCGGTCGGCGACAAAGCTTTCACATAGCAGGCTGGGCAACGGAGTAATGGCGATGGGTCGTAGTTCGCCGAATGAGGCGGGGCTTGGGGTTTTCCCGATGGCGGTGACAAATGCGGTCTTCCATTGTGATGGGCACTTAGACTGTTGCAATGAGGCGTTTATAATGGAAGTAAGAGGAGTGGCAAGTTCCATTGCGAACTCCTTGATGAGGCGCATTGGCAGGTCAAGGGGAGTGGTGGCTCTCTTGACGCGGATTTTTCCCAGCTTCTGAAGCACCTGGGACTGACTGACTGTGGGAGCAGGTGAGCGGGCCGGCAGGTAGGCGGGGAGGCGGGTGGTGTCCAGGGGGGGGGGGTAGCTGCTGACAAATTGAGGCGAAATGGTCATTGAGAGCCTCTGCTGCTTCACTGGGGGTAAGGTTGCTGGTGCATGGAAACGTGCACGGCCGATTTGCAAGGCCGCACAGCTCCCGAACTTTTCATTACCATTGGCTGGGCTGCAGGTGTTGTAGTTTGTTGTGATAGAAGGTTTTCTTGGCTGTTTTTATTTCCCTGATGACTGTGTTGCGGAGTGATTTGTAGGCGGTGATGTTGTGCGAGTGGAAGGC
>NC_051399.1:18053917-18056417 GCF_015228065.2 Penaeus monodon | reverse complement strand
CAGCAGAACTAATCAAGAATGCTGGCAAAGGTGTTGAATACTTCTTCTATAAACTTTGTACGAAAATATGGAATGAAAGAAAATGGCAAGAAGACTGGGTAAAATCAGTCTTTACTCCCATACCTAAAAAACGTGATGCACTCCAATGCAACAATAACAGGGGCAATTGCATTAATAAGTCACAGCAGCAAAATTTTTTAAATTATTGCTGAAAGAATGAAATTGAAGTTAAGAGAAGAAATTGCAGACGAACAAGGAGGTTTTCGCCCTGGAAAAGGTACCAGAAACCAGATTCTGAATCTAAAATTGATCATAGAGAAAAACAGAGAACACCAGAAAGACCTGTACCTGTGTTTCATCGATTACTCGAAGGCTTTTGGTACTGTTGATCACGATATCCTCTGGAATAATTTGAACGATATGAGGTTTCCAAAACACATCATCCAACTAATAAAAGCCATGTATGACCAAAAACAAACAACTGTAAGAACCACTTATGGGTTAAAAGAATGGTTCAATGTCAACCAAGGAGTGCGACAAGGTTGCATTCTGTCTCCGCACCTTTTAATATATATTCTAAGCAATTATGAGAGATGCTTTAGAGAATTTGAAGGAATGTAGATGTTTGGGGGATACAAAATATCAAATCTAAGATACGCCGATGCCAGCAGTATCACTGAACTATAACAACTGTTAGATAAAGTTAGAGGAGCAAGCGAAAAAGGCTGGTTTGTTTCTTAATGCCAAGAAAACGAAGATCATGAAGATTCGAAGATAACCGACAGTAAACGATGATGAGCATGTTACAATCAATGGAGTGGTTGTAGAAAATGTGAAAGAGTTCACTTATCTTGTAGTTGTTTTAACTAATACATATGATGTTTCACTGGAGATAAAAAGAATTGCCAAAACTGAGGTTATTGAACTCATTAGTTTTCCCAATTGTGTCATGTAGTGCTGAGTGTTGGGTGCTGAAGAAGATAGACAAGAAAAAGGTCAATAGTTTTGAAATGTGGTGTTTTCAGAGAATTCTACGTATTAAATGGACAGAGAAGAAAAAAAATGATGAAAGTGCTGAAAGAAGTAAATTGTAAAGACCGGCTGTTGGACATCTTTAACAAAAGGAAAAAATAAAATTTATTGGTCATGTGATGAGAACTAAAAGCATTGAGAAAGACTTGCTGAAGGGATGGTGATAGGAAACAGAGGGAAAAGGCAAACCGAAGACAAGACTGAGCGACAACATCAAAGAAAGTTTGCAGGCTGTCGATGGTACAAGTAGAAAAAAAAGCGCAAGATCGAGTTGTGTGGCAAAGGATGGTGGAGAGGTCCACGGCTGCTCAAACATGAGCATACGTTATTGATGATGATTTATGTATATATATATATATATTTTTTTTCAAGTGCCCTGTCCCACAAGGACGTTGGCGATCATGGATTTCCATGATTTCTTGGCAATTTAGAGCGGTGGTTTGCTGTTGCCTTCCGCCCGGTGTTTTTATCGAGTCACCATCTCTATTTACCCGGTTCTGGGACCGGCACATATATATTTGTGTGTGTGTGTGTGTGTGTGGTGTGTTGTGGTGTGTGTGGTGTGTGTGTGTGTGGTGTGGTGCGTGTGTGTGTTTACATACATACATACATACATACATACATACATATATATGTATATATATATATATATATATATATATATATATATGTATGTATGTATGTATATATATATATATTCTCTTTTCTTATTATCATCACCATCATTATTTAACTTGTTTTATACGATTTCGTGGAATCTAACTGTGACGCCAACGTTGGCATCATAATTCCATTTTACTTTAGTTGCTGCTGAGTGATCCCGTATTCTGTTCTGGCTCTATTTTTTAGACTCCGCATATTGCCCTAGAGATTCTGTAGCTCCACCCACCTCCCCCCTCTTCCCACCAGTCACATAAATCAGCTACACTATGCCCCGCTCTCTACCCAAAAAGAGGAACTATCACTAGTAGAGTCTACGTCACAGTTTCCCCCTCTGTGGTCCTTCCTATCCGCGTCCTCCATATCCCCCTATCCTCTACTTCACCCCATAAAAGTAAACAAGATTACCAGTATTATCATTACCATTATTTTTTTCACTGTTAATATGATCATTATTATTATTATTATTATTAGCAGTAGTAGTAGTATTGTTGTCATTATTGCTATTTCATTCTTTTCTATATTTCATAATTACCATATAAAATCATAATAATCAATATTGTCATCATTATAATCTTCAATATTACCATACTAACATTGTTATTATTGATATTCATATCAATGTCAGCATTATCGTGAGAATTATCAGTGCCGTGTGTTTAAAAAGCATGTGCCTAAAGCAGCAGTAACAGATGAATGACTTTCATATTGGATCGATTTTTCCTCTGTCTTCAAACTTTTAAAAATATATTGTCAATAACTGACAGACTATTATTTGAAATGGTACTCTCCCTGATCTGGAAGTTAA
>NC_051399.1:18041417-18046417 GCF_015228065.2 Penaeus monodon | reverse complement strand
ATTATTATATATATTATATATATAGATTTTTATAATATATATATTTTATATCTATTATATTATAATATATATATAATCTTATATATATATAATTATATTATGTTATTAAATATATATATGATTATATATTATAATATAGTGTGTGTTGTTTTGTGTTTGTGGTGTTGTGTGTGTGTGTGTGCGTGTGTGTGTGTGTGTGTGTGTGTGTGTGTGTGTGTGTGTGTGCATGATATTATATTATATTTATATTTATTTATCCCAACTATTATATATCTTTTGTGTGTGTGTGTGTGTTGTGTGTGTGTGTGGTTTTGTGTGTGTGTGTGTGTGTGAGTGTGTTGTGTGTGTGGGGCGTTTTGTGTGTTTATGTATATTATTTGTATATATGTAATACATATGTTACACCCATCATCATCATTTAACGGTGGGTTCATGTCTGAGCCGCGTGTCCACGGCATGATACTCAATTGCAGTTTTCACGTTGTGATGCTTTGGGTAGTACGTGGTAGGGTCCCCATTTTTCCTTTCCACGAGAGGCCGGTGTTACCTTTTAGGTAATCATTCTCTCTTATTTCATCGGCTTGGGACAGCACTTACTTGGCTGCTTGCACCATGGCTAGCAGCATCGAGTAAGTTCCTTGGCCCAAGGAACAACGCGGCGGTTTGTGACTCGAACCTCGAACTCATACTGCCGTCGTGAAGTCTCGAGTCGACGTCTAACCATTCTACACCGCGCTTGACGTCATGGGTTTTTCCATGATTTTTCGGGCAATTTAGAGCGGTGGTTTGCATTGCTTCCGCCCGGTGTTTTTTTTTTTTTTTTTCCGAGTCACATTCTATTTACCCGGCACTGATTTGGGCTGGCTTGGTCCCCCAGTGGCTAGGGCAGGCAATCGAGGGGAGTTCTTGCCTAAGGAAACAACGCGGGGGTTTCCGTGACTCGAACCCTCGAACTCAGATTGCCGTCGTGACAGTTTTTGGAGTCGACGCTTTTAACCATTCGGCACCGCGGCCCTTATATGTATACATACATACATATATATGTATATATGTGTGTGTGTGGGGTGCATATATGTATATATATGTGCATGTATGTATGATGTATATATATGTATATATATGTTTATATATATATATATATATATATATATATTATAAAATATAAAACCCATATTATATAATATATATATTATATATAGATATCTATATTTATAGTATATTATTTATATAAAAAATAATATATCTATACATATATTGTATTTGTATATATAATATACTTATATATATATACATTAATATCCCTATATAATATATGTGTGTGTTGTGTGTGTGTGTGTGTGTGTGTGTGTGTGGGTGTGTGTGTGTGTGCGTGTCTGTTGTGTGTGTGTGCGTGTGTGTGTGTGTGTGTGTGTGGTGTGTGGTGGGGTTTGTGTGTGTGTGTGTGTGTGTGTATGGGGTTGTGTGCGTGCGTGTGTGTGTTTTGGTGTGTGTGTCTGTGTGTGTGGGGTGGTGTTGTGTGTGTGTGTGTCGTATGTGTGGCGTGTGTCTGTATGTGTATGTGTGTGTGTGTTGTGTGCATGTGTGTGCGTGCGTGTGTGTGCGTGTGTGTGTGTGTGTCAGTGCGGGTCCCAAGCCCGGATAATATATAGAGAATGATTACCTAAAAGGTAAACCGGCACTCTCCGGGGAAAAGGGAACTGGGGCCCCTACCACGTACTCACTCCAAGAGCATCACAACATGAAAACTACAATTAAGTATCATGCTGTGACCACGGCGGCTCAAACTGAACCTACGTAAAAAAAAAAAAAAAAAAAAAAAAAAAAAAAAAAAAAAAAAAAAAATATATATATTATTATATATATATATATATATATATAAAATTTTATTAAACATATATATCCATATAAATACACACACCCCACACACACACACACACACACACACACACACATAAGCATACACACCACACACACACACAAACACACACACACACACCCCCACACACACACACACACACCCCACACACACACACACACACATATATATATAGTATATATATATATTATATATATATATCCCATAAATACACACACACACACGCACGCACGCACACCACACACACCACACACACCACACACACACAAAACACACACACACACACACACCACACACACCCACGCACAAACACACACACACACACACATACACACACACACACACATATAAAATAATATAATATATGTAAAATATTATATATATTATATATATATTAATATATATATATTTTCCTCGTATGTATTATAAATCAATTAATGGGGCTGACGCCGAGGGGGGGGTGCACAGCCGCATCCACCCTTCGTTTCCAACCGCGAGTGTTGCTCATGGCGAGCTGCCATCCCTAACGACAGGTCTGATCGATCTGCCCAAGCCACGATTTCTTAGATCGTTCTACAGGCCTCCTTCACCCAGGGTTGTCTCGGGAAAGCCAACCTGATGGGGCAGGGTAATCCATGGGAAACGAGGTGCATGTGTACCTGATTTTGGCGGTTCCAGATTGTGCAGTTAACAGGTCTATCCCGGGTGTGTTGTCAGTTGGGCACATGATCCTCCCAAAACAGAATCTCTTGATCCGGCATCAAGACACAACTCTAAGACACAAGATAGCGTCCAGGTTTCGCTTCCATAGAGTAAAAGTGTCAGTATCCAGGCCTTGAACCGACATCTCCAATTACTCTTTTTTACTATGGTCATGACTCCTGCTGCCAGGCCCATCATCTTCCGAGTCATGGATTACACTACTAGGGTATGCAAAGCTCTCTGTGACTTCGATTTTCTCTCTACAAACAGTATCAAATGAATACGTTCTCCTAGCAGGGCCCTTAAAACCCTGGATCTTGGTCTTGGTCCCGGGGCCCAAGATCTTCGCCTCATTGTTTAATACATCAAGATCTGCCACCAGAGATTCCAGGACATCGTCAGCAAAGTCAAGATCACCGATCTTGATATTACCTCGTGTTGCTCTACAGACTTTGCATGGTAGCTCTATCCATTATCCAGTCCTTGCAAGCACTGAAAAACGATGGGGAGAGAATAAAGATTTGCCTCATTCCTGAATTAACAAATAAAAGCTCAACAGGACCCAGCATACTTTTTAACACTTTCAGTACCAGTATACAGCATGCTATTAATCCAATAATCCTTGTTGGAATTTCCCTGTCTCAGGGTCTCCCAGAGAGATTCACGATGCGCTTGAGTCAAATGCCTTCTTCAGGTTGATGTAGGCTGTGAGCAGCCCATTATGGCATTCCACAATGATTCAAAGCTCCAAGATGTGTCTACTGTCGACTTGCCAGGAGTAAATTCAGATTGCTTCGGTCTCTGGTACCTCAGTAGATGGTCTTGGATCCGACTCAGAAGGATGTGGGTGAGAACCTTGCCTGATATGGTGAGTAGTGTAATGCCACGGTAGTTGATACAGTCCGAAAGACCCCCTTTCTCCTTCCAGAGAGAGATGACGAAACTTCTCAGGTCATGTCAGGGAGAATGGTACCAGACTGCCAGATGGCAACCAGGACAGCATGCAAGCCAACGCCATAGGTTCAACACCAGCTTATAGTAAATCAGCAAGGATACTGCATATGCCAGCTACTTTGCCTCCATTCAGCTTAGAGGTCGCCTCCCTAACCCCAGTCAGAGTAGGAGGTTCTTCGCTGATGAGTGCATCCAGCACGGAGGTTGACACCACTTGTGTTCAAACTGACCACGAAGGGTCAACCTAATACAGCTGCTGAAAATAGTCAGCCAACCGTTCTCAAACCCCAACACAGTCTGAGATGCTCCATCCATTCATTGAGCAGACTGCAGTTGCTGTGAGGAAGTCTTGGAGCCCAGTTTCTCAGGGCTCGGTAGGCAGAGCGAAGAGATTTACTTAGAAATGACCCTTGACCTCCTCAGCAATATTCGTGATTTACTGTTCCTTGTCCCTTCTCAACGGCATCCGAATCCTGCACGCGACATGCATCAGTGGTCTTCAGTGTCTCCTGCAAGGTGAAGTTCTACCTTGATCTTGGGCGTTCGCCAATGGACTCCTGGGCTGCATCCAGTGTTTCGCGCTTGAATATGTCCCACAGAACTGGAGAGTCTGCCAGGTTTTCAAGTACTGCAAATCAATCAGAGATAGCTGCAGCGAACCTCCGGGCACACTCCTATCCCCCTCCTCCTCAGTCTGTCCAGATGAAATACCACAGCCAGCCTATGGTCGGTCCCACAGAACTCAGAACTCCGGTAAGCCCTTGCAGTTCTGAAAGACCCTCCAACAAATGCTTACAAGGGGGTGGTTGATCTCTTTGGCCCCAGTATTTGCTTTCTATACCATGTTAAGCATGCGGTTGGATATCAGTGGGTCAAACCCTCAATCTCTGGGACCTAGCAAAGTCCTGGAAAAAGGGGACTATTCTCCGTGCTGGAAACCAGCTCCCGAGCCATAGGGACCAAAAGAGATCTCTTTGGGTACTGTGGTCAATACCACAGAAACTTGGCACTCCGTACCCCGCAGTTTTTGGAGGATCCTCCAGCGAGTGCTAACGAGGATGTGGCCGATCTCCTTAGGCGTATCTCTGTATTATGTCGAACGATCTTTATCATAGGCGGCATTATTATCAATGATAGCATTGTCACTGCCGGGCCATAAGTGAAAGGCCCGGGCGAAGCCAGAACTTCGCAATCTCCAAGCAACAGCAGCAGCATTGTCACTATTTATTGACAGTTATTATCATTTATTTTTTTACTATTTTTCCTATAATTATTCTTATTGTTATTACTGGTATTATTATTTATTTGTTATTAGTTATTGGTATTGGTATTTTTTTTTATTATTATCATTATCATTATCATTATTATCATTATCATTATTATCTTTATTATTATCATTATCATTATTATTATTATTGTTATTATTTTACTGTTATTGTTATTATTCTGTATATTATTTTGATTATTA
>NC_051399.1:18024111-18029111 GCF_015228065.2 Penaeus monodon | reverse complement strand
AATGACGATGATGATAACATTAATAATAATGATAACAATAATGGTAATGATAAGGGGTAACAACAAGAGGGATAAAAATTATAAAAAAAGAAATTAAATTAATCATAAGAAAAAATACTTGTAATACTAAAAATATGAAACAATACTAATGATAATAACAACAACAATGAAAATAGTGATAATAATAATAATAATAATAATATAATTTTTGTTACTATTATCATCATTACTATAATGTTTAAAAGAAATGGTAATATTTATACAAATAATAGTAAAAAGATAATAATGATAATGACAATCATGATAATCATCATCATCATCGGGTGATGACGCCGAGGGGGAACATGGCTGCAGCCACCCTTCGCTTGGCAACAACGGGGGTTCCTCAAAACAAACCCTAGGCCCATCTCTAAATCCACGCGACAGGACTGGTCGAGTGCCCAAGCCATGACCTCCAAATTCGTCCACGGGCCTCCTTCACCCAGGGTTGTCTTGCAAAGAACAACCTGATGGTCGGGTCATCCACAGGGAAACGAGCTAGGTGCCCATATAGCCTGAGGGTTTGGGGATCCCGGATTAGCAAGTAAGAGGTCCTATGCCAGTCTCACGGTGTAGCTGTCGGTTGGACACATGGGCCCGCTAACTGTACCCCATTATCCGGCATAGGGATTTGTTACAAAAGACGATGATAATGATAATGACAATAATGATAATGACAACCAAGGCACAAGATACCATCCAGGTTTCACTTCCATAGAGCAAAACTGGCCTTCAAGACAGGGGAAAACATGTAGCTTGATCCTTCTGCATACCCCCGAGGATATGGACTATACTACCAAGGTATGTAAAGCTCTCTGTAACTTCAACATCCCCAACGCAAGCTGGGAAACGACTAACGGGGTTTTCCCCAACAGGCCAAAAATCCTGGATCTTGGTTTTTTGGGCCAGGAGAAACCCCTAGGACCAAGGGCTTTGCCTCATTGCTAAATGCTCAAGGGGCCGCCATCAGTGATTCCAGAGACTCAGATCGGATATCAAAGCAACATTGTCAGCAAAGTCGAGGTCTGGACCTTGATATTGCTCCACATAGACTTTGGATAGTAGCTCTGCCCCTTATCCAGTCCATGGAAATTTTGAAATGTGTTGCGCCTTGCCTCACCCCCGAGTTAATAGGGAAAAAGTTTGACGGACCACCACCACACTTTACAGCACTTTTAGTAAAAAGTATATAGGTTTGCCATTAAGCCAAAAATCGTCGGAATTACCCCAATTCTCAAGATCTCCCATAGAGATTCATGCTACACGAATCATCGTCTCTTGAGGTCGATGTAAGCTGCAAGCAACCCATGACGGCTTACGACGGCATTCAATATGACTTGAAGCACTTGGCTATGGTCTATTGTGGACCCAGAAGTGAATCCAGACTGCTCCGGTCTCTGTGCCTTAGAAGGTGTCATGGATCCGTTCAGAAGAATGTGGGCAAACCTTGCTTGGTATATTAAGCAGTGTGATGCCAAGATAGTTGCTACAGTCCCATCGATTCCCTTTCCCCTTCAAGGGAGGAAGGGCCACGCCCCCTCAACAGGTCGGGGGGAATTGTGATATCATTTGAATCCAGACTAACTTCTGATGGGTCTCCCTGGTACAGTTTGCTCAAAATACTCAGCCCATGATCTGAGATGATCTGTCCATCCACTTAGCAGACGTCAGTCATCTGCGAGGAGGGCCTGGAGTTCAGTTTTCTCAGGGTTTGGTAGGCAGGGTGAAGGTCTTTTACCGAGAAATGACTTTTCAACCTCCTTAGCCAGGTTCTTGATGAATTCTTCCTTGTTCCTTCTCAGCAGTACCTGAGTCCTGCGCACCAAGGAACGATGCATGTTCTGATTGCCATTCAGTCGAGTCTGCAACACGCTTCTGTGGCCTTAGTATCTCCATTGAGATGAAATTCTGCCTTGCCATCGAGTGTTTCGCACTTGAAGAACTCTCGCAGAGCTACTGGGCCCGATTTCTGTGAACCAATCGGAGACTGCCATGGGGAACCCCCGGGGCACACTCCTCCCTCAATCTATCCAAGTGAAACACCCTAGCGTGGTCACTGGAGAGACGAGGAGTTTTGGAAGTGGACCCGTAGAGTAGCTAAATACCAGCCTATGGTCAGTGCCACAGAACTCGGCGCTCCGGCAAACCCAGCAGTTTTTGGAGGATCCCCCCCTTCAGCGAGTGCTGACAAGAATGTGGTCGATTTCCTTGGCTGCAGTACCCGTATTGCTATACTATTCCAGTGTAATAAGATTAATAATAATGATAGGGATAATAATATATTTAGTTTTTTTTATACCAATAATAGAAAAAATAATGATATGAGAATGATAATATCAGCAATACTACTACTACTAAATACTAATCCTAATAATAATGATAAAGTAATAATAATAAAAAATAATAAATTGCAAAAATTATAACAAATTACTGATTATAAGTACAATAAAATAGTAATAATAATATTGATGTGTGAGATGGTGATTATGAAGATGATGGGGAAAAAGATTCACAGTAATAACGGTTAATTTAATTACATTACTACTGTTTACTAACATAATATTATTATTGTTACTATTATCATTATTATCATTTCTATTATTATTATTAAAGATTATAACAATGATGATTTAATAAAAACTTGATTATGATAATAATATAAATAATTATGAAAATGGTAATCATGATAATCAACTATAACAATAATGATAATAGAAATAGCAAGAATAATAGTAATAATATTAATGATAATAATAGTAATATTAATGGTAATAATAATAATAATAAAAATGATAATAAAATAATAATAATAATAATAAATAATAATGATAATAATTTTAATAATAATAACAACAACAACAATGACAATAATAATGATGATATTAATTAAAAATAATAACAAAAATAATAATGATAATAATAATAATAATAATATAATGAAAGATATGTTTAATGATATTAATTATAGTGATGATATTAATGATAATAATAATAACATACTACTATTATAGCAATATAATGATAACAATAATAATAATAATAACGACAACAGTAGTAATAATTAATTAATTTACAGTAAAAATAATATGAACAGTAATCATAAAAAAAATATTACGATATTAGACATAATATGAAAAATAAATGAAATAATAATAATGATGTGATGATGATGATGATGATTAAGAGGGAAGATGAAGATGAAGATGAAGATGAAGATGAAGATGAAGAAAAGAGGAAGAGAAGATAAAGATAAAGATGAAGATAATGATGATGATGATGATATGATGATATGATGTTTATGATGAATGATGATAAATGATGATGATGATGATGATGTTTGTGATGGATGATATGATAATGATGATGATGATGATGATAAATGATGAGATGATGATGGATTATTAGGAGGAGGAGGAAAAGGAGGAGGAGGATGTTGATGATGTTTATGATTGATGATGATGATGATAATAAAAATAATGATATTATAATAAATAATAATAAAAGTGATATAGTAATAAATGATATAGTTATAATAATGATTATGATAGTAATGATAATGAAAATAATAATATTTTAATATAATGATAATAATAATAAAAACAAAAATAATAATAATAATAATAATAAAAATAAAAAAAATGATAAATAAAATAATAATAATAGCAATAATGAAAATAATAATAATAATAATAATAATAATAGTAATAATAATAATAATAATAATAATAATAATAATAGAAATAATAATAACAATGATAATAATGATAATAATGATAATGAGAAGGATAATGAGAGTGATAGTATTTGGAACAATAATAATAATAATAACAATGTTGATGGCGATGATGATGAGGAGGAGGAGGAGGAGGATGGTGATAGTGATGATGATAATAATAATAATAATAATAATAATAATAATAATAATAATAAAATAGCATTGATAATTGATAATAATAGTATCAATAATAATAATAATATTGATAATAATAATAATAATGATAATAATAATAATAGATACAATGAATATTATCACTTTTATTACTACTAATGTTATCATCATCATCATCATCATCATCATCATCATCATCATCATCAACATTGTTATTATTATTATCATTATTAATATTGAATTATAAATTTTATTATCATAATATTCACTTGTTCTCAAAAGCTGTAGTATTAATAGTAAGAGCGATTATTATCATTGCCATTTCGACTGTTTTATCATCATTACAGATTGTGTTTTAATATCATAGAAAATAAACGTTAAATATATTCATCATTCATTTTTACTATTATATTTTCAATTTTTGACTATATATGACTACCCATACCACTGTTCTTAGGGGAAATGAGGCAGTGCCATTTAGTTACCTTGAGCCAATTGACCGGCAATAGGCGGTAGTCGTGGGTCATGTTATCGGGAAGACGCAGACGCCAGTCCTTCCAGCTTTGGGCAAAGAAGATGTCCGCGGCGTAGGTCTAGGGAAGAAGAAGAAACATATGCTGCAGATTTCAAACTGATAGAAAACAAACTGATACATATTACGCTGGGTAAATATTGCGTTATTAAGTATTTGTTATGAGAAAGTATATTTTGAAAAGACAGAACATTGAATAGTAAAAAGTAAATTATAGAAAATAAATTACTGAATATACAAAAAATAAGGTCATATAAGTTACAATATAAGATAAGTATGATAAAAATATTGATAAAAAATGAAGGTCGATAAGAAATACAATTAGAGATTTTTTAATTAAAAATTTAAGTTGCAAAATGTACAGGGTAACAAGACTTTATTATCGGAACATCGAAGTACAGAGTGGCTACAACATTATGGCTGTTGCCGAATACGGTGTAATCAGTGATTATGGTAATGATTAGAATTGCAGTATGGGTAGTGTGGGTGTAAGCGAGAGGCCAAAGCAAGTCACCAGATGTAAGCAAACACAGGAGTTGG
>NC_051399.1:18013776-18021276 GCF_015228065.2 Penaeus monodon | reverse complement strand
GCTTTCCTTCAGAGGAGGCTCCCCGCAGAGGATCCTCGTCTCCTTCTGCCCACCGATGTCTTCCTCCAGTTGATTCGTCTGTGTGGAGTCCTTTTCCCTTGAGGGTCGCTTCTACTCTCAGACGCTCGGTGTTGCCATGGGCTCTTCCCTCTCACCAGTCTTAGCAAACCTGTTCATGGAATTCTTCAAGTCTGAGCTTCTCCCTTACATCTCCCTCCGTTCGTCGGTTTGGCTAAGGTATGTCGACGACGTCTTAGCTCTCCTGATGACCCATCCCGTTGCCGTCGCAACCTGGTCCATACCATCCCTCCCTCTACCTCGAAGGTGGGTACCTATGCTGTTCCTTGTGCCTCCTGCGATTAGCAGTACTTTGGCGAGACAGGCGCCAGTCTCACTAAGCGTCTGTCTAGATAAGTACGTTGTATCCGGGGACACACACAATGCCCTATTTTGCCGTCATGGACAAAAGATCAATGGTCAGCGGCGCGAATGTCTTTCCTTACTGGCGAGGACCAGGCGCCCGCAGTCTCACTAAAGTTGTTCGATCGTCGTTCAGTCACTGCCTCATTTTTGGTTTGTTGATACTTATTTAGTCTTTTCATATTCTTTTCCTCTTAGCTATGACCCATCCATGGATGTATTATTCCTGAAAACACCGTTCACACACCTCCACCCAAGCCACTAACCCTTTATATATCTACCTTATATTTTCTATTCATCCAGTTCTGATATTTTATAAACCTCTATATATTAGTTATAATAACTTAATTTTAGGGAGCAAAAGGGTAGGAGAGGCAGATCGGTGGGAAGAAAAGGGGGAAACGGGGGTTTAAAATTTAAATTCTGTTTGGATACCTCTTATTATCAAAACATATTAATAATTTGTATTATATTATATATCTTTTAGCAAATTATAATTCAGTATCAACATATTATCTATGTTCCTAATACCCATAACCGTCCTTTGCCCACCATTACTGTGGATTTGTATCCTTTTGCGGCTGTATTATTTTACTGGTTTCATGGACTTTCCTTATTCCATTCTTCAATATATCGAATTTTATAATTGATTTTTTCCTATTCACATGTCCTTATATTTTTATTAATATGCCAAAATTAGTCTCCTATGCCACCAGTTTCCTTTGATTGTCTATTAATCCTTTCCTTATTTACATATCAACTGTGTATTATGTTTCCTTTAATCTCATTATTACAACTTTCATAAATTTCAATCATATTTTAATCCCCTCTTGTAGTATTCTCAAGGGCACACGCCAGCCCATGGCCCATCACCTTGCTCGCACCAGGTCCAAGCCCTGCTCAGCGGCACAGGTACCTCTGTTCCCCGAGTCTCTCGACGCAGCATATCTCAGACGCCCAGTCTCCCCCAGGTTGTCTCCAGAGACAACTGGGGCAGATTGTCCTAGGTGCGAGTAGGTGGCCATAACTATAATATGAATAACAGGTCCTGCGCTAGGTGTCCGCCGTTGCACGTGTCCTGCACTGTACCAGTACAGGATTGTGTCAAGCTCGGCGACTCAGCTATGACTCCAGTTTCGCTCCATAGCACCGAACTTGCTGGAATCCGGCTGTTTCATAGTCGACATTTCACGCTTGAATCAGTTCTCCTCTGTTCGACCATCCCTCTACTACTTCCTTTAAACCAAGATTGGATACGTCAGGTATTAAACTTGTCTGTATTCAACGTTGCCTAGTATTGACGTATAATTTCCTACCATCCCAAATTAATCTTGTATTTCAAACTATAATATGTTCGCTCATTTAAATATCATATATGCATTTTATTAAACTAATCGATGAATATTTTTAAATATAGTCTATAATTATATGCTATATATTATATATATATATTATATATATATATATTATATATCACTTTAATATATTATACATACTTTATATAATTAAAAATATAGTTTTCAATAAAATTTTACATAGCATATATTCATACATATAAACTTTATCTCAATAATTATTATAATATATACTCAAATTATACAATCCATATATATAACATTATAGTCTATATCTTAATATATACAACTATACTAAATTACATTATCATAGCGTAATCTATATATTATTAATATATATATCTGTATCTTACTATATTTAAATTTGAGAATTACGAATCTACCTATTATACTATATATATATATACTAATCCATATACTTTCCTTCAATAGATACACCCCTAACAGGTCATTAATTACAGATGCCTAATCCAGGAAGTATCACCCACATAGTTACCCCTCCTTTTGCAGTTCAGCAGATATACATATCATCAGTTTCATCTTATAAATAGTACTAATATGTTAGGGAGAGGATTCGATGAGGAGGGAGAAGAAAGTGAGAATGATTGAATAAGCAATGTTAGATATCTATTTAATATCTTCAAATTATCACAACTATTATCAATTTTATCTAAATATCGTATCGTGATCCACTATCATAGTATATCTTATTCAGTATATATGGATTAAAGAAGGGAGTGGTCGTGTAGAGAGGGTTCGAGTTAGTAAGTTGTTGTATGATTGTTCTTGTCTTCTAAATGTACTATCTACCAATTATATATTATCTAAACTACCCATTACTATAATATTAAATTTAGTCTATTAATACACCATAGGGAGGGGTTGTTTGCCTCCGCGCCTACGCAAAATCCAGCAGCCCCCCTTACACCTAATCACCCCACAACCAACAGATCCCAGGTTAGCTATGTTATATTATTTCAATTGATATGTATAACATATGACATACTCACATATTTTAATGAAATACTAATCACATAAAATCAAATTAAAAAACCCGAGGCGGAGCCAAAGAGCAAGGGGCCACAGAAACAGACACACGATTGAAAGGAGTGGAGATTATGGTTATATATTGGTATATATGGTATTTATATTATACTATTATATATATATAGATATATATATAGGTTTATTATAAGATCATATATCTATATATATGAAATAGAAGTGGAGAAAAGAGTATTTTGGATAAGTGAGATGGGGTAAGAATATTACAGTTATTAATATATATATAATGATATATATCAATTGAATATCTCTGTGATATCTTCCATAATATATATATTTAAATATATATTTATAATCAGTATTATTAATTAGTAAGTATACAGTAATAAAATTTGATCATATATTTATTCATGCATATAGTATAATAGTATACTAGATTTAACAATGTACTATATATGCTATATATAATATATATATATGAATATATCATAATATATATTAATAATATAAACTGATTGCAATTTATACTATGATAGAAATATCAATAATATATTTAAATACCTACATATAGTAATATATATCAAGGTATATATTTAAGTTTATACCTATACAGTATTAACTATTATATAATATAGTACATATACTTTGCTTATAACATACAGATATAGGTCGATATGACGTATCATGTATATATAGTATTATCCAATATTATATAGTGGTATAATTCCAAAATTATAATAACTCTCTCTTAATCTGCACCACTATTTCTCCAAGTAAACACCGTTATTTCTTAAAACTATCCTATATTCATTAAATATAACTTCAATATTCTGATATATATATATATATATTATATATATTTTATATATTATATATATATATATAGATATAATATATTATATACTATAATCTATCTTATATTATATATTATTCTTATATATATATATATATATAATATATATTATATATATATTTATTATAATAATTATATATTATTATATATATATTATGTTATTACATATATATATATATATATAAGTATATTTATATATAATTTATATATATTTATATATTATGTATTATATCCTTAATTTATACTATATATAGTATATATATTATATTATTACAGTATATATATGTATATAGTATATATATAATATATATATTTGTTTGTGTGTGGTGTGTTATTTTGTGTGTGTGTGTGTGTGTGTTGTGTGTGTGTTTGTTTGTGTGTGTGTTGGTTTTTTCTTGTGTATACCCGTTTTTCTGGTCTTAAATTTTGGCATAGAAAATTCAGAGGTGGGGAATAGAAGAGTTGAGTTCTTTTAACAAAATTTCTCTTCATTCGTCACTGCCTCTACTGCCACTACGAGTCCTGTTCTTTAGGTGTAGGGATGTTTCTCGATTGAAACGCTATTAATCGAAGCTTCTGTTATAAACTCTAGGGGTAGGAGGTTCCATACAACATAATGATTAGCATTTTTTTGTTCATTATTCAATATGCATGTACTTTTTTTTAGGAATATTGGGTGAATTACATTTCAATACTGGGTAATAATCATGGGAATATATTCCAAAAAATTTTAATAGTTATATATGGTAATTATGGTGTGCGACAGTGACTTTGTGCGCAACCAAGTGACTGCTTCTACCTACATGACGGGTTTAGTCCACCTCATTCTATCATGTTCTTGCACATCGAGCGCGATGGATGAACTCACGACCCCGTCCAACGAGCTGCCCTTCTCCCTGGCAGAACGCAGAGTCGCCCGCTTTCTCTTTTTGCACAGGGGTAAACATCCCCCTCGAAAGGGAAACCCCTGCATAAAAAGACACGTTCTTAAGGGGGGAGGGGAGCCGGGGCAGGCCAAACCCCACAGGGTCCACTCCACCACCTCGTCCTCCACCCGGGACATGGGATCTCTTGGGGGTCTCATATCTGTCTTCAAGAAAAACCACAAGCTAACCTCTTTTCACTGACCCCCCAATCCTCTCTCGTCTCGCCACATCTGGGGAAGTGGGGGCTCCCACTCCTGTCGCTTTCATCTGGGACTTGCTGCCCTCGCTTACACTGGGGCTTGGGTGGTCTCTCGCTTCATCTGGTCTTTCGGTGGGGCCTCGGTTACATCTTTTTGGGGCGGTGTTCAAAAAACCTCCAACGCCGAGCATATTCGCCTCCGCCCCGCTCCTCGCCACGCCTGTTTGCCGATCCACGTGAGTGCCCCCCCCGCCTCTTTAAAGCCCAGCCTCGCTACCCAAATCCCCTTTTGATCCCCTACCACACCATGCCCGTCCTACTACTTCGTGCAACCACTCACGCATGTGCTACCCTCCTAACGAATCGCTGAAAATGTTCCTGCACTCTAGGGGCCCCCACACTCCCATCGGCTCCCTGCCCGCTAATTTTTCGCGAACCCTCTCAAACAGGATGTCGCAGTTCTATCCCGGCACCAACTCTTCCTCGTTTCTATAAAAGTAAATGTACCATTATGCCAAGACCCATTGCCCTCCCTATACCCACCCACACCCTTTCTAAAAGTTGCCCCCCTTTCAAAATTCAAATACACGCCCTCTACAACCACACTGCTAACTCTAACTACATAAAATTCTCGCTGTCAACCATTGTTTTTTTTTCAACCAACAAACAAACACACCAGAGATCAAAACCCAAGTGAAACACCCCCACTTCCACCTCTTCCCGAGCCCTAAACCCTCCCGTAATTGATGATTGTTTAGTATTTTTCTGTTTATTTCATTTTTTATCCTCAATCGCACAAAGGTGGATATATCATTTCTCTCGAAAAAATTATTACTTCGAGTTTAAATTTAATTATTGTTATGTTTTTGCTGCTCCTCACATTATTTTGTTTATTTTGTCGAATTAATGAAATTATCTTTTTTTTCTCTTTTATATTATTCCATTGTAATCCTTCATTACTTCTTGCGTATTGTTTATTCTGTGTATCACTATATCCCTTTTTTATATACTGTTTCTTCAACTTGCCGTGCTAATCTGTCGCTCGTTTACACGTAGATTTCGATCACCTGATTCCTCTTTTCTACCTCCTCCCCTACACGGTTCACTTTAAATTGCGTAATTTACTATGTCCTCCTATGACTAAAAACTGAACCCAAATCTCTTTTTTCGAGTCCTCTGGGAAATTGATACTTGTCCTCGTAATCCCAAGTTTATGCTTCTTTTTTTTTAAGGTTTTTGGGGAATATGTACTGATGTAGTGTCTCCAGTTGCAAAAAAATGGCAAAAACACATTTCAGACACCTGCTTTTATAGGGTTACTCGTTACAATCACCGCAAGTTAATTTTTGCCCGCTCATGGCCAAAACAAGGAATCCTGCGGCCGCCGCACCTTTTCGGCTCATACATTGAAACGCCGAGACGCCCTGTTAAAATTAAGTTCAGGCCCGCGCCTGTAAAAACTTGCCCATTTCCCCAAAAATATGGAATTCTTATCCAATTTTTTTTCTCTCTTCAATATGATGGTCCTTTTTTAACTCGCTAAGTAAATTTAATAACTTACTTGCACGTTCCTTCTTGTACAAATTGTTATTATGTCCCCCCATTTTTCCCGAAAATTTTGTAAGGTATTAACAAAAATTTTATCATCCTACTCCCTTTGCCCCTTTTACTGGGGTGGTAAAAACCTATATTTCGCTTTTAAGACGATTGACCCTTCTCGCTACTGAATGTTGCCCTCAGTGCGAAACCTCTGCCACACCCCCCCTACCCTGGGACGCGACGAACCCCACACCCCGGATCACCAGGAAATGTCTGTAGATCCAAACAAAAATCTACTGCTCGTTTTCAACGTTACAGTCGGCTCGAGGCGAGCCTTGCGCGTGGGCCCGGCGATTCAACAATACGTAGCAAGACCGGATGTACACTTCACACCCCCATCCAAGCAGTTGCCCTTCTCCTTGGGCAGAACGCAGATGTCGCCCGGCTTTTCTCTTTCGCACAGGGATAAACATCCCCCTCGAAGGGAAAACCCCCGCATAAAGGGCACGTCCTAAGGCAGAGGGAGAGAGACGGGGGACGGCCAAGCCACCAGGGCCGCCCCAAACCTCTCCCCCCCCGGGGACACGGGGGCTCTTGGAGGTCTCATATCGCCCTTTAAAATAAACCAGCAAGCTAAGCCCCTTTTCCTGACCCACCCAGTCTACTCTCGTCCCTCCATCGGCAAGTGGTGCTCCCCAAATCATGTTTGCTTACATCTGGGGACTTGCGTGGCCTCTCGCTTACACGCACCTCCATACGCAATTCTAATCATTACCAAATCACTGATTAAAACCTATTCCCGGGAAAAGCCATAATGTTGTACCACTCTGACTTCGATGTTCCGAAATAAAGTCTTGTTACCCTGTACATTTTCAAATTAAATTTTAAATTAAAAAAACTCTATTTATTTCTTTCGCCTTCATTTTTTATCAATATTTTTTCATACTTACTTATATTGTAAATTTTACCTTATTTTTTGTATTTTATTTTTTATTTTCCTTTTTTTATTAACCTTTTTCCTAAACATTTTGCTATTTCCCCCAAAATATTTTTTTTTCATTTTTAACCAAATTTTTTTCCCTTCCCCTTCCTTTTTTTCCCGCGGAATCTTTTTTTTCCCAAAAAGTTTTTTTTTTTTAAACTGGCATATTTTTTTCTTTTTTTTTTTTTTTTTTTTTTTTTTTTTTTTTTTTTTTCCCCCCC
>NC_051399.1:17999436-18009436 GCF_015228065.2 Penaeus monodon | reverse complement strand
TTACTAAAAACATTTCCTAATTTTAAAATATTATATATTATTATTTTTAAATTTTTTTATTTAAATTTTTTTTTAACAAAAGGGGTTATTTTTATTTTAAAAAAATATAATATAATTATTTTTTTTTATAAAAAAAACCCAAAAAAAACCCAAACAAAAAACCCCCCAAATTTAATAATTTAATTGGGAAAAAAAATTTAACAGTTTTTTAAAAAACCAAAAAATTTTAAATTCAAATTTATTCCCTTAGAAAAAATTCCCAAAATTGATGTAAAAATTAAATAACAAAAAAAAATAATGAAAAAAATAAAAAAATTTGGGGGCAAAAATTAAAAATCAGGGATGGGAAAAAGGGGTGGTACTACATCAGGGGTTTAATATTTTGGAAAAATGATAACTTTAATTAACAAATAAAAGTGTTATTAAAAACCCAAAAACGAAAAAAAAAAAAGGTATTCTTTACTATTTTGAAAACCCCTTATAAAAAAAATTTTTTGAGGAAAAAAAGGAAAATTAAAGTAAAAAAACAGGGGTTTGGGTTTTTTTTTAAAATGCCAAAAGGGAAGTTGGCCCGGAACCCCCCCGGGGGGGGGCCCCGGCCCCTTGCGCCCGGGGGCTTCCCCCAAAGGGCCGCCGTGGGGAAAACCAAATGGGGAAAAGGGGTCCCGTAGCCATGGGCGGGGGGCCCCGTTCCGGGCTGACCCAAGACCTTCCGGGATTCCTCCCGAAGTCCAGGAAATTCCCTTTTTAAAAATTTTAAATTAATAAAGGGTTTTAAAATTTTTAATTTTAAAAATTTTAAAATTAATGAAAAAAATTTAAAATAAATTTAAAAAAAAATTTTTTTTAAATTAAGAAAATTTAATAGAAAAAAAATTTTTTTAATTTAAAAAATTTTTAATTTTTTTTTAAATTTTAATTTTATTTTTTTTATTTAAAATTTTTTTTTTTTTTTAAAAAGTTTATTTTTTAAAATTTTTTAAAAAAAAAAAAATTTTTTTAAAAAAATTTTTTTTTAAAAATGTTTTTTTAATTGTTAAATAGAATTTAAATTTTTTTTTTTTTTTTTTTTTAAAAATTAAAATATATTATATATAAATAATATTAATAATTTTTTAAATATATTTAAATATTATAATAAAAAATATAAAAAATTTATATATTAATATATAAATATATAAAAATTTTATATTATAAAAAATTAATTTTAAAAATATCAAAAAAATTAAAAATTATATATATAAATATAAAAATATTTTTTAATAACCTATTAATTTTTAAATTTATATCATATAAAAAAAAAATTATTTATAAATTTTAAAAAATTTTATAATATATAATTTTTAAAAATTTATAATATAATATTATATATATATTATAAATATATAAAATTTAAAAAAAAATTTATATAATAATAAAATATAATTATTTTATATAAAAAATTTTTTTTTTAATAATTTTTTTTTAAAATATAATATATAAATATAAATTATATATTTATATAAAATTAAAATTATATATATTATATATATAAAAATTTATAAAATTATAATATATATATATATATATATAAAGGGAAGTTCCCTGGTGCATTCAGGACAGCGAACCCCAAGAAGGAGTTTTGGGTGGGGGGGCCCGGGAAACTGGGGCGTCGCCAAGGCCGAAAGCTGGAGCGGCCGACGCCCCTCCAAGCAATTTTTAATCGGCCCACCGGCGCTCGCCTGGGGGGGGGCCCCCCCGGCGCAAGGCGCTTGCCGACGGAGGTGGGTTGCCGGACACAACCGATCCTTCTTTTTGGTTCATGTAATAAAAAAAACCACTTTTTCATCTCTCTTTTCCTTTTTGGTTTTGCCAAAAAAATTTATCTTGTACAGGCAGTAATTGTGCAAAAAAAGGTCATAACGTAGTTTCCTTCGTTTTTTTTGTTTCGCTTTTTTTTTGTAAAACGACTTTTTTTTTATCAAAACTTTTAATTTTTTCCAAATTTTCAAATTTTATTTTCCTTCTTCTCATCCTATTTTTTTTTTTGCCCCGAGAATTCATTTTCAGTTCCTTCTTTTCATTAAAAAATAACTTTTTTTTTTTCCTAAATATACATCAATAAAGGGAAGTTTTTGTTGTCTGTAAGGGTAATAAGCATTTAGATTGCTACATTTATTTTTAAAAGAAACCTAAATGCATAATAAGAACCTGCAATAACATTTGTCCCCCTTTAATTTAAAGCTTGATTATACAAAAGTGTTGTGGTGTGTTTTTTTGTGGTGTGTGGGTGTGTGTGGGATTATATCATTATTAAATATTATTATATATTTATATATTATATAATTTTGCATATATGTTATGTATATAGATTTTATAATAATATATATTATATATATTATATATATATTATATATATATATATTTGTACAATCCTGTTTGTAGTACAGTGTAGGGTTTATAGATTTCAAAAGTAAGTTGTAAGATGTTAGGGGAAAACAGCGGAATATTTTCAAGTATGAAAGTATTTTCATTGGCTTTTAAAATTTCTATCAAAATATATATCTTTAAGTTCGAAAATTTGCAGTTTTTTTTTTCTAGAATTTTTCGTTTATGAAAATTGTGTATTTTTGAATACAGTTTTTATGCGTTATATATATTATCTTCTTTTTTAACGGTGGTTCATGTCTGAGCCGCCGTGGGAAGATGAACTCAAATTTTAGTTTTCATGTTTTTGGGTGTTTTTGGAGGAGACGTGGAGGGTCCCCAGTTTCCTTTTCCCCGGAGAGTGCCCCGTTTGGTACTATTTTAGGTAATCATTTTCTCTATTATCCGGGCTTGGGACCAGCCTTGATTGGGTGGCTTTTTGGGCCCCCAGTGGTAGGTAGGCCAAGGGAAGCTTTGCCCCAAGGAAAAACGTGGTGGTCGGTGACTTGAACCCCCAATTCAGTTTGCCCTCGTGACATCTTTTAAATCCGCGCTCTAAACCCTTCGGCCACCCGGCCTTGACACATGGGCTTTCCCTGATTTTTTCTTACAATTTTGACGGGGTTTGCCCCTTGCCTTCCGCCCGGGTTTTTATCGATCCCCTCTATTTACCCCGGGACTGATTTGGGTGGCTTGGCCCCCCAGTGGTAGGTAGGGAATCGAGGGGAAGTTCCTTGCCCAAGGGGGAAAAAACGCGCCCCCGGGCCCGGGGACCGAACCTCGAACTCAGATTGCCGTCGGACAGTCTGGAGTCCGACGCTCTAACCCCTTTGGGCCCCCGGGGGCCCCCATATATATATATTTTAATTAATAAATATTATATATTAATATATAAAAATATAAAATTATATTTTTAATTATATATATATATATATATTAATTATAAATATATAATATATATATTATTATTATATATGGGTGTGTGTGTGTGGTGGTGTGGTGTTTGTGTGGGGAGTGTGTGTGTGTGGGGTTGGTTGTGTGTGTGTTGTGTGTGGTGTGTGTGTGTGTGTGGTTGTGTGGTGTGCATGAATATTTATATATTATATTATAATATTTATATACATTATATTATATATTGTGTGTGTGTGTGTGTGTGTGTGTTTGTGTGTGTGTGTGTTGTTGTGTGTGTGTGAGTGTGTTGTTGTGTGTGCGTGTGTGTGTTTAGTAATATATTTTTATTTGGCATATTTACATCATCATCATCATTTAACGGTAAAGGTTTAGTCGAGCCCCCGTGGTCACGCATGATACTCAATTTCGTTTTCACGTTGTGATTCTTGGAGTGAGTACGTGGTAGGGTCCCCAGTTCCCTTTTTCCGGGAGGGCCCGGGTTACCTTTTTGTAATCATTCTCTCTATTTCACCGGCTTGGGGCCCCACTTGACTTGGGCTGGCTTGGGCCACCCCGTGGCTAGGCAGGCAACAGGGGAAATTCCTTTACCAAGGGAAAACAACGCGGGGTTGGTGCTCGAACCCTCGAATCAGACTGCCGTGTGACAGTCTCGAGTCCCACGCTCTAACCATTTACCACCGCGGCCTTTCGTCTGGGTTTCCAGATTTTTCTTGGGAATTTTGAGCGGGTTTGCCTTGCCTTCCGCCCCGGGGTTTTTTTTTTTTTTTTTCCGAGTCAACCCTCTCTATTTACCCGGCACGACTTGGGCTGGGCTTTGGGCCCCCCCTGGGTAGGCAGGCAACGAGGTGAAGTTCCTTGCCTAAGGGAAACAACGCGCGGTCCGTGACTCGAACCTCGAAATCGATTTCCGTGTGACAGGTTTGGCCGACCTCTAAACCCTTTGGCCACCGCGGCCCCAATGTAACAACCCATAAATTATATATGTGTGTGTGGGGGCAATAAAAAGTGGCATGAGTAGAGGGGGAAAATAGTTTTTAAAGTATAATAATAATATTATATATATAATATTTTAAAAAATACAATATTTTTAAAAATAAAATAAAAAATAAATATATTTGTATATATTAAAAATATATTAATATAAATAATTCAATATATGATTGAATAAAATATAATAATATATTAAAATATTACATTATACATATATGTGGGGTGTGTGTGTGTGGTTGTTGGGTGTGTGTGTGTGTGGTTTGTTGCGTGTTGTTTTTGGGGTGTGTGCGTGTGTGTTGTGTTGTATGTGTGTGCGTGGTCGTATGTGTATGTTGGGGGTGTGTTGTTGTGCGTGCGTGCGTGGTGGTGCGTGGTGTGGTGTGTGTTGGGTGTGTGTGTGTGTGTGTGTGGTCTGGTGTGGTGTGTGTGTGTGTTGGGTGGGGTGTCTGTATGTGGGCGTGGTTTAGTGATGTGTGGTGTGTGTTGTGCTTGTGGCGTGCGTGTGTGTGCGTGTGGTGGGGGTGTCAGGCTGGTCCCCAAACCCGTAATATTTGAGAATGATTACCTAAAAGGAAAACCGGCACTCCCGGGGGAAAAGGAACTGGGGACCCCACCACTACCACTCCAAGAGCATCACAACATGAAAAATACAATTAAAATCATGCTTGACCCGGCGCCAAACATGAAAAACCCCCAAAAAAAAAAAAAAAAAAAAAAAAAAAAAAAAAAAAAAAAAAAAAAAAAAAAAAAAATAAAAAAAAAAATAAAATAAAAAATAAAAAATAAACAACATAAAAACACACACACACACACACACACAACACAACACACACACACACACCACACACACACACAACACACACACCACACAAACACACACACCACACACACCACACACACACACACACAAAGCATACACACACACACACACATAATTATAATATATATATATATAATATAAAATTTAAATAAATACACACCACACACGCACGCACGCACCACACACACAACACACCACACACACACACACACACACACCAAAAACACACACACACACAAACACCCCCACAAAAACACACACCACACAACACACACACACACACATATATAAAAAAATAATATATGTATATATATATATATATAATATTATATATATATATAATATATATATATCCTCGGATGTATATTAAATAATTTAAAGGGGGGGACGCCCAGGGGTGCACAGCCGCATCCACCCCTTTGTTTCCAAACCCCGAGTGTTTTCTCAGGGGAGCTGCCTCCCTAACACGGTTATCGATCGCCCCAAGCCACGATTTTTAGATCGTTCTACAGGCCCCTTCCCAGGGTTGTCGGGAAAGCCAACCCGAGAGCAGGGGGAAACCCTGGGGAAACGAGGTTTATGTGAACCTGATGGCGGGGTTTCCGATTTTGCAGTTAACAGGTCCTATGCCGGGGTGTGTCAGTTGGGGCTCACATGATCCTGCCAACAGAATCTATTGATCCGGCAATCAAGACACAACTCTAAGTCACAATAAAATTTGTTTCGCAGGTCCAGGTTTCCTTCCATAAAGTAAAACTGTCAGTATCAAGCCTGAACCGACATCTCCAATACTCTTGTTAACTAGGGTCAGGGACTCCTGCTGCAGGCCAATCTATCTTCCGAGTCATGGAATACACTACTAGGGTAGCCCCCCCCCAAGCTTCTTGACTTCGATTTTTCTCTCTACCAAACATGTATCAAGTGATACGTTCTCGTAGCAGGCCTTAAAACCCTGATCTTGGTTCTTGGTCCAGGAGCCCAATATCTTCGCCTCATTGTTTAATACATCAAGATCTGCCACAGAGATTACAGGACATCGTCAGCAAAGTCAAGATCCCACCAGATATTGATATTACCTCGTGTTGCTCTACAGGACTTTGCATGGTAGTCTATCCATTATCCAGTCCTGCAAGCATGAAAAACGATGGTGAGAGAAATAAAGATTTGCCCATCCTGAATTAACAAATAAGAAAGCTCAAACAGGACCCCAGCATACTTTTTAAACAACTTTCAGTACCAGTATACAAAGCATTGCTATTATCCAATAATCCCTTGTTGGAATTTCCTGTCTCAGATCTACACAGAGAGATTCACGATGCGCTTGAGTCAAATGCTTCTTCAGCGGTGATGTCGCTGGAGCAGCCCATTATGGCATTTTCACAATGATTCAAAGCTCCAAGATGTGTCTACTGTCGACCTGCCAGGAGTAAAATTCAGATTGCTTCGTCTCTGGTACCTCAGTAGGATGGTCTTGGATCGATCAGAAGGATGGAGGTGAGAAACCTTGCCTGATATAGTGAGTAGTGTAATGCCACGGTAGTTGATCAGTCGAAAGGACCCCCTTTCGCCTTCCAGAGAGAATGACGAAAATTCTCAGGGTCATGTCAGGGAGCTGGTACCAGACTGCCGGATGGGAACAGGGACCGATGCAGCCAACGACATAGGTTAAACACCAGCTTATAGTAAATCAGCAAGCGATACTGCATATGCCAGCTTACTTGCTCCATTCAGCTTAGAGGTCGGCTCACTAACCCCCAGGTCAGAGTAGGAGGGTTCTTCGCTGATGAGTGCATCCAGGCACGTGAGGTTGACACCACTGTGTTCAACTGACACGAAGGTCAACCTAATACAGTGCTGAAATAGTCAGCCAACGTACTCAAAACCCCAAACCACCAGTCTGAGATGCTCCATCCATTCATTGAGCAGATTGGCATTGGTCTGTGAGGAGGGAAAAAGTCTTGGAGCCCAGTTTACTCCGGGATCGGTAGGCAGAGCGAAGAGATTTACTTCAGAAATGACCTTGACCTCATCAGCATTATTCGTGATTTACTGTTCCTTGTCCCTCCACCGCATCCGAATCCTGCACGCGACATGCATCAGTGGTCATTCAGGTCTCTGCCAAGGTGAAGTTATACCTGATCTTGCGTTCGCCAATGGACTCCTGGGCTGCATCCAGTGTTTCGCGCTTGAATATGTCCCACAGAATGGAGCGTCTGCCAGTTTTCAAAGTACTGCAAAATAATCAGAGAGAGCTGCAGCGAACCTCGGGTCACACTCCTATCCCCTCCTCCGCAGTCTGTCCAGATGAAATAACAGCAGCCAGCCTATGGTCGGTCCCACAGAACTGAACTCGTAAGCCCTTGCGTTCTGAAAGACCTCCAACAAAGCTTTACAAGGAGGTTGGTTGATCTCTTTGGACACAGTACTTTGCTTTCTATACCATGTTAAGCAATGCGCGTTGGATATCAGGGATCAGAAACCCTCAATCTCTGGGACCTTTATGGCCCCAAAGTCCTGGAAAAGGAGGACTATTCTCCGTGCTGGAACCAGTACCAGAGCCATAGGGACCAACAGAGATCTTTGGATACTTGTGGTCAATATCCACGAATATTGGCACTCCGGTAACCCTGCAGTTCTTGGAGGATCCTCCAGCGAGTTGCTAACGAGGAATGTGGCGATCTCTTAGGCGTATCTATTTATTATGTCGAACGATCTTTATCATAGCGGCAATTATTATCAATGATAGCATTTCCACTGCCGGCCATAAGTGAAAGGCCCGGGTCGAAGCCAGAAACTTCGCAAATCTCAAGCAACAGAAGCAAGCATGTCATATTATTATGACAGTTTATTATCATTATATTTTTACTATTTCCTATAATTATTCTTATGTTATTACGGGGTTATTATTATTTATTGTTATTAGTTATTGGTATGGATTTTTTTTTATTATTATCATTATCATTATCATTATTATTCAGGATCCTTCTACTCTTTATTATATCTTAATTATTATTATATTGTTGTTGTGTTGTTATTGTTATAAATCATTATAATAAACAATAATGGATAATAATAATCATATTATTGCTATTTATTAGTAACATTATTGTAATTATTGTACTAATACTACTATTGTTATATTATTACTGGTTATTTGTTTATTATTCTGATATATTTGATTATTATTTTGTTGATATTCATTTATTATGATGATTATTATTATTATTATTATTATTTATTATTAATATCATGATATTATGTATTATTATCAGTATTATTATATATCATTATTATCATTATTATTATAATACTCCTTAGTACTCTTACGTGCTTATTATAATTTATTATTTATCATCATCGTCATCCTCATCATCATAATCATCTCACTCATCATTCATTCATCATCATCAGCATCATCATCATCATCACATCATCATCAGATCATCATACATAATCATGATCATCATCATCATCATCATCATCATCATCATCATTATCATCATCACCATTATCGTCATTGTTATCATCATTATTATTTTATTGTTATTATAATCATTACTATTATGATGATGATGATGATTATTGATATAATTATCCTCATCATCATCACCACTAATATCATTACAATTATAATCATCATTATGATTAAAATAATATCATTGTTTTTTTATTATTATTATTGCCATTGTTGCTATTTGTAACCCTCTTATTATCTTTATTCATCTTATTTTTATTATCTTTATTAGTCTTATTATTCTTATATTCTCATCATTATTTTTATTGTCATTATTATTTCTGGTATTATTATTGTTTTTATCATTATTGTCAGAATTATCATTATTATTACTGTTATCAATAATATTATCATTGTTATTTTTTATTATAATTATAGTTGTTATTATTATTCTTGTTCACATTTTTTATATAAGCATTATTATCATGATCATTACAGTATTATCATTATTACTATCATTATCATTATTCTTAATAATAGTTTTAGTATTAGCATCAATATTAGTACTATTATCAGTTTTAGTATTGGTATCATCTTTATTATAATCATTATAATCATTATTACTATTATTACTATTATTAATATTATCATTATTATTGTTTTTGTTATTTTGTTATTATTATTATCACCATCATTATTGGTATTATTATTATCACCATCATTATTGTTATTATTATTATTATTGTTGTTCTTTACTATTAGTATTGTTAATGTTATTATCATCTTTATATGTTACAATTATCATTTTTGTTAATATTATTATAGTAATAATTTTTATTATTATCATTATTATAGTTATTATTAACGTTATTATTTTTATTATTATCATCATTATTACTATGATAATTAGTATTATTGTTGTTGTTGTGTTTGTTATCATTATTATTATTATATTATTATTATTATTACTATTGATTATCTTAACATTATCATGATATTATCATGTATACATATAGTTATTAATTATGATAATATTATGATTATGTATATATTTATACATATGTATATATATATATATATATATATATATATATATATATATATATATATATATATATATATATATTAATATATTAGATATATTATATGTTCATTATTCTATTATTATATTATCATTACATTTTTGTTGTTGCTGTGTTATCATTATCATTACATTTATCATTTATGTTGATAATAACAGTAATAATGATGATAATATTAATAATGATAGTAATGTTGGTAATAATATCAATGATAAAGATGATGATAATAATGATGATGATGATGATGATGATGATGGTGATGATAGTAATGATAATAATAATAATAATAATAATAATAATAATAATAATAATAATAATAATAATAATAATAATAAT
>NC_051399.1:17984436-17986936 GCF_015228065.2 Penaeus monodon | reverse complement strand
TGTGCACCCCACACACACACACAAGAACCCACACATACACGCACGCACGCACAACCCGCACACACCCCACCACACACACACACACACACCCCACACCCTACACACACAACACACACCCCCTAAAATTATATATTATTGTATATATATATATATAATATATTACATATATTCATAATTTGAAAGGGTAAAAATAGATAGATGTGTGTTTTTTGTGGGGTGTGGTGTGTTTGTGGGGTTTGTGTGTGTGGGGGTTGTGTGTGTGTGTGTGGGGTGGGGTGTGTGTTTATATGTATATATATTTTATAATTTTATTTTATATTTTATATATAAAATATTTTTATATATTATATACATTTATAATAAAAAATATGCTTTTTAAATGTATATATTAATATATATATATATATATAAAAAATTTATTTTATATGTATTATATATATATATTTATAAAATAAATATAAAATATAATATAATATTATTATATATATATATAATATAAATACTATTTGGGGTGTGTGTGTGTGTGTGTGTGTTTTGTGTGTGGTGTGTGGAAGAATAACCCACAATACTTTAAACCGATATCATAAAATTTGTGTGTGTGTGCCCCACACACACATATATGCATAAAATATAATAATATATAATATATATTATATTTTATATATATATATATATGTTTGTGTGTGTTTTTTGTTGTGTGTGGGTTTTGGGGTGTGTTTTTTAATATACATTATTTATTTTTTAAAGTAAATATACATAATAAATACATAATTTTTAAAAAAATATATATATATAAAATATATATAAAATATAATATATATATTTAAAAATTTTAATTTTTTTTTAAAATAAAATGTTTGTGTGTCCCCTGTGCGTATGTGTATGTGATTTTGTGTTTTAATACACCACACACACATAAAACACTTTCCCAAAAGCCCAAACACACACACACACACACACACACAAAACACTACCATACACACACACAACCCCACACAAACACACCCACCCCAAAACCCCACACACACTCATCATCTATCTATCTAGAATATATTTTAAATATATATATAATATATATATATATATATATTATATGTAAATATATCTATGTGGGGTGAGGGGTGTGTGGTGTTGGGGTGTTTTGGGGTGTGTGTGTGTGTGTGTGTGTTGTGTGTGTGTGGTCTGTTTTGTGTGTTTGTGGGTGTGTGTTTAGATTGTATTTGAAATTCCCTAAAATAATTTTATTTATATTATATATATATATAATATTATATATATTATATAAATTTATATATAAATATATTTATATAAAATGAAAATATGTATATTATATAATATATATATAAAATATATATATATAAAATATATATAAATTTTATATATTCGTATATATATTTTATATATACATAATTTTACATATGTATATTGTATATACAAAATTTTTTTTTTTTTACATATAATATATATAGATAGTTTAAAAATAGATAGATAGATAGATAATTTAAAAGATAATAGATGATAGATAGATAGATAAATAGATGATAGATAGTAGATTAAAAGATACAAAACCTATATATCCGTATATATATATTAAAATATATATATATTTTATTTATTATATATATAAATATATTTTAATAAATATATATATATATATTTCGGGGTGTTGTGTGGGGTGTGGTGTGGGGTGTGTGTGTGTGGGTGTTTGTGTGTTTGTTTTGTGTGTGTGAAAAATATATATATAGAGAGGATTATAGATTTTTAGATATTTTATATAATATATATATATATATATATATAATATATAATTATTTATATGTATGTATATTATGTATGTATGGTATTTTATGTATGTATATATAATTTAATTATAATTTTATATATATATTATATATATTATATATAAAATTTTATAAAATATTCCTAGTAATAGATAGATGATAGATAGATGGTGTGTGTTGGGGGGGTTTTTTTATTTGCTTTGTGTATTGGTGTGTGCACAAGGACACACAAACTTTTATATATATATATTATAAAATTAAAATATATATAAATATATATATATTATATAATGTGTTGTGTGTGTGTTGTGTGTGTGTGTGTGTGTGGTTTTGGGGGTGTGTGTTTTGTGTTGGGGGTGTGTGCCCTGTTTTTGTATATATTTATATATATATATAAAATATATATAATATATTATATATATATATATATATATTAAAATATATTTTGTTTGTGTGTGTGTGTTTGTGTGGTGTGTGTTTTGTGTGTTTGTGTGTTTGTGTGGGGTTGTGTGTGTTTTGGGTGTTTTTTATTTCTTATGTATTTATCATGTATATATACATAAAAAAAAAAATATGTATAATTATACTTATTGTGTCCCACACACACCCCAAAACACACACAGACCACACATGCCCGCACGCCCCTTACACACACGCACACACACACCCACAAACACACACACAACAAATAAAAATATATATATATTATATAAAATAAT
>NC_051399.1:17972119-17974619 GCF_015228065.2 Penaeus monodon | reverse complement strand
ACCAAATTACGAAATCATTAGAAAATGACAAGCCTTGCCAGTCACCAAGTAATTGCCAAATCGCACGTACCACAGTTTTCCCTCTAGTAGATTCGCTAAGGAACACCCAAACTACCAATATGAAAGTATGGAATATCACAAAACCAGGTATGTTTAAACATGGTTACCATAAAGAGACAAATATAATCAGCCACTTGACAAAAGATACGGCAGATAAACTAGGCATTCACAAAATGTAACTCAAGTGATGCCACCTCACTCAATTGCCATATGCTGACCCCACGACCCGTGGTCGCGGTCTTCCGAGGGCGCAGGCCGTAGGCTTAGTAACCGCTAAGGAATGCGACACCTCTCAAAAAAACTGCCAGTTACAAAATCACCTTCTAACTTCCTTTAACCCCAAACCCCATCCTTACCCATTCTAACATCCTCCTCTCCCATATCACCCACCTCCTTCCCTCATCCCTCTGCTGCAAACCTACAATTTATGCACATTATAATGCATGGGCTCATTATAATGGAGTGCGTGTGTGCGCTCATGCAGACGCTGTTCAAACATTTGTGCATGAGTGTGAATGCGTATGCACGAAAATGCGCAGGTGTATGCATGTGTATGTGTCCATGTGGTGCATAGGCAAGGGAAGCAATATATTCGTAGATACGTATATCTGTGCGTATATGTGTATATACACAGATATACGTATCTACGAATATATTGCTTCTCTTGCCGGGTGCCGGGTAAATAGAGATGGTGACTCGATAAAAACACCGGGCGGAAGGCAAGGGCAAACCACCGCTCTAAATTGCTAAGAAAAAATCATGGAAGCCCATGATCGCCAAGGCCGCGGTGGCCGAATGGTTAGAGTGTCGGACTCAAGACTGTCACGACGGCAATCTGAATTCGAGGGTTCGAGTCACCGACCGCCGCGTTGTTCCCTTGGGCAAGGAACTTCACCTCGATTGCCTACCTAGCCACTGGGTGGCCAAGCCAGCCCAAATCAAGTGCTGGTCCCAAGCCCGGATAAATAGAGAGAATGCTTACCTAAAAGGTACCACCGGCACTCTCCGTGGAAAGGAACTGGGGACCCTACCACGTACTCACTCCAAGAGCATCACAACATGAAAAATTACAATTAAGTATCATGCTGTGACCACGACGGCTCAGACATGAACCTACCGTTAAAAGAAGATATGTGTATATATTGATATGTGTGTATGTATACGTATGTATGTGTTGAGAGTGTGTGTGTATGTATATGTATGTATGTGTTGAGGGTGTGTGTGTATGTATATGTAGGTGTGAGTGTATATATGCATATATATGTGCATGTGTATGTCTATGTGTACGTATGTATGTATATGTATATGTATGCATGTATGTATATGTGTGTATGTATGTATGTATGTATGTGTGTGTGCGTATGCATATGTATGTGTGTGTGCGTAAATATTTGTATGTGTGTATATATATGTGCATGTACATGTATATACATATATATGTGGGTGAGCACTAATGTGTACTCATAAACGTATCTGCGCATTCACGTGTGCGTCAGCATATGTATAGCTATATTTGTATGTGCATGTATAGTAATGTGTGTATGTATATGTATAGTATATGTGTGTATGTATGTATATTTGTACGTTTGTGTGTATATGTATGCATGTGTGCGTGTATGTGTATGTATGTGTGTATGTGTATGTATATATGTATATGTGTATATATATGTGCATGTACGGGTATATACATATATATGTGGGTGACACTAATGTGTACTCAAAATGCGCATTCACGTGTGCGTCAGCATATGTATAGCTATATTTGTATGTGCATGTATAGTAATGTGTGCACTTGTGTGTGTTCACATATATGGGGGTGCATATACACATATGTATGCACATGTGATGTGCACATACGTCTATACATGGGTATGCATGTGCATGTGTGTAGTTGTATATAATGTAGGAGTGTGTATGCATATCATATGCATGGGAGCATATGTAAAGGTGTATGCTTGCATGTGTATGTGCATGAGAATGAACATATGTGTGGTACTTGGGGCATTTGCAGGTGAACAACTGTGTCTACATTGGGGGTACATATGCATAAATAAAATCAGTATATAAAATATAATCACACATATACACTTCTGATACTCAAGCCCATGCCCACGGGAGTATACCCTGGCGTAGTGTGCAGGCCGTGTGTGGCTGCTCATAAGTCCACACTAGACATGGCCAACCCTGCTGAAGGGGCTTATCAGTGGCATCCCGGCTAAACTACTCCCCCTTCCACCATGGCGAAGGAGCCCCTGGTTACGACAGCGCTCAAGGATTGCTCCAGAGTAGAAGGTGCTAAGAATCACCGGTTAACAACAGGCCGCCCCACGTTGATGAACCTTTGCACATATAATATAAGGACAATGAGAACTGAATCCGACTTACTAGCATTACTTGAGGAACTCTCTTTCGTGAAATGGGATACTGTAAGACTCTGTGA
>NC_051399.1:17940897-17943397 GCF_015228065.2 Penaeus monodon | reverse complement strand
TATATATATTACATTTTATTTCTTTTATGAATATATTTTTATTTATATTTAAAATTATTATTTAAATATTTTTTTTAAAATAATAATATAAAAAATTTATCTTATTATTTTTTATAATATATGTTAAAATTTAAATTTTTTAATCTTCTATATATTATCTATACCTTTATATTTATTTTTAAAATTAATATATTTTAAAATTACTTTTAATTTTATAAAAATATATTAATATAAAAAATTAAAAATATTTATATTATCATATATTGTATTTTATATAATCTAGTTTTAAAATTATATATTATTTTATATATATATTTTATTTATATTTAAAATTATATTTATTATATATACATATAACATATTATATATATATATTATATAATAAAAATTTTTATATTATAATATTATATAATATATATATATATAATATATATATAATACAATATTTAAAATTTTAGGCCGCGGGGGCCCCGGCGGTTAAAACATCGGAATCAAACGGCACGACGCTAAAGTTCGAGGTTCGTTTCACCGACCGGCGCTTTGTTCCCCCTTGGGAAAGGCACTTCACCTCGCTCCCCTACCTACCCACGGGGTGGCCAAGCCAGCCCAAGTCAGTGGTGTCCAAGCCCGGGGAAAGGAACTGGGGCCCACCACAAATAAATCCAAAAATCATTACAACATGAAAAACTAAAATTAAGTATATGTGTGACCACGGGCTCAGACATGAACCTACCGTAAAAAAAAAAAAAAAAAAAAATGTATATATTATATTATATTTAAAAATATATATATATATATATAAAATTATATTTTTATTATTTTAATATTATATATATAATTATATATATAATATTTTAATTTTTTATGTAAAATTTTTTTTATATTTTTAAAAAAATTTTATAAAATCAAATTCTCTCTCGTTTAAAAATTTTTCCCCTTTTAATAAATTTCTCTTCAGGTAAATTTTCTATATATCTCATTCTCTCTTATATCAAATTCTCTTTTGGGGAAAATTTTTTTAAAATAATTTATTTTTATGTAATTTTTTATAAAATTTTTATATATTCTTTTTTATATAAATTTTTTTTTAAATATTAATATTTTTTTTTTTTTGGTTTTTTTTATATATATATATATATTATATATATATATAAAATTATTATATATTTATATATTTTATAATTATATTATTAAATAAAATTTATAAATATTAAAATTATAAATAATTTATATTTATATATTAAAATATTTTTTTTTTATATATAATATATATATATATATTAATATTATATATATATTATATTAAAAATTTTATTTTATATAATATTTATATTATTATATAAATAATATATATAATTATTATATATTTATATTAAAATATATATATATAAAAACTATATTAATAAATATTTTAAAATATATATTTATATATATATATCTCTATATTATATATATATTTTTATATATATATATATATATATTATATATATATCTTATATTTATATATTATATTATATTTTTATTTATTATATATATATATTTAATAAAAAAATATATTATTATATAAAATATTATATATAAATATATATATAATACTTTATATTATATTTATAGGCCGCGGTGGCCCGAGCGGTTAGAACATGGGAATAAAGACTGGAAAACAGAAATCAAAGTTCGAGGGTTCGTTTCACCACGGGCGTTTGTTCCCTTGGCAAGGCACTTCACCTCGACTGCCTCCTACCACTGGGGGGCCCAAACCCACCCAATTCAGTGGGGGTCCCAACCCCCGGGGAAAAGGAACTGGGGCCCCCTCCCACGTACTCACCCAAAATCATTAAAACATGAAAACTAAATTAAGTATCATGCTGTGACCACGGGGGGCTCGACATGAACCTACCGTAAAAAAAAAAAAAAAATATATATATATATTATTTTTTAATTAATATAATTTATATATAATATTAAACATATATATTATAATTATAATATATTATATTTTATATATATATATATATTGAAATAAATATTTATGTATAACATAATATATAATATATTATATTATATATATATATATATATATATTATATATATATATATATAAAAATTCCCTCTCTCATGAAAAATTTCTCTCTATTCAATCTCTCTCAGAAAAATTCTGTCTATATTCTCATTCTCTCTAATATCAGATTCTCTCGTGTGAAATTTTCTCTATATTTTAATCCTTTTCTTTTAGTCGTTTCTTCTCAGTGTAAATTCTTCTATATATCTCATTCTCTTCTATTCAGATTCTTCTCTGTGTAAAATTCTCTCTATATATCTATTCTTTTCTCTATATAAAATTCTCTCTCAGTGAAATTTTTCTCTCTCTTTCCCTCATTTCTCTCTTTGAGATTCTCGCCCAGTGCAAATTTCTCTCTCTATATCTTATTCTCTCTAATTCATATTTTTGCCCAGGTAAAATTCTCTTTTTTATATCTCATTCTCTCTATATATCAAATTC
>NC_051399.1:17927269-17940797 GCF_015228065.2 Penaeus monodon | reverse complement strand
TCTCTCAAAAATTTTTCTCTCTCTATCTCCTTTCTCATATATAAAATTTCTCCGTCGGTAAAATTTCTCTATATTTCTTCTCTCTCTATAAAAAAATCTTTGGGTGAAATTCTCTCTAATTTTTGTTCTCTCTATATATCAAACTCCTCTCGGTTAAAAAAATTCTCTCTCTATTAAAAACCCCTTCCAGTGTTAATTTCTATTTAATATCTCCTTCTCCCCTTAGAAAATTCTCTCTCACTGTAAAATTTCTCTATATATCTCCTTCTTTCTCTTATAAAATTTCTCTCTCAGTGTAAAATTTCTTATGTATTCCTTCTTCACGATACCCAAAATTCTCTCTACTTAAATTCTCTCTTTATATCTATTCCCCTTTTTTAAATATCAAATTACCTCTTATGAAAAATTCATCTATATTCTTTCTCTCTATAAAATAAAATTCTCTCTCTTTGAAAAATTTCTCTCTTTCTCGTTCTCTCTTTATATCAAATTACTCTCATTGAAAAATTCTTTCTTTGTATCTCTTCTCTCTAATATCAAATTCTCCTCAGTGAAAATTCTACCTCTATATCTCTTTTTTTTCTATATGTCAAATTCTCTTCATTGTAAAATTCTCTCTCTATATCCGTTCTCCCTCTATATCACTTTCTCTCAGTGAAAAATTCTCTCTATATATTTGCTCTCTTTATATATCAAACCCCTCCCAGTGTAAAATTCTCTCTCTATATCTATTCTCTCTGATAAAAAAATTCTCTCCCCGTGAAAAAATTCTTTCTATATTCTCGTTTCTCTCTCTATAGCAATTCTTCCGGGTAAATTTCTCTATGTATCACATTTTTCCTTTTAAACCCTTCTCTCTCATGTAAAATTCTTTT
The DNA here is from genome assembly GCF_015228065.2 of Penaeus monodon. Taxonomy (NCBI): domain Eukaryota; kingdom Metazoa; phylum Arthropoda; class Malacostraca; order Decapoda; family Penaeidae; genus Penaeus; species Penaeus monodon. The sequence continues at coordinate 17,939,922 of NC_051399.1, read as the reverse complement.
TCTATATCCCTCTCTCTAAAAAATTTCTCTCTCCGTTTAACTTCTCTCTAAAATTCTCCCTCTCTATATATACAAATTCTCTCTCATACCAATTCTCTCTCTGAAAAATTCTCTCTATATCCCTTTTCTCACTATATCAAATTTTTCTCTCTGAAAATTCTTTATATATTCGTTCTCTTTTTTTTAAAATTCTCTCCTGGTGTAAATTTATCTCTCTATATCAAATTCCTCCCCATGCAAAATTCCTCTATACATCTCTTTTTTCCCTATATCAGTTTTCTCTCCAGTGTAAATTTTCTATATATATCCGTTCTCTCTATTATTAAATTCTCTCTGTGTAAAATTCTCTCTCTATTCAAATTCCCCCCACTGTAAAATTCTCTTTCTATATCTCTTCTCTCTCTATATCGTTTTCTCTCTCCGTGAAAAATTTCTCTTTATATCTTTCCCTCTCGCCTATCAGATTCTCTCTCTTTTAAAATTTCCTTATATATTTCATTTCTCTATATATAAATTCTCTTAGTGAAAAATTCTCTATATATATCCTTTTCTCATATAGAATTCTCACTCATAAAAATTCCCTCTATAATCTCCATTTTCTATAATAAATTCCCTCTCAGGAAAAATTCTCTCTATATATTCATTTTTTCTTTATATAAAATTCTCTCTCAGGTAAAATTTTAAATTATATCTCCTTCTCTACTATTCAAATTTCCTCGGGTTAAAATTCTTTTTTTATATATCTTCCCCTCTATATAAAATTCTCTCTCATGTAAAATTTATCATATATCTCTTTTCCCCTTATATTCAGATTTCTTCAGTGCATAAGTTCTCTCTATACCGTTCTCTCTTTATATCAAGCTTTCAGTGAAAAAATTCTCTCTAAAAAATCTTGTTCTCTCTCTATATAAAATTTTTTCCCCTCTTTGTAAATTCTCCCTAATTCTCTTCTTCTAATTTAAAATTCATCTCATGTAAAATTCCTCTACATAAAAATTTTCTCTCTCTTAAATTCTCTTTTTATATACGTTTCTCTCTTTTAAAAATTCTTCTCAGTGTAAAATTCTCTATATATTCCTTCTCTCACTTATCAAATTCTCTCTCAGTGTAAAATTATCTCTTTATATCTCATTCTCCCCTATATAAAATTTCTCTCAGTGAAAATTTTCTATCTATAAATCTCGTTCTCTCTAATTCAAATTCCTCCCAGTGAAATTTTCTCTATTATTCATTCTCTCTATCTATGAAATTCTGTCTCACTGAAAATTTTCCCCCTCTATACTCTTCTTCTCTATAGAAAATTTCTCTCAGGGAAATTTCTCTATATATACCAAATTCTCTCTATATATCAAATTATTTTTCAGTGTAAAATTCTCTCTATAATCTCGTTTCCTCTATATAAAATTCTTCTATATCAGATTCTCTTTTAAAAATTCTCTCTCTGTCCCTCGTTTCTCTCTATATAAAATTCTCTCATGTAAAATTCTCTCTATTTTCTCTTTCCCTTCTCTATGTCAAATTCTCTCTCTGTAAATTCTCTCTATATATCTCATCCCCTTCTCCCAAAAATTCTCTCTCAGTGTAAAATTCCTATATAATCTTGTTCTCTCTCTATATCAAATTTTTTTCCCATGAAAAATTTCCTTCTGTATATCTCTTTTTCTCCATATTCAAATTTTTTCTCCCCAGTGTAAAATTCTCTCTCAAAAAATTTTTTTTCTGGGTGTAAAAATTCTCTCTATATATCTTTTCTCTCCTAATCAAATTCTCTTTCAGTGAAAAAATTCTCTTTTTAATTCTTATTCCCTTTTATCAAATTCTCTCTTATTTAAAAATTCTTCTATATATCTGTTCTCTCTCTATACAAATTCTCTCTCATTAAAATTCTCTCTATTCAAATTCTATTCTGTAAAATTTCTTTAATATCCTTCTTTTCTCAGTTAAAATTCTTTTTAAAATATCTTGTTCTCCCCAGGTAAATTCTCTCTATATGTATCGTTCACTTTTTATACCAATTCTCTTGCAGTGTAAAATTCTTCTATATATCTCGTCCTCTTTCATATCAAAATTTCTCTCTAAAAAAATTTCTCTCTATATATCTCGTTCTCTCTCTTTTTTAAATTCCCCCATTTAAAAATTCTCTCTATATATCTCGTTCTCTTTTTAAAAAAATTTCTCTATCGGGGGGTAAGATTCTCTCTTAATCACTTCTTCTTATAAAAATTTCTCTCTCAGTGTAAAATTCTCTCTAATATCAATTCCTCTATAAACAATTTCCTCTCGTGTAAAACTCTCTCTTATTCTCCCTCTCATCTATTCTCTCTCTAATGTTAATTTTTCTATATATCTAATTTTCTCATTTTACATTATCTCTCTATTACGTTCTCTCTCTATATAAAATTCTCTCTCAGCGTAAAATTCCTTTTATATCTCTTTATATAATAAAATTTCTTCGGTGAAAAATTCTCTCTTTATATCTTTCTCTCTCAGTGTAAAATCCACTCAATATCTCGTTCTCTCTCTACATCAGATTCTCTCTCAGTGTAAAATTTCTTATATATTCGTTCTCTTATATATAAAATTCTCTCTCTGAAAAATTCCTCTAAAATCTTTTCTTATATTTAAAATTTCTCTCTGTGTAAAAATTCTCTTATATTTTAAATTCCCCCTCACTAAATTTCCCTTCTCAGTGTAAAATTTCTCTCGCTATATCTCGCTCTTTTTTTATATCAAATTCTCTTCGGTAAAATTCTCTTTATATTCTCTTTTTCTTCTATATATAAATTCTCTCACTCTGTAAAATTCATTAATATACCATTCTCTCTATATATCAGATTTTCTAAAAGTAAAATTCTGTCTATAATCTCATTCCTCCCCCCTGACAAAAGGGCCGGGAAAACACTGGTCAACTGGCCAACTCGGTATCTTGTTCAGGACATATTTTCCACGTGTTTTTCTACGTGTTTTTTCTCGTTTCCCCCCCCTTGTTTTTTCCGACATTGTCTGGTGGCATAAGAGAAATACCAGTTTTTCATTTTCTTCTCCTCTGTTTTTTTGGTATTGTTTTGTGGCATTAGCAGAGAAAAACCACATGATTTCCACGTGTCCATTTCTCATTCTTTACCGGTTCATGTGGCTTTTTTTGCACGAGAAAACCACGGAATTCCCTGCCTGCCACTTTGAAAAATTTTAATTTTTTGACAGGGCTCCATCAAATTTTTTTTTTCAAGACCACATAGTAACCTTGGCGGCGGGGGGGTCCCCCCTTTTACATAATTTGCTGAAAGAAAAAAAAAAATCCAAAACAAAACCCAAAAAAAAAAAGTTTTTTTGATAGACTTTTTGCCTTTGGTGCGAAAACCAAACATGCATCACCGACTTCTTCCAAAAAACTTTTCATAAAAATTTTTGAAAAATGTCGTGACCGTTAAAGTGGAGCCCGAGTGTAGTCGAGACTTCCGAACCCCCTTTTATCCCTGGGGGTCGGATCGGAACCAAATTTTCCGCCAAATTACTTTCTTACCGCCATTTTGAAAGTTAGAGTTCCGTGTCTTCTTTCCAAAACCTTTTTTTTTCATCGATTTTTTCGTGATATATTTCTTTCCCCAGGAAAATTCGCTCTAAAGGTTTTAAAAATGCAGAGCAAGCAATCATATCGTTTTGTATAATTCATATGATGCCGCGGGGGGTCACTTCATGTTTGAGTTTGGGGTGAAAAGGGGAAAATTTTCCCTGAAAAAATAAATTTTTTCCTGCAAAAACACGAAAAGAAAAACTCACTTTGCTCTTTATAAGTGCCCCGGGAAAGCCCCTCAACCAGTATTATATCTCTATTTTTGGGAGGGGGAAATTAAAAAATTTAAAAACCAGAAAATTTGCCCTGCAAAAAGAGGCTTTTTTAAGAGTTGGGGGGTGAAAACCCCCCATACCCCCCCTTAAATGACGCCCTGGATGCCAATTTTTAACTGTCTTTGCCACTGTGTTGCGGAAAACAGTGTGTGTGTGCGAGCGTGTACTGAATGTACCATAATTTTACGTATGTGGTATAAAACATTTCATGCATGTCATGCCTTTTGTGCAGTGATTTAAAAGGTAAATTTCCTTTTTTCATGCTAAAACAATAATTCATATATTAAAAATAAAATAAAAATATATAATTTTTTAATATTATATAATATATATATTTATTAATGAATAAAGAAAAAAAAAATCTATTAATATACTGAATTTCCTCAGGTCGGTTGCTCGTTTTCCGTTGGGAAAATTGAAAGCCAACCCGAAAACGGGGAAATGATGTGGATATCCCTAGGAAAAACATGGATTTTTCGTGGGTTTTTTGTCCTATCAATGAACAAAATCGTACCAAAAACTTTTGTAAAACCTGTATTTCCCACGTGGATCCTATGGAAATTTTTCCCACCATACCACGTGGCGCGTTTTTTTCAAAAGCCGTGGCTTTCACGTGAAAAAAAAAGGGGTTTTTCCACAGTCCACTGTCGGTTTTTTTATGGTTTTTCACGAGTCTTTGTTATCAGGGTCTATTCAATTTTCTCTCAGTGTAAAATTTTTCTATTATCTCTTCTCCTCTATATCAGATTCTCTCTCTGTGTAAATTCTCTCTATATCTATTTTTTCTCTCTATATCAAATTCTCTCTCAGGTAAATTTCTCTTCTGTATCTCATTCTCTCCTTATAGGATTTCCCCAGTGCAAATTTCTCTCTATATATCTTATTCTCTTATATATCATATTCTTGCCCCGTGAAAAATTCCTCTCTACATATCATTCTCTCTATATATCAAATTTCCTTAGTGTAAAAATTTTTTCTCTATATCTCCTTTCTCTATATATCAAAAATTCTCTCTCAGTGTAAAATTCTCTATATATATTTCGTTTTTTCCTATACAAATCTCTCTCGGTGAAAATTCTCTCTCTATAAAAAAATTTTCTTTCCGTGTTAATTTTTCTTTTTATATCTCCTTCCCCTCTAAACAATTTCTCTCACTTAAAATTTTTTCTACATATTCCTTTTTTCTCTATATCAAATTTTCTCGTTAAAATTCTCTTTTATCCCTTCTCTCACTAATCAAATTCTCTTCACTTAAAAAATTCTCGCTTTTTTATCTCATTCTCTCTATATAAAACAATTCTCTCTCGTCAAAAGACCTCTCTTATATCGTTTTTCTCTTATATAAAATTTTCTCTCAGTGAAAATTCCCCTCTATAATCTCGTTCTTTTTATCAATTCTAAGTGTAAAAATTTTCCTATATATCTCGTTTTTCTCATATTCAAAATTTTTCCGCATTTGAAATTCTCTCTATATACTCGTTTCCACTCTATATCCTTCTCTCCCAGTTAAATTTCTATATATAAAACTCGTTCTCTCTATATCAAAAATTTTCTCTCAGTGTAAAATTTCTCTATAATTTCCTCTTGTCTATTCAAATTTCTCTCAGTGTAAAATTCTCTCTCTATTTCTGTTCTTTCTCTATAACAAATTTTTCTTTCAGTGTAAAAAAACTTTTTCAATATCTCCTTTTCTTCTATAAAAAAAAACTTTCTCCAGTTTTAATTTCTTCTCTATATTCCCTCTCTCTATATAAGAAAATTCTCTCTATATTCCTTCTATTTCAAAATTTACTCCCTGAAAATTCTCTCTATATTCCTTCTCTCAATATCAAATTCTCTCTCATGTATAAATTTTCTCTTTATATCTCGTTTCTTTCTTTATATCAAATTTCACTCAGGGGAAAAAATTTCTCTTTATATCTCGTTTTCCCTATATACAAATTTTCTCCCACTGAAAAAATTTTCTTTTTATACTAATTTCTCTATATATCAATTCTCTTTTCCCATAAATTCTCTCTTATTATCATTTCTCCCCCGCTATATCAATTCCTCCAGTTAAAAAATTTCTCTATATGTCTCATTGTCTCCCTTTTATCAGATTATTTTCAGTGAAAATTCTTCATTCTCCTCTATACAAATATCAATATATCAAATATATCATGTAAAATTCTTATATTATCTCCTTCTTCTAATTTTGAAATTCCTGTCTCAGTGTAAAAATTTTCTCTATATATTCCTTTTTTTTCTATATATCAAAATTTTCCTCTCAGTGTAAAATTTTCTCTATTATTCGTTCTCTCTCTATAACAAAATCTCTTCGGTGTAAAATTTCTCCATAGTCTCATTGTCTCCCTTTTAACAGATTATCTCTCAGTGTAAAAAATTTTCTTAAATTTCATTCTCTCTATATATCAATATCAAAAATATATTTTAAAAATTCCCCTTAAAATTCTCCTTTTCCCCTATTATGAAATTCTGTCTCAGTGTAAAATTCTCTCTATATATTCCTTTTTTTCCATATATCAAAACTCTCTCAGTGTAAAATTCTCTCTATATATCTCGTTTCTCTCTATAAAAAATCTTCCCCGGTTTAAATTCTCTCTATTACTCCCCTCTCTATAACAAATTTTCTCCCAGTGTTAATTTTTTTTTCTATATCTCCTTCTCCCTCATAAAAAAAAATTTTCTCTCGTGTACAAAATTCCCCTCTATATATCCCTTCTTTCTCTAATCAATTCTCTCTCATGTAAATTCTCTCTATATATTCCTTCTCTCACATATCAAAATTCTCTCTCAGGTAAAATTCTCTCTTTTATCTCTTCTCCCCCTAATCAAATTCTCTCTCAGTGTAAAAAATTTTTCTATATATCTCTTTCTCTATATATCAAATTCTCTCTCAGTGCAAAAGTCTCTCTTTATATCTGTTCCTTTTATATCAAAGCCCTCTCAGTGTAAAATTCTCTTATATAATCCGTTCTCTCTACATCAAATTCTTTCCCCCAGTAAAAATTCTCTCATATATCAATTTATTTTGTAAAATTCCTAATATACCGTTTTCTTCTTTATCAAATTTTCTCTCATTAAAATTCTCTCGTATATTCGTTTTCTCTATATCAATTTTCTCTCAGTGAAAATTCTCTCTATATATCTCGTTCTCACTCTATAACAAATTCTCTCTCAGTGTAAAATTTTCTCTATAAATTCCTCTCATAACAAATTCTCTCTCCAGTGTTAATTTTTTCTCTATAATCACCTTATCTCTCTATAAAAAAATTTTCTCACATATCTCCTTTTCCCCTATTTTAAATTCTTTTTCAGTGAAAATTCTCTTTATCCCTTCTTTACTATACAAAATTTCTTAGTATAAAATTCTCTCTATATATTTTTGTTTCTCTCTTATCAAATTTTCTTCATGTAAAAATTTTTCTCTCTGTTTCGTTTCTCTATATATCAAAATTTTCTCTCAGTGTAAAAAATTTTCTCTATATAATCTCGCCTCACCATATCAAATTTTGTATCATGTAAAATTCTACTATATAATTCGTTCCTCTCTTTTCAAATTTTCTCTCAGTGTAAAATTTTCTCTTTTCTCTTCCTCTCTAATCAAATTCTCTCTCAATGTATAATTCTTCCCTTATCTCGTTTTTTCTCTCTATATCAATTCTCTTCAGTGTAAAAATTTTCCCCTTTATTCTCGTTTTCTCTCTATATCAAAATTTTCTCTCATGAAAATTCTCTTTATATATCTCGTTCCCTATATATCAAATTCTCTCTTTTATCTCGTTTCTCTTCTATCAAAACTCTCTCAGGTAAATCTTCTCTTTTTATCTCCTTCTCTCTATTAAACAAATTTTCTCTCATTTAAAACTCTCTATAATTTTCTCGTCCCCTCTCATATCAAATTTCCCTATTGTAAATTTTATCTCTATATATCCGTTCTCTCTATCAAATTCCTCTCGTGTAAAATTTCTCTATATATATCTCGTTCCTTTTTCTATATCAAATTTTCTCTCAGTGTAAATTTCTTGTATATTTCTTTTCCCCCTTTTTCAGATTTTCTCTCAGTGTAAAATTTTCTCTCCTTATCAAAAATCTCTCGTGTAAAATTCTCTATTGTACTCACTCTCTCTCTCTATCAAAATTTTCTCTCAGTGTAAATTTCTCTATATATATCCCATTCAATTCTATATGAAATTCTCTCTTAGTGTAAAATTCTCTTCTATATCAATTCCCCTTTTCAGTGTAAAATTCTCCTATAATCTAATTTCTCTTTATCAAATTCTCTCTCATTGAATTTCTCTCTATATATTTCCCCTCTATATTCCAAAATTTTCTTCGTAAAATTTCTCTATTTATATCTCCTCTCTAATAAAATTTTTTTTCTCGTTAAAAATTTTTCTATATATATTCGTTCCTCTTATATCAAATTCTCTCTCAGTGTAAATTTTTTCTTTATATATCTCATTCTCTAATGTAAAATTTTCTCTCATTTAAATTTTCTCTATATAATCCTTCTCTTTTTTTTTGTCAATTTTTTTTATATATATCCATTCTCTCTAATTCAAATTCTTTCTCAATGTAAATTTCTCTTACATATCCCATTCTCCCTTTATATCAAATTCTCTCTATATATCCCAACTCTCTCTGTATCAAATTTTCTCTATGAAAATTTTTCTCTATATTATCCCCTTCTCTCTCTAGTCAAAATTCCCCTCCTAGTTCAAATTCTCTCTATATATATATATCATTTTCTCTCTTTTTCAAAATTTTCCTCGTGTAAAATTTCTCTATATATATCCCCTTCTCTCTTTTCAAATTCTCCTCTGGGTAAAAAGTTCTTTAATTCATTTTTTCTCTATATCAAAATTTTCTCCAGTGTAAAATTTTTATATATATATTTTATATATATTATATTATATATATATATATATAAATATCTCATTCCCTCTCTGATCAAAATTTGCTCTCAGTATAAATTTTCTCTATATTCTTTCCCCCTCTTTCAAATTCTCTCTCGTGTAATTTCTCTCTATATAAAAGCAAAAAACTCTTCCGTGTTGATCCAAAGGAAGAAAAACGCACAATACAAAAACTAGATTTATTTAAAATGAGATCAGTTTCGAAATCCACCTGGTCCTCTTCGGTTTGAAGAGGAAAAGGGGGGGAGGGGGGATAAAAAAAGAGAGAGGAGAGGCAATGCGGGAAACGGGGAAAGGGGAGCAGATGAATGGAAAAGGGGGGAGGCCATCAGGTCGGGATCGGGGGGTCTATGCGCCCGGGTGGCCGGCTCTTAGAAGGGGGGGAGGATAGGGAAGCAAGGACATCACAGGAGAAAACCATGTTTAAGATGAAATTAGGCACAGCTTTATAAGGGAAGATTCCACCGTCTGGGGAGTGGACTCAGCGAAGGAAAACAATCCGCGCTGATGACCCCGTCCCCTGATGGCCACTGATGCAAAAGAGGGGGTTTTTATTTGGGCCCCTGGGTACACGACTTTTGTTGAACAGACGTTGGGAAAACTGGCGCCTGTTTCGCAAAGTATGCTTTTCACAGGGGGTACAAGGAACAGTATAGGGTGCCCACCTTCGAGGGGGAAGGGGGGGCTGGTATGGACCAGGTTTCGACGGAAGTGTTCACCTGGCGAAAAATGCCTGCAGTTGAAGGGGGAAGAGGGCGATGGGGAGAGTAATTTCTTAGTGTAGGGCAGGCTGAGGGCGGGCAGGGGAGGGTCTCTTTAGGAGGAGAGTCGTGAAAAGGAGTCGTGCCCTGGGTAAAGCGCCCGTTTGGGGAACGAGCGACGAAGAAAACGATCTTCACCAGATCGGGGGGTCACGAGCGGAAAGGTGCGAAGGAAAAGCGGGTGGCAACCCTCCTTCACTGGAGAGGGGGTATAGAAGAAGTGTATGTACAAATATGCATAGGCTTCCTGTTTGGAGAAGAAGTGGGCACAGAGCGTGGACTAGGGTGTCCAAGAAAAGGGGGCTTTTTGTCAAACCCCCCATTCCCCTTGAAAGGATGGGAAAGGGGAAAAGAGAGTTCAGCTGCATCAGGAAATCCGGAAAAAGGGGGAGGTTTGAGGCCCGAGAGCAAAAAACGTCTGGACATACCTCGCCAGTCGCGGGTGAAGGGGGATGGAAGGAAAAGCTTAGACCGAAGAAATTCCATGAATAGGTTTGCCAGGATGGAGAGGGGGAGAGCCCTGGCAACCCGAACGCCCGAGAGTGAAGCCCTGGGGGAGGGGGGCGAGGATCCCTGCGGGGGGCTCCTCTGGAGGAAAGCAAGGGCATCACAAGGGGGACCTTGGTGAACAGGAGCCCAAAACATCCAAGCCATCTGGGGCGCCGGTGATACTCCCCGAATCGGGGGATGAAGTCCCCGAGAGTGGCGAAGGTGAGCAGGGGAGAAGGGCCAAGAAGGGAGTGAGACACTTCGCCAGCCATGCCAAAAGGGTGCGTCCAGATCCCTTTGGGAGGAGATGATGGGGGCAGAGGCACGGCCGGCTTATGGGTTTTAGGGGAAACCCTAGAAAGAGGGAGTCGAGGTTAAGACCCTAAAAACCCGGGAGAGATTTGCCCCGGGAAAACAGGCTGCTACTCTTTTAGGCGACGGTGGAAGGTACAGCAATGCGTTCACGGGGGTCACTGGTTCCCGGGGGGCATAAATAGAGGCGTCATTCTATAGGTCCTGGGGGCCCTTTTGCAGGTAAAGGCCGGCCCGGGGCCACCACCGAGTTGCCCTTGTCGAAGGCAAAAAGGTGAAAGGGGCTCACAGTAACCCTGGGAATGGAAGGGTTGGATGGGGGAGAGTTCGAGGGCCCGGGGTGAAAGCATCCGAAGGAGAGGACATAAAGGGAAGGGTTCCTGTGAGAAGGATAAAACGGTCAAAGGGGAAATAAAGTCGATGGAGGTAAGGGGGGGAGACGGGGAGGCAAAAAAAGACCGAAGCTGGGGGGGGTCAAGGGGCAGAGAAGATAGGTTGGGACTGCGTCTCTATATATCTCATTCTCTCTCTTTATCAAATTCTCTCTCAGTGTAAATTTCCTCACAATCCATTCCCTCTATATCAATTCTCTCTCAAAGTAAAATTTCCCCCTATATATCTCATTCTCTCCTATATCAGATTCTCTTCAGGGAAATTTTCTCTCTATTCTCATTCTCTCCTATATCAAATTCTCTCTCGTGTAAATTTCTCTTAAATTCTCGTTCTCTCTATATCTCGTTCTTCTCTATATCAAATTTTTCTCCCCTGAAAATTCTCTCTATATATCTCATCTCTCCCCTTTACAAATTTTCTCTAGGGTAAATTTCTCTCTAATATCAAATTCTCTCCCAGTGTAAAATTCTCTCTATTTCTCATTCCTCTCTTATCAAAAAACTCTTCAGGTAAAAAACTCCTTTTATATCTCGTTTTCCCTCTATATACAAATTTTCTTTTTACTGTAAAAAATTTTCTTAATATCTCATTCTCTCTAATATCAAATTTTTCTCAATTTTAAATTTTTCTTTTTTACCTCATTTATATAATATCAAATTCTCTCTCAATGTAAAATTCTCTATTTATTTTTCCTCTCCCTATATCAAAATTTTCTCAGTGTAAAGTCTTCTATATATCTCATTTCTCTCTATATCAAAATTCTCTTCAGTGAAAATTTTCTCTATATATTCTTCTTCTATATATAAAATTTTCTTTCATGTAAAATTCTCTCTATATATCCATTCTATTATATATCTATATATATATCAAATTCTCTCTCAATGTAAAAATTTTCTCTATATATATTTCCTCTCTCTCTTCTCTCTCTCTCCTCTCTCTCTCCTCTCTTTTCTTTATATATATATAATATTATTATATATATATTATTGCTACGCCAGTGGGGCTTTGTCTCTGTGCGAAAAATGTGTTAACATGAAAAGGAGCCTGGGATGGTTAACATGAAGGAAACCCGGGCAAAAATGACGAGCGGGGGGTGAGTGGGGGAGCGGAGGAACAAGCAAGGACCCGGTTGGGTGCTTTCCTGGAAGACCTCGGTGTGCCTTGTGACCTGATATAACTTTGTGTAGCCCTGTTATTTAAGCTGATCGTGCATGTGACATTTGGTTTCCCCCTGTATTGTGCCCATAGAAAATTAGGGTTTTAACTTGTGTAAATGGGCCTGTATTTTTGTTTTATTTCGTCCCCGGGGGGTTTACTTTTGGGGTTTCCCCCCCTCTTTCTGGATGGGTGCTCGGGGGGTTTGGGTGTTCGGTTAACCCCCTGAATAGACCCCTCTTAGCCCCGCCTTGTGTTTTGGTGGAGAAAGGGAGAGGCGGTTTCGGCGTAAACAAATTAAAATATTATATTATATATATAATTTCTCTTTCATAGAATTGTCTCTCTGTATCTCATTATATATAATATATATTTTATATATTTTATATATATATATATATATATATTATATATATAAAATTTCTCTCTTACATAAAAAATTTTCAGTTGTACTCATTCTATAATAAAATTCTCTCTCTAAAAATTCCTCTCTACATAAAAATTTTTTCACTTATATCATCTATATATATAAAAATTTTCTCACTGTAATCTTCTATAATATATAAAATTCTCTCTCTACAAAATTCTCTATATGTTATATTCTATAATTTTATATATAATTTTAATATTTTTAAATATATATATAATTATGTTTTTATATATATATATATTTATATATATATATAATAAATTTTCTCTGCACAAAATTCTCTCTGTATATCATTCTTTATAAATATATATAATTATTAATATATATATATATATTATTTTATAA